>NW_006408638.1:7436708-7452460 GCF_000296735.1 Chrysochloris asiatica | reverse complement strand
CTTATCTTTATTTCTTTTCTTCTGTTGACTGTAAGTTTACTTTGCTGTTCTTTTTCTAATTTACAAGGATGTTGGGTTAAGGCATTGATTTTGGTGTTTTCTTCTTTTTGGATGTGTACATGTATTGTTGTAAATTACCCTCTGAGCACTACTATTGTTGTGTCACAAAGGTATTGGTATGTTGTGGTTTTATTCTCATTTGAATCATGGATTTTTTTTTTTTTTTCATTTTCTATTTCTTCTGTTACCTGGTAATTTTTAAGCAGGATGTCACTCAATTTCCATGTATTTGATTTTTCTTCATTTATCTTCCTATTGTTGACTTCTAATTTTTATAGTGTTGAGATCTGAGAAGATGTTTTGTAGCATTTCAATCCTGGAGAAGGATATCATATTTGGTAAAGTGGAGGGTCAGAGAAAAAGAGGAATACCCACAGCTAGATGGGTTGACACAATGGCAGTAGCAATCTGCTCATATGTAGCAACAATTGTGAGGTTGGCACAGCATCTGCCAGTGTTTCACTCTGTTGTACATAGGATCGCTGTGAGTCAGTACTCACTCGATGGCACCTAACAACAACAACAGTGCTTATTGAGGCTTGCTTTGTGGCCTAAACAGATGGTCTCTTCTGGAGAATGTCCTATGTGCTCTAGAAAAGAATGTATATTGTGTTATTGTTGGATAGAGTGCTCTGTCTAAGTCTATGAGGTAAAGTTGGTTGATTGTGATTTTGTCTTTGTTCAGTTTCTTTCCAGTTTTTCTATACTACATCAAGAGTGATATATTAAAAACTCCTGCTATTATTGTGGAATCCTGGTGTGGTGCTGTAGGATAAGCACTGGGCTGCAAACCAGAAGGTTGATAGTTCAAACCTGCAAGCTGCTCCTTGGAAACCCTATACAGAGTCACTGAGAGTCTGACCTGACTCAGCGGCACTTAACAATAATTACTATTATTGTAGAGTTGTCTGTTTCATTCTTAAATGCTGTTAGTTCAAATTATGTATTTTAAGGTTCTTTCATTTGGAGCTTAGATAATGATTGTGGTTGTGTCCACTTGTTCAATTGACTCTTTAATACTTACATAATGATCTTTGTCTCTTATGCTGGTTTTTTCCTTAAAATCTATTTTATCAGAAACTAATATTGCCATTCATGCTCATTTTTGTTCACTATTAACATTAACTTGATATATTTTTTCCATCTTTTCATAATCTATTGTTGTCTTTGTACATGTAAGATGTGTCTCTTGTAGATAACATGTTGAAAGACTCTGTTTCCTTATCCTTTCTGTTACTCTCTGTCTTGACTGGTTCACTTAATTCATTTATATTCAATGTAATTATTGATAGATCCTGGTGTGACACTGTAGGTAGACTGTTAACCACAAGGTCAGCAATTCAAACCCACCAGTCACTCCTTGGAAACTCCATACACGTTCATTATGAGTCAGAACCAACTCAATGGCACTTATAACCACCCCAACAACTTAAATGGATTGCTGTCATTTTGCATTATGTGTTGTGCCCTGTAGGATACACACTGGACCACAAGGTTGGTGTGAACTGCAAAGTCAGCTGTTCAAATCCATAAGCTGCTCCTCAGAAATCCTGTACAGGGTCGCTATGAGTTGGAACTGACCAAATGGCACTAAACAATTCTGCATAATTTTCAGTGCTGAGTTCATTTTGTTCATGAATTTTCTTGTTATTTTCTTCATTGCTGTTGCTTTAATGTTTATGAAATCATTTTTATTTTCCTTTTTTTTTTTATTTTGAAAAACAGGTTTATTAGTTTTCTTTGAGGTTACTCTATAATTTATTAGTTTCTTCCCCCACTTTAGAACAGTTTGTTTTACCCTGAAATTTACTTGACTTACTCATCATTTGTAATTTTACCTACACTATTCTCTCTTTTTGCTTCATAGTTGTTTTCACTACAAATTGATATCTCTGGTACCCTTTTTCAGTCCTGTGGGTTTGTTTTACTTGGGATACTTCTACATCTGTATTGACTTCTGGATGGTGTTGTCATGTATGTTACTTCCAGATTGATGTATGCTGTTGTTGGTTCTCTGTCCAAAGATTCTCTTTAGTATATTTTATAAAGTTATTCTAGTTACTGTAAATTCTTTTAATTTCTCTTAATCTAGAAATGCCATCATTTTTTAGGGACAATTTTGTTAGACATATGATTCTCAATTGAGAATTTTTTTCTTTCAGAGTTTTATATATTTATATATGTATGCCCTCTTGCCTGCATGGTTTCTGCTGAGAAATCAACAGATTTCTTATTGATTCTCCATTTTAAGTAATTTTTTTTTTGTTTTTCCTGAATTACTCTCAAGATTCTTTCTTTTTCTTTGGGTTTGGAAAGTTTGATTATAATATGTCTTGGTGATTTTCTTTTAGGGCCTATCCTGTTTTGTGTTCATTCAACTTCTTCAATGCTTACCTTCTCTTTTATGGTGTTAGGGAAATTTTCTTCCAACAACACTTTGAAGATTTTCTCTGAACTTTCTGTTGTTGCTTTTACCTGCTGTGGAAATACAAACACCCTTAACTTATTCCTCTTGATGGCAATCCACATAAATCTTAGGCTTTCTTCAGAATTTTCCTCCTTGTTTCTGACTGTTCTTCTAGCTGATTAGTATTGAGTGATTTGTCTTCAAGTTCACTTATTCAGCCTTCCATTGATTCAAGCCTATTCCTTTGCCCTTTCAATCTAATATCTATTTCTGAAATCTTTGTATTTATCTTCTAGATTTCTTTATTTCAGTTTTTGGATTGCTTTTAATTTTTCATTTATTTTGCCTTTTTTCTTCTAGTATATTTCCAAAATCTTGTAATTTTTTTTCTTATGTTCTTATTTTCATCTGCTGTTTTCTTGATCTTTCTCTCAATTCATTTAAGATAACAATTGTTCACTTATTAAATTCTTTATCAGGTAATTCCAATAACTTTTTCTTCCACAGAAATATTTTATTGTTCTGAATCTTGGTCACTTGTTTGAGCCACTCTGTCTTGTTTCTTCATGTAACTGAAATTGTCTTCAAGATCTTGTAGTATCATTGTAATGGTAGCAAATTGATGGTTGCTTTTTGGTTCTTTCTTAGGCACTCATGACCTGCCTCCTTCTGGATGTGATAAGAAAATGAAAGCATGTCCAGTTCTCTACTCACCATTCATAAAAGTCAATTCACAGTGGGTTTAGCTGGTTTTGGTTGATGTCTATCCTTTATCAGTTGGTACAGAAGCTATCAATGGCTCTTGTCCACTTGATAGGGTTGTAGAGGATACAATAGTGGCAAGGCTGTATAGACACAGTTGCTGTCTCTTGTTGAGTAGGCCTTAAAGAAACACACACACAGAGAGAAAAAAGAATCTAAGTTAGATAACGAACAATAGCAAAATAAATAAATAAAATAATAATAATAAAAGAGAAAGAAAACAGGAACCAGCAAGGAAAAAGAATATAATAACAAAAATCAGGGGGAAAGGTGAAAAGGAGACTAAAACTGCAGAAGAGAAAAATAAGAGAAAAATTTTAATGATTTTAAAAACACTAACCAAAACTAGGGAAGGGAATAAGAAAAATGACAAAGACAAGATAATTGTAAAAGAAAAAAATCCAGAGTGAAAAAAAAAAAAAATGAAGGAGAATAGTGGGAAAAAGAAACCAAAGAAAAATGATAAATGGGGGAAATGGGACAACAAAAACAACAACAACAACAACAAACAAACAAACAAACAAACAGAGAGAAGGAGAAAAAAGAAAAAAAAGCAATGAAAGGAGACAAACTATTGAAACTCTTGTAGGGCCTGGACTCAGAGAGGATAAAGCTATCAGGGGCTCCTGCTAACCAAGAAGCTCACTAGGTTGGATGATGTGGAATTAGAAGGTGGTGTGCCTGGCCCTAGATTAAGTTTCTGTAGGCCCATGTATTGCCCATGTTCAGGGCACTCAATCCAGAACTAGTTTACACCAGCTCTAAAGGTGACTGAGGTCAGGCTCCCTGTTCCCAAAAGGAACTCAGGCCCAGAGGGCAACTGAGTGTACGATGGCTGCTTATGAGAGTTCCTACTAGTCTAAGGCTGGCTAGAGATTGGCTTTGAGCATTCTTCAAGTCTGAAGAAGCAGGGCTCACCTGGTACCTGACTCACTAGGGCACAACTGACAATAATGCAACCCTAACCTACTTACTGATGAAGATCAGAGACCATAACCTTCTATATGGATTACATCTCAATGTAAAGAAAACAAAAACCCTCACCACTGACCAATAAGCAACATTCTTATCAATGGAGAAAAGATTGAAATTGTCAAGGACTTCATTTTTCATGGATCAACCACCAACACTCATAGAAGCAGCAGCCAAGAAATCAAACAACGTACTGCATTAGGCAAATAAGCTGCACAAGACCTTTTGAAAGTGTTATAGAGCAAAGACATCAGCTTGAGGACTAAGGCATGTCTGACACAAGCCATGATATTTTCAATAATCTCATATGCATGTGAGAGTCGGACAATGAATCACTAAGATCCTAGAAGAATTGATGCTTTTGGAGGAGAATATTGAAAGTGCCATGGGCCGCCAAAAGAACCAACAGATCTGTGTTGGAAGAAGTGCACCCAGAGTGCTCCTTGAGCCCAGGATGGCCAGACTTCATCTCTCATACTTCGGACATATTGTCAGAAGGGACCAGTCACTGGAGAGGGATATCATATTTGGCAAGGTGGAGGGTCAGAGAAAAAGAGGAAGACCCCCAGCGAGATGGATGGGCAAAGTGGCAGCATCGATGGGCTCAAACATGGCAGCAATTGTGAGGTTAGCCCAGGACCAGGCAATGTTTCATTCTGTTATACATAGGGTCGCTATGAGTTGGTACCAACTTGATGTCACCTAAAAACAACAACAACCTCTGGCAGAGTAGAAGCTGTGCTGGGAGTTGATGAGGGTATGGGCTTGTCATGCCTTGAGTCATCTGGAAAGTGTGAGAAACAAAAGAGAATCTCACCTTTCCTATTATTAGCCACCAGTGAGTATCCTCACCTTCAGGCCAGCATTCAGATCCAATACTGCTCACAAATTTCAAGATGCCCATGCCACATCAGACCAGCTAGCAGTCACCTGTGTGTCTCCTCTCTTAACATCCCTGCTAAGCATCTTCTCCTAGTCAGTGCTTGATCCACTTCTCTAGGCTTTCTTCTGAAACTAAGTGTTCTAGGACCATCATCTGTATCTTTTTCATTTGGTTCCTTGTATCTTTGTTGTTTATTGGTCCAGTGGTGAAGATTTTTGTTTTCTTTACATTGAGATGCAATCCATACCAAAGGATGTGATCTTTGATCTTCATCAGTAAATATTTTAAATCTTCTTCACTTTCAGCAAGCAAGGTTGTATCATCTGCATATCATAGGTTGTTAATGAGTCTTGCACCAATCCTGATGCCATGTTTTTCTTCATATAACCCAGATTCTCAGGTTATTTGCTCAGCATACAGGTTGAATAAGTATGGTGAAAGAATACAACTCTGTCACACACCTTTCTTCATTTAAAGTCATTCAGTGTTCCCATGTTCTGTTCAAACAACTGCCTCTTGGTCCATGTACAGATTCCTCATAAGCACAATTAAGTGTTCAGGAACACTCATACTTTGCAACGTTGTCCATAGCTTGTCATGATCCACACAATCGAAAAACTTTGCATAGTCAATAAAGCACAGGTAAACATTTTTCTGATATTCTCTGCTTTCAGCCAAGATCCATCGGACATCAGCAATGATATCCCTCATTCCATGGCCTCTTCTGAATGCGGCTTGAACCTCTGGAAGTTCTCTGTCAATGTATGATTGTAGCCATTTCTGTATTACCTTTAGTAAAACTTTACTCACATGGGATATCAAAGATATTATCCAATGATTTCCACATTCCATGGGTCACCTCTCTTTGGAATGGGCACAAATATGATCTCTTCCAATGAGCTGGCCAGATAGTTGTCTTCCAAATTCCTTTGCATAGATGATTGAGTGCCTCCTGTGCCACCTCACTTTCTTGAACATTTTCAATTTTTATTCCATAAATTCCTGGTGCCTTGTTCTTGGTCAGTTCCTTCAGTGTACCTTGGACTTCTTCCTCCATTATCACTGGCTCTTGATCTATGCTATCTCTTGAAATGGCTGAACATCAACCATTTCCTTTTAGTAGAGTGAATCTGTGTATTCCTTCCATCTTCTTTTGATGCTTTCTGCATCATTCAATAATTTGCCCAGAGAATCTTTCAATAACAAATGTCAAGGCTTGACTTTTTTTTTTCTTCAGTTCCCCCAGCTTAAGAAATGCTAAGCGTGTTCTTCCCTTTGGGTTTTCTGACTCTGGATCTTTGCATATTTACTTGAAATATTTGACTTTGTCTTCTCAAATTGACTTTTGAAGTTTTTATTCAGTTCTTGTACCTCCTCATTTCTTCCAATTGCTTTAGCCTTTACACTGGAGAGCAAGTTTCAGCGTCTCTTCTGACAGACATATTCATCTTTTCCTTCTTTCTTTTCTACTTAATGATTTTTTGCTTTCTTCATGTGTGATATTTTTCATGTCATCCCACCACTCTTTTGGTTTTCGGTCTTGTGCCTAATATATATAATCAGTTCTTCAGATGATCTCTAAATTCAGGGGAGATATATTCAAGGTCATAATTTGGCTCTTGTGGACTTGTTTTTCTTTTCTTCAGCTTCAGTTTGGAATAAGCACAACTTTTTGGTAAGGTGGAGCAATGGCATATGAGCAATTGATGGTCTGTTCCACAATCTGCCCCTGGCCTTGTTTTGGCTAATGATATGGAGCTTTTCCATCGTCTCTTTCCGCAGATGTAGTCAATTTGATTTCTGTGTATTCCATCTGCTGAGGTGCATGTGTATAATCGTCTCTTATGCTGTCTAAAGAAGGTATTTGAAATGAACCAATCATTGATTTTGCAGAATACTATCATGCATTTTCCAGCATAATTTCTATCACTAGGGCCATATTTTCCAACTACTGATCCTTCCTCTTTGTTTCCAACCTTTGCATTCCAATCACCAGTAATGATCAATACGTCTTGATTGCATGCTTGATCAATTTCATATTGAAGACGCTGATAGAATTCTTCTATTTCATCCTCACTGGCTTTAGTGGTTGGTGCCTAAATTTGAATAATAGTAATATTAACTGGTCTTCCCTGTAGGCGCATGGATATTACCCTATCACAGACTGCGTTGTACCTCATGACTAATCTGTATATGTTCTTTTTGACAATGAATGCAACACCATTGCTCTTCAATAAACAACATTCTTATCAATGGAGAAAAGATTGGAGTTGTCAAGGACTTCATTCTTAGACCAACTATCAATACTCATGGAAGAAGCAGTCAAATAAATTAAACGATGTATTGCATTAGACAAATCTGCTGCACAAGACCTTTTGAAAGTGTTGAAGAGCAAAAATGTCAGCTTGAGGACTAAGGTGTGCCTGACCCAAACCATAGTATTTTCAATAACCCTCATAGGCATGCAAAAGCTGGACAGTGAATAAGGAAGACCATAGAAGAATTGATGCTTTTGAGCTATGGTGTTGGAGGAGAATATTGAAAGTGCCATGGTCTTCCAAAAGAACCAACAGATCTGTGTTAGAAGAAGTGCAGCCATTGTGCTCCTTGGAGGCCAGGATGGCCAAACTTCATCTCTCATACTTCGGACATGTTGTCAGGAGGGACCAGTTGCTGGAGAAGGATATTATGTTTGGTAAGGTGGAGGGCAGGAGAAAAATAATAAGACCCCCAGAAAGATGGATTGGCAATATGGCATCATCAATGGACTCAAGTGTGGCAACAATTGTGAGGTTGGCCCAGGACCGGGCCGTGTTTCATTTTGTTGTGCACAAAATCTCTATGAGTCAGTACCAACTCGATGGCACCTAACAACAACAACATCTTTGTTTTAATGGATCTTTGTAGCATGTCTTCACAGTTCACCATCTTGCTAGAAATCACGTCATTTAATTTCTTAATGGCTGCTTCAATTTCATAACCTCTATCTTTTCTCCATTATAATGATATTACTTATTGGTGTAGTTGTGAGAATTTTTGTTTTCTTTATGTTGTAATGCTTTTATTCCATTTTCAGTGAAAGGTGAAACTGAGGTTCAGATTGATTAAATTCTATCCAGGATCACGTAGTTGGCCAGGATTTTACCTAGACTCCTTGGTCTAATTCTGTAGGATAAGCACTGGATTGTAAACTGCAAGGTCCGTGGTTCAAATCCATTTGAACCTTGGAAAACCTATGAATTGGAACCAACTCAACTATACTTAACAACAATATCTGAAACTAGGACCCATGTTTTTTCTGTTATACCTATACATGTTTGGGATAGGGGTGAAACCCCTTTAAAAAATGGATATTATCAAAACGTGAGTCATCATCCTATATTAAATATTGTATCCTGATTATGCTATCTTAACAGCACAACTGATTCCAAATATAACCATACAAAATGTAGAGACTCAGTATGTCATTTTTACAAAAACCATTCATTTCATTCTCAGCCAAATGAAAGCAATTGGCTGAGAATCTTATCTATGCCATCAGTGAAATTCTCCACATTACAGTGGAGGCGAATGAAATGAACTTGGCCTTCTGCCTATACAAACTTCTTGTTGGTGTTCCGCATGTCCATTGAAAACACAATCTGTTCAAATGCACTAAGCATTCTTTGAGTTTAGGGAAATAAATCCTATTTAATTTGAGTAATCCTGGGATTCATCTCTAATCTCTATGCTGTAGTGATACAGTGGTGGTTGGTGGTTATGTGCCATGGAGTTGGTTCCAACTCATAGAGACCCTGTACAGGGTTTCCGAGGCTGTATATCTTTATGGGATCAGAAAGCCTCATCGTTCTCCTATGGAATAACTGGTAGTTTCGAACTGCTGACTCTAAGGTTAGCAGCCCGATTCATAACCACTACGCTACCAGAGCTCCTAAAATGAATATAACGT
This sequence comes from Chrysochloris asiatica, assembly GCF_000296735.1. Taxonomy (NCBI): domain Eukaryota; kingdom Metazoa; phylum Chordata; class Mammalia; order Afrosoricida; family Chrysochloridae; genus Chrysochloris; species Chrysochloris asiatica. Next base: position 7,443,427 of record NW_006408638.1, on the reverse strand, counting down.
TGTTCCTTTGTGCAAAGTGTACATAGAAAGTTTCTCAAATGTTTATTTCAGTGGTAAAAGGAAAGAAAGCACAAAATACTTAAAGAGATGGTGGTCCCTCAGATTTTTTACAGACAACTCAAATTTAGTCCAAGTACACTCACCCCCTTATGCCATCTTCCAGCCTAGCGCCTTCTCCTGGGGATTCTGTCCTAGTACATTGATTCAAACCAGTGTCCAAGACTGAAACCAAGTATCAAAAATGTGTCTCTTCCTTCCCACTCATATCTAGCCAATCACTAGATAGTTTCTACCGAGCACTAGATACTCCTTTTGTTTGTATCTTCTAATTATTTCTCAATCCCACCCTCTTACTGTAACCCCACTTCTGTTACCTATATTTAAGTCATCATTCTCTCTTCCTTAATTTCTAGAAAAAAATTTCCAGTGGTAGGAAAGCCCCAGGACACCACTCTACAAAGTACACTAAAGGTAGTCTTAATTTTGTTTCCCACTATGATTTGTGAGTTCTCCCTATATTTGTGTCAGTTTCTTTTTTTCTCTCTCTTTAATTTAAGGCTATGCTTGTGGTGCATAAAAGTTAAGGACAGATATGACTTCTTATTATAGTGTTCCTCTAATCTATATGAAATGTCAACCTGTTGTTAAGTACCATCAAATTGGTTCTGAGTCACAGCAACCCTATATAGGGTTTCTGAGTTGATGGCTTTGAACCAACAACCTGTGATTAGCAGTCCAATGCTTATCCTACAGCACTCTGAATTATTTCTGATTCTAATAGTGATATATTAGATATTTGTTGCTGTTAGATATTTGTTACCTGATATATATTTTTCCATTCCTTAACTTTCAACCTTTCAGATATTTAAAGTATATCTTTTAAAAGCATACATCTGGAATTTTTTAATACAATCTGAGAGACACTGTCTTTTATACATTCAATAATTTTCTGCCATGTGGCAAGGATTTAGGGATGAGCAGAAAAGAAAAGTTCCTTACTGTCGCAGGGACAGTTAACCACCTGTCTACATTTATTGTGATTACTAGTATATGTGGGTTTGTTCCTAATAAATTACTTTGTGTTTCCCATTACCATACCTTATCATTGCTTCTGATCTTTCTCTTTTTCTCCATTCTATTATATAAATCTAGTTTACTTTGTTGTGTTTTTTATTCTTTGAATATCTTTAAAAAGGCCACAAAGTGTATTATAAGATATATGATTGTTGTTGTTGTTAAGTACCGTGGAGTTGGTTCCAACTCATAGTGACCCTATACAGGGTTTCTAAGGCTGCAAATCTTTACGGGAGCAGAAAGCCTTACCTTTCTCCCACGGAACGGCTGGTAGTTTCAAACTGCCAACCTTGAGGTTAGCAGCCCAATTCGTAACCACTACGCTACCAGAGCTCCTTAAAATATATGAGTAGCAAATATTTTCTCCAAATTGGTGAGTTGCCTTTTCATTTGCTTGATGTGTCCTTTGAAGCACAAACATTTTTAATTTTATCAACTCCAGTTTATCTAGTTGTTGTTTATGCTTTTGCTATCATATCAAAAAATCCTTTCCTGTGCCCTAAGTCATGAAGATTTACCCCTTATAGTTCTTCTAAGGTCGTATAGTTATAACTATTATATGTAAATCTTTGAGTTTTGAGTTAAAATGTTTTATATAACAAGAAGGATCTAACTTGATTCTTTTGCCTATGGCTGGAGTCCTGGTGTGGCACTGCATGATAATATGCCCTGGGAGCATTTATCAGAAGCCCTAAAGAGTTTTGCAACATTGCCCAAACAGAAATAGACCTGTCATACTTTGGACATATTGTCAGGAGGGAACAGTCGCTAGAGAAGGATGTCACGCTGGGTAAAGTGGAGGGTCAGAGAAAAAGAGGAAGACCCCCAACAAGATGGATAGGCCAGGTGGCATCATTGATGGCGTCAAGTGTGGCAGTGGTAGTGAGGTTGGCCCAGGATCGGACATTGTTTTGTTCTGCTGCGCATGGGGTCGCTATGAGTCGGTTCCGACTCGATGGCACCTGACAACAACAACAACAACATTGGCATGGCAGAGGAGAGGCTGTCTTGATCTGAAGAACTGTGCCTTGAACATTTCTGACCCTGAATTGTAGCCTATTAACTTCTTTTAGAAATCTTTTAACTGTGAGTGTGGTGTCTGAGTTCTGTGTGACCATTCAATTAATTATTGAGCCCAGCAGAGAAGTAGAGTGCTCAGGGAAGCATGATTTGGTTGCCATTTTTCCCAGGGGCACATATTTTGTTATTTTTGATGATATAGTAAATGCAATTCTTTTCTTTGTTTCTTTTCAGATTGTTCATTACAGGTGTATACAAGTATAATTGATTTTTGTATATTTATCTTCTATCTTGCAAATTTACTGAACTAATTTGTTAGTCCTAACAGTTTCTTGTAGAGTCCTGGTTTGGTGCTGTAGGATAAGCACTGGATTGGAACGTCATTTTGAAATGCAAGGTCGGTGATTCAAATCCATCAGCCTCTCCTCAGAAACCCCATCTAGGGTCTCGATGAGTTAGAACTGACTCAGCTGTACTTGACAACAACAACAGTTTTTCTAGTGTATTCCTTTGGATTTTCTATATGTAAACTCATGTCATCTGCAATTAGAGAGATTTATTTCTTCCCTTCCACTACAGCTGTTTTTTTATTTTCTTAACTAATTGTCCTCTCTAGAGCCTCTAATAAAATACTAACTAGAAGTGGTAAGATTGGACTGCTTTGTCTTGTTCCTGATCTTAGCTGAGAAGCATCCATCTTTCACCATTAAGTATGTTATTGCTGTTATTGAGTGTCATCAAGTAACACTATATAGGGTTTACAAGGAATGGGTGATGGGTGTGAACTGCCAACCTTGCAGTTAGCAGTCCAGTGCTTTATCCTACAATTCTACATCAGGACTCCAAGTATGGTGTTTGCGGTGGAGTTTTTCATGGAAACTTGTTATCAGATTAAGGAAGTTCCCTTTTAGTCCTAGTCTGTTCAATATTTTTACCATGAAATGGGATTGAATTGTGTCAAATACTTTTTCTATGTCTATTGAGATGATCTTGTGCTTTTTGCTAGAACTTTGACTCTAGAACTCTGCATTGCCCTTCCCTCTGCATGGAACACATTCTCTTGTCCATTTTTTTTTTTTTTCATCCTTTAGGTTTTAACAAGCCTAGGACTCAGTCCTCAGGAAGTTCTTATTGAATAATACAAACCAGAACGTGTGCTCTCCTCCTAAGAGTATCCAGAAAAATCACTTGCTGTTGAGCTAATTCCAAACAGTGATAACTCTATATGTGTCAAAGTCAAACTGCTCCATAGGGTTTTCAATAGTTGATTTTTCAGAAGTGGCAATGAGACGATATATGATAGAATGAATGTAAAACTATCACAAAATTCACAATAAAACATTTTTTTTAAAAAAACTGATGATATATTGTATTACCAAACCAAAGAGAAACTGATAAACTGGGTTTTACACATCTGCATGCTAAACAAAATTGACCCAATGTAATGTCAAGATGGCATGACTCAGTGGCAACAGCAAAGGGCTCAAACATAACAACTAATGTGAAAATTGTTCAGGACCTGACAGTGTTTCATTCTGTTATGCATAGTGTCACTATGTGTTGGAATAAATCAGACAACACCTAACAACAACAACATGCTAAAGAAAGAACTACCTTTGAGGATATTTCCCCATGTTAGCATGTGTGTCAATAACTATTTGTCTCTAGAATAGGTTTTGTCTACTAAGTATAAAAAAATAGCTTTCAACAATTACATTTTCAAATTCAATTGCAGTGACCACAATTTTAAATCAGTCTGTGTTTTGTTATTGATTTCTGAATTATGCTTCTCAGCTATTGTTATTCTATTATTGTCAACCAAAATAAGCACTGAAAAATTAAATTTGACTTTTAGCAATTTTTCAACTGTAATAGAGATTTAAAAAAAAAAAATACTGTCTGAGACAGGTAAGTTTTTATGCAATTGCTAATGATATGGTACTTTGCTAATAATTCAAATAGTAATAATTCAAATAAATTGTGCTTAAAAACAATCCAAAATTTTAGATCAGGATCCAAAGTGAATTCAAAGTATTATATAGATTTCCTCTTTCTTTTTCTTTTGGCCTGCCCTCGAGTTGATTTAATCTACCCACATGTGACTACTCAGTATATTCCATAAGCCAATGCCAGACTTTCCCTATCAAGCTTCCACTAAGGCCCTACCTAGTAAATCCATATTTTTCAGTCAGATCTCAAGAATTTTTTTTTTAAGTATGCTCATGTAGATGTGGCACTGTAGGTTAATACACTAGACTGCAAAGTTGGTTTGAGCCTCAAGGTCGGTGGTTCAAGCTCACCAGCTGCTCCTTGGAAACCCTACACAGGGTGGCTATGGGACAGAACCAGCTTGACAGCACTTAGCAACAACAACGAAGTACTGATAAATTGAATATATTTTAAAAGAGACCCAAGTCTAAGTCAAAGAAATGAAGATGTCATCTTTATTTTTGTTGTTTTAAGTCAAAGAGGATATGGAGATACTTTGGAGGGCAAGGTCAGGTTGCAAGGTCGGAAGTTCAAGCTCACCAGCCACTCATTGCAAACCCTATTTAGGGTTACTATGAGTCAGAACCAACTCAACGGCACTTAACAACAACAGGTTTCCCTAGAAGTCAACCACTTTTTCTATATGTAAGATTAAAAATTAACTGTGGTCAAGAAAATTCCTCCTGCTTTCCATGTATGACCTGCACAATTATTTTTTGGGTTTAGAAGAAATAAACATCTGATTCATCTCCCTTGACTGAGAATAAAGCTCAGTCAATGTTAACTCCCTTGTCCTTCAAGCCCTAGTAACCATCAAAGGATGTTTCTTTTAATGTGATAACTTTTCTTGAATTTTCACAACAGCGATCTTATACAATATCTGTCCTTTTGTGACTGGCTAATTTCATTCATATGATCTTGAGCATATCCCACCTGAATTTAGAGAACATCAGAACAGATTTCATGCATTAAGCATTAAATATGAAAGACCAGAGAGTTGTGGGATGACATCAAGAACATCATGCAGGAAGAAAGCAAAAGGTCATTAAGAAGAAAAGAAAGAAGGAAAAGACCAAAATGGATGTCAAGAGAGACTGAAATTTGTTCTTCAGTGTAGAGATGTTAAAGAAATGAGAAGGTAAAAGAATTGAATAGAAAATTTCAAAGAGTAGCTCAAGAAACCAAGAGACAATATTATAACAAAATGTGCAAAGACCTAGAGTTAGAAAACCAAAAGGGAAGAACACACTCAGCATTTCTCATGCTGGGGGAACTGAAGAAAAAAATTCAGGTCTTGATCTGCAATATTCAATGATTTTATGGTCAAAATATTGAATGATGCAGAAACATCAAAAGAAGATGGAAGAAATACGCAAAGTAAGTGTAACCAAAAGAAATGGTCAATATTCAACTATTTCAAGAGTTAGCATATAGTCAAGAGCCATGATACTGAGAGAAGAGACCAAGATGCATTGAAGGCATTGGCAAAGAACACAGCATCAGGAATTAATGAAGCATAAGAGGCACTCACTCATCTTTTCCAAGAAATTTGTAACACAGCTACCTGGCAAACTGACTGGAGATTCATATTTGTGCCCATTCCAAAGAGATGTGGCCTAACAGAATGCAGAAATCATCAGGCAGATATTATCATTAATGATAATTAATATCACATGCAAGTAAAATTTTGCTAAAGATAATTAAAAACGGCTGAAACCATACATTGTCAGTGAATTTACAGAAGTTCAAGTTAGATTCATAAGAGGATGTAAGAATGAGGGATATCATTGCTGAAATTAGATGGATCTTGGCTGAAAGTAGAGAATACCAGAAAAATGTTTACCTGTGCTTTATGGACTATGCAAAAGCTTTCAATTGTATAGATCATGACAAGCTATATTCCAGAACACTTAATTGTGCTCATGAGGAAGCTGTACATAGAGCAAAAGGCAGTTGTTTGAGCACAACAAGGGAACACTAAATGGTTTAAAATTAAGAAAGTTATGTGCTAGGGTTGCATTCTTTAACCATACTTATTCAGTCTGTATGCTGAGCAAATAATCCATGAAGCTCAATTATATGAAGAAAAACATAGCATCAGAATTGGAGGAAGATTCATTAAAAGTATGCCATATGCACATGATACAACACTGTTTGCTGAAAGCAAAGAGGACTTAAAATACTTACCGATGAAAATCAAAGACCACAGTCTTCTGTATGGGTTGCACCTCAATATAACAAAAGTAAAAATCCTCACAACTAGACCAATAAACAACATCCACATAAATGTAGAAAAGATTGAAGTTGTCAAAGACTTCATTTTGCTCAGATCAACCATCAAAACTCATGGAAGCCACAGTCAAGAAATCAAATGATGTATTGCATTAGGTAAGACTGCTACACAAGATCTCTTTAAAGTTTTGAAGAGCAAAGATGTCAGTTTGAGGATTAAGTTGCACCAGACCCAAGCCATGGTATTTTCAATAACCTCATATGTATGTGAAATTTGGACCGTGAATAGGGAAGACTGTAGAATAATTAATGCATTTGAGCTATAGTGTTGAAGGAGAATATTGAAAATACCATGGACTGCTAAAAGAACCAGCCAATCAGTATTAGAAAAAGTACAGCCATAA
>NW_006408638.1:7432724-7434228 GCF_000296735.1 Chrysochloris asiatica | reverse complement strand
TTTTAAATTATTTTTCAGGTAGTTCCAATATGGTTTCTTTCTCACAAACATTTTTTAGCTCTTCAGTTTGGTCACTTGTTTAAGCCACTCTGTCTTATTTCTTCATGTAAACTGATATTGTCTGTTGTCTTCAAGACATTATGGTATTATATTTGTATGTAACTAATGATTGTTGGAGTATTCTTAGGTACTCACCACCTGCCTTCTCATAATTGTGATAGAGAATGGAAATGTGTTCCCAGTTCTCTGTTCACTGTTTAGGGAGCACAGTTCAAGGTGGGTTTGTCTGGTTTTGGCTTTATCAGCTGTTATAGGAACTGGTAGTAGCCCTTTCCCAGTGGCTGAGGCTGAAGGGGGTACATCTGTAGATGCACTGTTTGGGTACAGTTGTTGTCCCCCATTGGATGGGGCAAGAAGAAAACATATATATACAAGATTTAAAAATAAGCAAGCAACAGTGAAAAAAGAAAAAAATAAAGGAGAATAAAAAGCAAATAAAAACACAAGCAGGAGCAAGAAAAAAAAACATTATAATAACTTACAAAAGAAAAAGGGGAAAGGAAAATAAAACAGGGGAAGTAAATTAGAAAGAAAGAAAATGTACTAAACATTACTAGGGAAAAGGAAGAAGAGAGAGAATAGTAAGGAAAAATGAAGAAGAAAAAAATAAAGGAGAAGAGGAAAAAATATAAAAGAAAAACAGAAGGGAAGTACAGTACAGAGAGAGAATGGAAGAAGAGGAAGGAGAATTTTCTTTAAAAAAAGAAGAAACACTAGGGCAGGGACCAGACATAGAGAAGAGAAAACTGTAAGGGACAAAGGTTGCATATGAGTTGGCACCCTGTGCCAGTTAAGGAGCTCCCCAGGTGGAAATAGGAAGGATGAGAGGGTGGTGTGCTCAGTCCTAGATGGAATTCCTGTAGACCTCAGTGTTGTCTATGTTCAGGGCACCTAATCGGAAGTAGTTCATGCAGACCCTAATAGTGGCTGAGGTCAGGATCTTTGTTCTCAAAAGGAACTCTTTCAAGCCAAGGGACAGCTGGGATCAGGGCAGCTGGTTATAAAAATTCCTGCTTGTCCAGGAATGACTGGGACCAGTGCTATGCATTCTGATGGTCCAGATGCGGGTGTGGAGCACCTGGTATACATCTGACCTCTGGCAGAGCAGGGTCTGTGAAGGAGGTGGGTGACAGAAGGGGCTGACCAATCCTCCAGTCACCAGAAGAGTATGGAGAACAAGAGGAAAATGTAGCTTTCTCATCACGAGCCATCAGTGTGCATCTTCACCACAAAGCTGTCATCTAGATCCAATGATACTCACAAAAGTTCAAGATGGCATACCCATCAAGCCCGGTGACAGTTCATTGATCTATCTCTTCCTATGTCTGTTCAGCTCCTTCTAATCAGTGTTTAATCTATGTCTCTATACTTCCCTCTGGTTTGTTGTTGTTGTTAAGTGCTATCAAGTTGGTTCTGACTCATAGAGACCCTGTATAGGGTTTCT
>NW_006408638.1:7414892-7432214 GCF_000296735.1 Chrysochloris asiatica | reverse complement strand
ATACTGGGTCACTATGAGTTGAAACCAACTCAATGGCACTTAACAGCAACAACCCATAGTTTTATGTACATGGGATTTGGGGTGGTTTTTTAAATCACCAGGATAATCTGGGAGCATTTATTAAAGTATTTGAAACAATTTGACATATAATCTTTGCCATTTTAATTTGACATTTTAAATTGATACTTGAGTTGATATTTGAATTTTAAAAATGAAACCCTTTAATTTATTTATGAACAGCATTTGAAAGTTGAAAACTTGATTTATTATGATTATAAACTACTTTGTTAGCTATACAAAACTTGTTTAGGCGTAGAAAGAAAAGCATTTGAGATATTTGAGAAATGGTGAAGCAATGTAGGATAAGCACTGGACCACTAACTAGTAACTGCAAGGTCAGCAGTTAAAACCCACCAGCATCTCTCAGAAACCCTGTACAGTGTTGCTATGAGTCAGAATAGAATCTATTCAACGGCACTTAACAACAACAACAACACAAAGTGGTATATGTATTGTTTTAATGCTTAAGAGAAATCAATTTCTACATTTTTAAAGGGAAATTTAATCAAGGAACAAATGAAAGTATTTTGTAACTTTTTGTAGACTAATTATCCATTTATAAATAGAACCCAAGTTTGAAGGTTGAACTTAAAAAGCAGTTTTTAAGTTTATAACTTAAATATGTCTAGACTGCTGTTAGCAGTTCAGTGTTTATCCTATAATATCACTAGAATCAGAACAATCTTTAAAAAAATTCCTTGTTAACAAAGGGGGATACTAAGCTGATTTCTTCCAATATTGAGTCTCTATAAAGTCATAACAAAATTAATTCACTCTGTTTTCTTATATGAATAATGAGAAGTCAGTAGATTAATTTTTTAAATAGTTTTTTTGTTATTGTTGGGAAGAAACACAGCAAACTGTACACCAATTCAACAGCTTCTTCATGTACAATTCAATGACAGTGATTATATTATTCAAGTTGTAAAACCATTCTCATCCTCTTTTCCTGAGTTGTTCCTCTCCCATGAACATAAACTCATTGTTAGCTAAGTTTCTATCTAATCTTTCAAGTTACTGTTGTAAATTTGATCCCCTATTTGTTGTTCTTATTGTTAAGTTTCGTTGAGTCTGTTCCAACCCATAGTAACCTTATATAGGTTTCCAAAGAGCAGCTGGTAAGTCTGAACTGCCAACTTTAAGATTCAAACCAATTTTGCAATCCAGCACATTAACCCTCAGTGCCACACTAGTACTCCTTGAGCCTCTATAGATAGATCTTTAAAAGAGTACCATGTGTAAGGCAGACCATACTAGTAAAGGTATTATTCTTTGGTTTCTTTGCCTTCCAGAGATATTTGATTAATTTATTTGTAATTTTCAAGATTAAATTGACATTTTTGGAGAAATCAGTAGATCAGTGATTCCAAAATATAGGTAAAGATCCATTAGAGGGTTATGTCGAGGTCCTATGTTGGGTTCCAGCCTCGACAAGGAAGTGTGGGTGTCATGAAGAAGGGAGATCTGGCGGTGAAAGGGATAGAGAAAGAGAGAGACGAAATATATGCAAAAAAAACCAGACACATAGATATGATGCAAGCTGGCAGGTAGGCAGATCTACAAACATTTTGCCTAGCATTGCGCAGCATTGCACACAGATCTAACTCTACCTCAGTCTCTTTTTTAGGGAGGGATTTGTTACAAAGGAAGGATGTAATTCACTCACAAAGGGGGAGGATGTGATTAAGACAGGATATAGAACTGAAATGTGATTAATCATTCAAAACAGGACATAATGATTCACAGGAACAACTTTTAAGATATTTTCATAGTTTTTCTTAACAATCTAACATTTTTATTTTATAGAAAAAAGGTTCAATCAAGCTGTTATATATTAATTTTTAGGCTTAAATGATCTAGAGCAGTGACGTGCAGTTTCTTAAGGATACTTAACATAAAGCAAGGTTCCTGAAAGGAGCCAAGCTGTCTCTGTACACTTTGCAAACTTTTGTTTGTGAGCAAGATCTCAGGCACTGGGCTTCATTTATCTATATCTAAAATGCTACATTGTTCTTAATTATCACATTCCTATATACTTTCAGAAGGAAGGAGAGCATCTAGGTTAAACTGATTATATTAAGAGGTGGTTTAATGGGGCTGCCACTAATCAACCCAGGGTCTACATATGCTGTCCCCAGCAGGGTTATATAAAAAAACTTAGCCAATCACTATCTCACATAATAAGGATGAGTATTGTTTCAGTTGGGTTTTTGCTTAGCTCTATATGAGACTAAAGGAGCTCTGGTAGCGTAGTGGTTACAAATTGGGCTGCTAACCTCAGGGTCAGCAGTTCAAAACTACCAGCTGTTCCACGGGAGAAAGATGAGGCTTTCTGCTCCCATAAAGTTTATAGCCTCAGAAACCCTGTACAGGGTCACTATGAGTCAGAACCAACTCCATGGCACATGACAACAACAACAACATATGAGACTATGTAAAAAAAAGTATTGCTATAAAATCATAGACACCTTTATTAAGAATATCAAAATGTGAAGTTACTCTTTCTCAATATAATTGAAAGCAATTGAAAAATGCCATGGCTTAGACCAGGCACACCTTAATTCCCAAAGAGACATCTTTGCTTTTTAACACTTTAAAGAGGTCTTTGGCAGATGAGTTGCCCAGTGTAAGACATTATTTTGTTTCCTGACTGCTGTTTCCATGGGTGTTGATTGTGTAGCCAAGAAAATGAAATCTTTGACAACTTCAATCTTTTCTCCATTTATCGTGATGTTGCTCGTTGATCCAGTTGTGAGGATGTTTTGTATGTTGAGGTGTAATCCATACTGATAGCCATAATCTTTTGTCTTCATCAGTAAGTGACTCAAGTTCTCTTCACTTTTAGCAAGCAAAGTTGTGTCATTTCCATATCACAGGTTGTTAATGAGTCTTCATCCAATCCTGATTCTATATCGTTCTTCATACAGTCTAACTTCTCACATTATTTACTCAAAGTACAGATGAATTGTATAGTGGAAGGATATAATCCTGATGCATACCTTTCCAAGTTTTAAACCATGTAGTGTCCCTTGTTATTTTCCAATGACTGCCTCTTAGTCTATGTTTAAGTTGAACACAATTAATGAGAACAATTAAGTGGTCTGGAATTCCCATTATTCTCAATGCTATCCATAGTTTTTTCTGATCCACACAGTAAATTTAAAAACAGATAAATATCATTCTGGTATTCTTTGCTTTCAAACAAGATCCATCTGACATCAGCAATAATATTCCTCATTCCACATCCTCTTCTGAATCCAGCTTGAATTTCTGGCAGTTCCCTGTTGATGTACTGCTCCAACCATTTTTGAATTATGTTCAGCAAAATTTTACTTGCATGTGCTATGAATGCTATTGTTTGATAATTTTCCAGTTCTATCAGATCACCTATCTTTGGAATGGCACAAGTATGGATCTCTTCTCGTTGGTTGGCCAGGTAGCTGTCTTGCCGATTTCTTGACATAGATGAGTGAACAGTTCCAGCATTGCATCTATTTGGTATTCCATTGCAACTCAGTTAGTATTCCATCAATTCTGGTACCTTGTTTGTCCCACTATTCTCAATGTATCTTGTACTACTTCCTTCAGTAACATTGGTTCTTGATCATATGCTATCTCCTGAAATGGCTGAACACTGACCGATTATTTTTGGTACACTGTGTATTTCTCCCATCTTCTTTAGATACTTCCTGTGCAATTCAATTTTTTCCCCATAGAAGCCATCAATATTTTAACTTGAATTTTTCTTCAGTTCTTTCAGCTTGAAAAATGCCAAGTGTGTTCTTTCCTTTTGGTTTTCTAACTCCAGATCTTTGTATATTTTATTATAGTACTTACCTTGTCTTCTCTAGCCACTCTGAAATCTTCTGCTTAGTGCTTTAACTCCATTATTTCTTCTATTTGCTTTAGCTACTTACTCTACATTCAAGAGCAAGTTTCAGAATCTCTTACATCCATTTTGGTCTCATATTTCTTACCTTTTTTAATCTGTATAATGGTTATACAATATAGCAATTCTATATCAAGCAATCTAATCATAAATCCTGTGTAATCTTTTAGTTACTTCCTCAGGAAATTCCTTAGTGAGTCAAAAGAGATTTACGTTTAAAACTTTAATTGTTATGGCTTTAAACAATTTACTCAATTTTAATCTTAAGAAACACTATGAGATTGCTTATAGTTTCCAACTGTAGCCAACAATGAAAGTAGCAATTAACCTTTCCCACTCTAACATATGAAAACCAATAGCTGATTGTTCTCCTAATTTGCATTTGTTTAACCACAAATGTTAACCACTTTTTCATGGTTATCACCATTTCTACAGTAAATTGCCTATTTGCATTTCAAGACTTTTTTCAATCATATTTTTTATTCATTTTGCAATAATTCTCTTTACTAGGAATACTTAGTCTCATACTTTACCACCTATCTTTAAACAGTGTTTATAGTGGGAGACTAGAGAGCATGACCACATAGAGAGTTTTTAAATTTTATGTAGGCTGATTTATTAATTTTTTAAGGATTAATTTTGTTTAAAAAAATTAAATATTGACTAAATGCATCTCTTTTTAAAAATAAGACATTTCTTTATTTTTTAAAATGATACAATCATTTCAAAAGTTCAAACGATACATGATCATTGATAGGAGAAGGCAACCATAAATCCCATCATCCAACATGATCGTATTTTAAAAACTGTTGTTATTTTTAGGTGCCATTGAGTTGGTTCCAAGTCACAGGTACCCTATGTACAACAGAACAAAGCACTGCCTGGTTCTGCTCCATTCTCACAATTGCTCCTATGTTTGAGTCCACTGTTTCAGCCACATTGTTAATTCATCTTGTTGACGGTCTTCCTCTTTTTCACTGACCTTCTACTTTACCAAGCATGAGTCCTTCTCTAGGAGCTGATCCCTCATGATGACATGTCCAAAATACGTGAGATGAAATCTCACCATTCTTGTTTCTAAGGCATATTCTAGGTGCATTTCTTCCAAGACAAATTTGGTCATTCTTCTGACAGTCTATGGTATATCTAATATTCTTTGCCAACACCATAATTCAATTCATCTTAATCTTCTATATTCATTGTCCAGCTTTCACATGTGTATGAGGCTATTGAAAATACTATGGCTTGGGTCAGGCACATCTTAGTCTTCAAAGTGACATCTTTGCCTATGTCCTTTATGAGTTCATTGAGCCCACTGGAGAAGGTGTGTATATTTTAAATACATATAGTGCTTTCTTCAAGGGCAGTGGTTGTTCCAGTGTACAATTATCCCCTCCCAAGAGAAGGAACCCATGTCTTATTCCCAACCAATGTACTTCAAGTACAGCCATCACTCATCTATCAAAGGAGGCATGGGTGCTTCTATGATGCTGAACTGGTTTACAGACTAAGATGGACTAGGAAGAAAGGTCTGGCAATCTACTTCAAAAACTCAGTCAATGAAAACCCATAATTCACAAGAGTCCAATCCAATTGTGCATGGGATCGCCATGAGTTGGGAGAGGTCTTGATGACTAACAATATCACTATCTTTATTAAACAGAGGAATTATACTGACAAATTTGATACTACTTTTAGCCACCACAATGTAAATATCTGGGCTTGTTTACAAAGTAATAACACAGAGGCAGCTTTCTAATATTTTAAGTAGCAATGGGTTTTGAGCCATACATAGTCTATCACTGACCAAGTGCACACACAACTTGGGAATTGTCCCCCCTTTCTCAGGTGGGCTACCAGGACTATCAATCAATGTTGTTGTTAAATACTGTTGAGTTGATGCTGACTCATAGTGACCCTGTATAGGATTTCTGAGGAGAAACTGGTGAGTTTGAACCACCAACCTTGTGGTTCTAACCAATAATATTGCAGTCAAGTGCTTATCCTACACTGCCACACAACTACAATCAATAATTCTTACTTTATCTTTCTTCCTCATTTTTCTCAGGGATATGTTAGGGAAGAAGGGGAGGCATAAGAATTGATAATAATAATACATACGTCAGTTCTGGTGTGGCGCTATAGCAAAAACACTGGGCCACAAGTTTGGTTTGAGCCATGAGGTCAACAGTTCAAACCCAACAAATACTCTTCAGAAACCATATACAGGGTCTCTGTGAGTTGGAACCTACTTGATGGCACTTAATAATAACAACAAATGGCATTCAAAGGAGCTCTGGTAATGTAGTGGGTTATGAGCTGGACTGCTAACTGCAAAGTTGGCAGTTCAAATCTACCAGCCATTCCATGGGGAAATGATGGAGGCATTCTGTTCCTGTAAAGATTTATAGCCTTGGAAACCCAGAGTTGCTATGAATCATAACTGACTCCACAGCACATAACCACCACCACCAAGTGGCATTAAGTCAGCAGCTTAATTCTCTACTTTCAATGTCCACACACCCATGTCCTTTGGAGAGTTTATTGTTTCTATTTATGTTTATAATCCCTTTGCAGAAAAGAATGCAATAAGCTTAAATTGTTTCCATTTTCCTAGACCATTTGTTTGTGTGAGTATACATAGTTTATATAGGTACAGCTGTATAAACTATTCTACTTTGTGTTGTACATCATTCATTTAAGTGATCGCTTAATCTAGTTTTCTATGGTCCACAAGAATTCCTAGAGCTTTCATCATTACTATAAAATACAATTATGGTTATAAAATTGTTATTTCATTTTACTTAGTAGCATTCTATCTTCTTATAGCTTGTTTGTCTAACTATTAATGTCTTTTGTTCACTTAAGTTGTTCTCAGTTATATGCCCTTTGAAATGTGAAACATGTCTGTACACATTACATTTTTGGTTGTTCCCCTTGGGTTCATTTCGTGAGGTATAGGCCAAGGCTAAAGGTTGTGAAAAGTTCACGGTAGTAGTACTTTCAGTGAAACAGCTGTGGTCTCATCATGTGATTTCCTTACAACATAGTGAATTTCATTAGTAGAATTTCTCTGGTGAGAACCACCCAATTGTGATCCACCTCCCATGGTCACTGTCTGAAACCAAGTGATACTTAGCAAAAGTGCCCTCAGTCCTGGGCCCTGCAGGAAGTTCTCAAAGGTGAGTCTGACCATTCATTCAGGAGAAAGAACTCCTCCTTCTGTCAGCCTCAACACATTACTCATATCACAGGGCTTTTACCCCAGTGCAGACAGACATCAGGTACCTGCTGGTTCTAGGCCCATACACACAACTTCAAATCATTCTCTCTCAAGCATGATATCATTACCAGGGCTATCCAATGAGCACCTTGCTCAGAAACCTGAAAATTGGGAATTTCTGTATGTTTTGTGTCTTTTCACCATACTTATTCAACTTTTATGCTGAAAAACTAATCTTAAAAACTGGATTATATGCAGAAGAATGTGGCATCAAGTATGAAAAAATTCATTAACAATCAGATATACAGATGAAACAACCATGCTTGATGAAAGCAAAGAGGGCTTGAAGTATTTACTGATGATCAATGAATACAGCCTTCAGTATAGGTTACACTTCAACATCAAAAAAACAAAAATCCTCACAACAGGAGCAAGAAGCCATATCATGATAAATGGAGAAAAGGTCAGTCAAGGATTTCACTTTACTTGGATCCACAATCAATGCCCAGGGAAGTAGCAGTCAAGAAATTGTATGATGTATTACACTGGGAATATCTGCTGCAAATATTATTTTTGAGTGTTAAAATGCAGTCACTTTGAAAACTAAGTGTATTTTCTATCACTTCATATGCATGTGAAAGCTATACAGTAACTGTTGTTGTTTAAGTGCTTTTGAGTCAATTCCAACCCATAACGACTCTGTATAGAGTTTCCAAGGAGCAGCTGGTGAGCTTGAACCACCAACCTTGCAGTTCAAATGACTTTGCAGTCTGACACATTAGCCCAGAGTGCCACACCAGGACTCCATACAGTGAATAAGGAATATCAAAAAAGAAACGATGTCTTTGAATTATGGTGTTGGCAAAGAATATTGAATATACCATAGACTGAAAGAAGAATGAGCAAATCTGTTTTAGAAGAAGTACAGCCTGAATGTTTCTTAGAAGTGAGGACTGCAATACTTTGTGTCATGTATTTTGGACATATTATCAGGAAGAACCACTTCCTAGAGAAAGATATTATGCTTGGTAAAACAGAGGGCCAACAAAAAAAAAAGAAGAGGGTTGTCCTCAACAAGTTGAGTTAACACAATGCAGTGGCTGCAGCAATGAGCTCAAACATAGCAAAGATTATGGAGATGGCGCAGAACCAAATAGTGTATTGGTCTGTTGTACATAGTGTCACTATGAGTCAAAACTGACTTGACAACACCAACAAGAGTTTGTGAAGACTTTTAGAATTTCATATAACATCCAAGTTCAAATACTATGAACTCCACTTTCATCAACCAATAAATCTCTTTTGAGAGTTTTCTTGTACACTTGCTCCAGAAGTCTATTCTCAACATAGTAACCAGAGTGAAATGCAGTCAGAATCTGCCTCTCTTTAGCTCAGATCTCACCCTCACTTATCCCCTAAAGACTTCCCAAACCAGAGATCTTTCAATGTTTACAAGACCCTGAGAAATCTGGTTCCCTGTTACCTATTCCTCTCCTTTTCCTACCCTCTCACCTCAGCTCAGAGTCCTGGTGTGGCACTGTGGGTTAATATGCCAGACTGCAAAGCCATTTGAACTACAAGGTCAGCAGTTCAAGCTCAAGAGCTGACTCCTCAGAAACCTTATACATGGTCTCTATGGGTCAGAACCAATTCGATGGCACTTAACAACAACACATCAGCTCCATCCTCACCCACTCTGCTCCAAACACACTGACCTTCCTGATGTTCGCCAGCACATCAAACACATTACCAACTCAGGTTTTTTGTACTTGCTCTTCTCTGTACTTAGAGCTCTCTTCCCTCTAGGAAATCCTTGGTATGGCTCATTCCCTTGCTTCCTTTAAGTCTTTGACAATATGCCACTTCTCTGTGAGCCTTGCCTGAAACCAGCTTAAAATTGCCACCACCCTACCACATAGGATGCATTCTTTTCCTGCCTTTTTTTTTTCATAGCCTTTATCACTGATGTTCTTATAGTCAGTCTCTACCACATTTTTATTTAAAATCTATAGAGGCAGAGATTTTGTCTGTGTTGTTCAAGGTCAGTGGTTCACACTCACCAGCCATTCCTGGGAAACCCTATATAGTGTCGCTATGAGTCGGAACCAACTAAAAGGCATTTAACAACAACAACAACTACAGTAAGCGACACATAAGAACCCCTGGTACCATAGTGGATTATGAGCTGGGCTGCTAACTGCAAAGTCAGCATTTCAAATCTACCACTGCTCCATAGGAAAAAGATGAGGCTTTCTGCTCCTGTAAAGATTTAAAGCCTTGGAAGCCCTATATATGGTCCCTATGAGTCAGAACCAATTCGGTGGCACATAACCACCACCACCACCAATAAGAAATACATAAGAAAATATATAGCAATTGCTAATTGCTGCTTTAGAGTTTGCAATCTGAAGGTGTTCTGCCTGTGAACAACTCCAGCCAGGCAGAGCTTAGCTCCATCCTTTGCCTAGATTTAAGACTTCAGATGCCAATTTTTCTTAGTATCTCATGCATTTTTGACAGTGAAACTGCCAGGAGTAGAAGCAGAATGTATTTAGAAATGAGTTTTAGGCCACTTCTCCTAGCCAGCCCTCTAAGGAACCTTCCTGGGCATGTTCCTTACTGGTTGCCTTAATGATCACCTGGTTTTGATGTCACATCCTGAGAGCCTCATAGACTATCTGTAAGCTTTCCTACCTATTTTTGTCGGCTCCCCCACTCCCCATCCCCCCACTTTTGTAGGCTGAGCTGCCATCAGTCATGGTTGTGGGAGGGGATTCCTGTATTCTCTGTGCCCTATAAAAGGCACTTTTATACGGAACTTTGGAAAACTCATCATGGCATCATACTTATGGTTTCCTTCACCTGGGTGATCTGTTTGTCTTGTCTCATTTTTATTCCTGTTTGTAGTTGTTGTTAAGTGTCATCTAATAAGCTCTGACTCATAGCAGCCTTGTATAGGAGCGGCTGGTGTGTTTGAACCACTGATTTTGTGATCAGCAGTCCAGTGCTTATTCTACAGTACAATACCAGGACTCCTTTGTTATTGTTGCTGTTGTTAAGTGTCATCGATTCGGTTCCAAACCATAGCGACCCTTTACAGGGTTTCCGAGGCTGTAAATCTTTATGGGAGTAGAAAGCCTCATCTTTCTCCCACACAGCGGCTGGTAGTTTCGAACTGTTGACCTTTTTGTAACCACTGTGCTACCAGATCTCTTTAGGACTCCTTTACTCCTGTTTAAAACTTGATACAAAGTTCCTATAATATTTAGATATGTGAAGATGAGATCTCTTTTCTCCACTATATTACCAGTGTTATACAGGAAATCATAAAAGATCTTGTAAAGAAATTCATATATATCCTGAAAAAAATGCAAGGCCATTAAAGGGTTTTCAAAAACCATTAAAGTATTTCTAAGTGACATCATTAAATGTACATTTTAGGAAGCAAGCACTGGGGTGATTGTTAGCAATAGACATATTGGGGAGCAATGAGGAAAGGGAGACCAGTTTGGAGGCTGGTACAATATTCTAAGTGACAAATGAGGAATGTGTGAGCCAAGACATTGGGAATTACTCCGAAATTGGTCAAAGCATCCAAATTGTCCCTGCTTTTCCTCAGTCAGTAGGAATGAAAATCTTGAAGAAGAATGGGAAGGGCTTGTTTTATAAATATATTCTCTCTGTCTCCCAAGAGAAAAAGATAGTAAAAATGTGAACAAAGATTTTCTACCCGAGGCAACATAAACAAGCAGCCCTAGTTTTATAATGCTATGCAGAGAGCAAGGACTGAAAGGAAGCTATCTGCAAGGTCTTTTTTCTATGATAATCCTCAGAGTGTGAAACATGCTGGTAACATAAATGAGCACTTGTTGCAAGCACTCAGAAAGCATGGTTCTCCCTCAAAAGAGTCATGATTATTGGTGCACATGATCGGGTGCCAAGAGCATACTGTTTATTCATGACAAGACAGGGCAGCAAGAGGGAGGAGCAAGAGCATGTTCCTTTAGAGCAGCTCAGTCTAGGTTCTTGCAGGCAGAGAAGGTACAATGTTGTGGTATGGTCACCTTCAGCTTCAGTTCAGACAAAAATCAGGACTTCAAGATTAAATAGCAGGACTGTCACAGACAGGCAGCAAAGAGTCATGTGTCTTCTATAGTACAGAAGACCATTGGAAGAGGATAGATAAATTCCTATTTAATTTGTTTAAAGACATTATAGACATATATTAACTGGTACATATTGGGCTTTTATTGTTGCAAAAATATAAATAAACCAATATTCTCCATTTCAACGTTCTTCTCATGTACAAGGAGCTCTAGTAGTGTAGTGGTTACGAATCGGGCTGCTAACCTCAAGGTTGGCAGTTCGAAACTACCAGCAGTTCCACGGGAGAAAGATGAGGCGTTCTGCTCCCATAAAGATTTACAGCCTTGGAAACCCTGTACAGGGTCACTATGAGTCAGAACCGACTCCACGGTACTTATCAACAACACAGCAATTCAGTGAAACCAGTCATATGGATCATGCTGAGGAATCATCACCAACATCCATTGCCAAGTTTTCCATAACCATAACAAGAAACTCAATGCTTCCCAAATAATGATTTATCTCTTCCTCCTTCCCACTTCCCTCTTCCTTCCCACCTCTGGTAGCTGTGATCATATTCTGACCTCTTTACATTTGCCTATTCTAGGTATTTCATATTACTTAGATCATACAATATTTGTTTTTATATGATTGCTTTATAATGTTTTCAAGGTTCGTCCATATTTTGGCATATATCAGAACTTCAATTTTATTTATGGAATAGTACATAACATGTCACTACTGTTTTAGTTAGCAGAGGCCCAGGTAACTTAGTGGGTTATGAGTCAGGCTACTAACTGCAAGATCAGCAGTTAGAATCTACCAGCTGCTCTTCAGGAGAAAGATGAGGGGTTCTGCTCGCATAATGATTTACAGACTTAGAAACCCTACACAGGGTGACTGAGCTGGAACCAACTTGATGACACACAAGTGATATGTAAACCTTAGTTTATTTCTTGCTCAAGTCCCATGTCCAGCACTGGTACATGAAATGTTCTCCTGAACATTTCAGGACCCCAGGCTCACAAGGTTCACCATCTGGAATGTGTGACCTCCCAATTTGCCTGTGTGTCTTTTCTATTTATTATCCACTGACCATAACTAATCATACATCCCAAGTCAATTGCAAATAACACTAGGAAATGAAGGAAAACACATAGAGTATTATGGTGAGCACTAGTTTTCTAAGTCACAACTGAATAAATTGTGTAATAATTTAAATTTTTTAGAAATAGTCCTTTTTAAGGGTAACTTTATGGGATGTTAAGAAAGATGCAAAATTTACTTATTATTAATAGTATACATGCTCTTATTTTACTTTTAAATGCAAACACTGTTTTTCATACAGAACATTCTTTCTACGGCAAAATTCAAACCATGAATCAATGTCCAAGAGAAAAATTATTTCAACAAATGTCAACTCAAATAATAAACTTTGAAATAACTTTGTGAGTTGTACATTTTTTTCAGGAATCCCTTAACTTCAGACTTATTTTAAAGGAAACTGTTTCATCTACCAAGAAGTAATATTTATCTATAAACCCTTTCCCATCAATAAAATGTTCAATGATTATAAAGTGGATATATGATTTTATTTTTCTTTACTTTTCTAGAAAGGAAGCAAATGAAATCCTGGATAGGGACTGGAGGTGGTCGCTATCCTGACAATTACAACCATGATTTGAAAAATTAAAATCTGGTGGCATTATGTCAAATTAGTTGTGTCCTGGTGTGGTTCTGTAGGGTAAGCACTTGACTGCTAGCCATGAGGTTTCTGATTCAAATCCATAAGCCACTCCCCCAGAAACCCTATACAGGGTCACTGTGAGTCAGAACTGACTCTACAGCACTGAACAACATCAACAACATAGACAAAGAATGCAGTTAAGTAGTTAATAGTGAAGTAATGATGATTTGTATGGAAGACATTTATAAACAAAATAAATATTTCACTAATAGGACACTATTTTTTCAAAGTGAAGCCAGGGACAATCCAACTTTTAGTTCCTAAACTTCATTAGGACTGGAGTTACCAGGCAGAAATACATATTTCAGGATCACGGAACGTTCCAGATTCCCCTTCCAGTCCATTGGTACCTTCCTCTAAGAGAAGATGAAGTTCTTTCAGTTTCCATTGGGCTGATTTTGCCACAACCACAAACCCAGACTCACTAATGGTAAACAGAGCAGAAGTAATGTCACAAGGCATGTGGCTTGCTGAGCAGAAAGCTAAAACAGCAATCCCCAGAGCTTAATTTAGAAGTCTTACAATGTCAAGTTTACAAAATAGCACTTTAGCTACATTTTAAAAAGGAGTATGGTAGAATTTTTCAAAATGTGGTCTTTTCTATGCTTATCTTAGATCACTTTAAGACTAAAGCTGTACTTGGAGAAAAAGCATTTGTTAATTACCCTATCTTAAGACACCCTGAATTTTTAGCTGAGGCATCCTCAATTGTAATGATTTTCATCAAAAAGAAAGGGTTTAAGCATTCAAGTTTTTATTTATCCTTCTTGCATTCCAAAGTGACAATTGGTAGTTCATTTTGGGTTTTGTTTGTTTGTTTAGTTTAATTTGGTTTTGTTTGATTTGGTATCCAAGTCAGCAATCCCAAGAACAAGTAATGCAGGAGGAGTTTGATTAAGGAAGTAAATTCCTGATATTTTTTTTTTCCTTATCTAAGTCTACCCAATTAAAAGCATTTATATACCCATTAATATGGAGCCCATCAATTCTAGGACCCTCATTCTTTGCCTATGCCTTCAGTTCATTTAGGAATTCTTCCTTCAGTACCATTGGATACAAGTTTTGAAATGGTTGAACATCCATCATTTCATTTTACTACAATGACTGTGCATTTATTCCATCTTCTTTTGATGCTTCCTGCATAATTCAATATTTTACCTACTGTTGTTGTTCAAGTTAGTCCCAATTCATAACAATCCTGCATAGGGTTTCTGAAAAGTGATTAGTGAGTTCCAACAGGTCAAACTGTAGTCCAGTGCTTTTTCTACAGCACCATACCCATAGAATCTTTCAATATTTCAAGTCAAGACTTGAAATTTTTCTACAGTTCTATCAGTTTGTGAAATGCTGAGCATGATCTTCCCTTTGGGTTGTCTAACGCCATGTCTTTGCACATTTCATTATAATACTTGACTTTGTCTTCTCAAGCTGTCCCTTGAAATTTTCTGTTCAGCTCTTTTATTTTCTTACATCTTCCTTTTTCTTTAGCATCTTTATTATGGAAAGCAAGTTTCAAAGATTTTGTTTTAATGTTTTATTGTGAATTATATGATAGTATACATGGGAGAACATTAGCTTTACATTCATCCTATCATATATCATTTCATTGCCATGTTTATAATCCCCTCCATGCATCATCAACCAAACAAATGGTATACCCTGCAAGCCTGCTTCCTGGTCGTCAGCACACAGCCCCTCTCCCTCTCTGGATCTAGAATTCCCAGTTGCTCCATCTCTCCACATCATCATCTCTGCCTCCATCTCTGGCATCACTGTTTCTCTGAGTAGGGTCCCACACTCCGATCTTTTCCCTTGATGGTCCCAGGGACCTCCGCTCCTAGACTACAAAGTTAACCACTCTCCTCATTTGCTACAAAACATCTACCTTTACATTTCCAAACTTCACAGTCAGTTTTGATAACAATTATTCACTATTGTACCACAAGAGTCCTATCCCCATCTCCTTTTACTGCCTTGACCAGACAAATTGAATACTATTCAGTGGAGATTCTACCTTCCTCCATGCCCTCTGGATCTAGGCTCCTTCTTGAAAGCTTGTAAACCAGTCACTTCTTGCTTTTGTAGCCCCCCATTTTGGGCAGGCAATGCCCAAATTACCCATCCCTGTGTACCCTGTGTATTAAGGGGGTGGGAATGATCCTCCTTATAAAGATTTATTCCCTCTTTTGAGCCACTGCATCCATAGGTATAGGACAAGTTCATCAAATTATATCAGATTACTCTTTTTTTTTTCCTCTTCTTTCTTCTTCTAGTTGAGTTCTGATCATTCAGCCATTGAAGCCAGGTCAAGTGGGTATTATTTGTAAGTGTGAGTGTTCTTGTGCATATGCTCTCTCCTTATCAGCTGGATACTTCACTCTCCACTTTAGTCCTCTGTGGCTATGTCACTGACTCTGGGCCCAGGAGTCCCCATGTCTTGCTATACTGCTAGCCAACCAGGTCTCCACCCGGGTTCACAGATATCTATTGAACATGGTAGGGCTTAACTTGCAGCTTCATTGCTGTTTTTCCCTCACTTCCCCTTATCGCTGACCAACATGGTCACCAGTCAGAGCGCATGTCTACTCATGCATTCTCATTAAGACTTAGTCTTGGAAAGGGGTCTGCTCTCAGGGGACCCGGCCACTTGCCTTGAAGTCTCCTGGGTGAGCAACTTGCTTGTTCTGTAGTAGTCAGTTGGACTGCCATTACTCTTTTGTATTTTTCCTGTCGGTCTTTCTTTTAAGAAGTATATTCTGTTCTTCTAGCTGCTCCAGGCTGGTTTTCTTGTCCTTTCAAGTAGATATGTCCCACCTGAGAAGATTCTGGATGGGGTTCAGGATTACACCTATGGTCTTATGTAATGCAAAAGCTCCACAGGAAGCCTCCTTCAACGGGCACGTTGTAGTCCCATTTTAGATAATCCTATCAGTTATAGGCAGAAGATGGATTTACAGGCTTTCTACAGTGATATTTCTGGCTATTCCCTTCTCTTCTCCTCAAGTGTCTATTTTATAATGGTATGCAAGGGAAGCCAAGGTTTAAAAGACAGCCAAACCACAGGACATGAACAGACACTTCACCAAGGAAGAGATCTGGGCAGCCAACAAACATATGAAGAAATGTTCACGATCACTAGTCATTAGAGAGATGCAAATCAAAACAACAATGAGATATCATCTCACACCAACAATAACAGCAAAGATAAAAAATGTAGAGGACAATAAATGCTGGTGGGGATGTGACGAGACTGGGACACTCCTGCTTTGCTGGTGAGACTGCAAAATGGTCCAACCTCTCTGGAAAGCAATATGATGTTTCCTCAGAAGGTTGAAAATATAAATACCTTCTGATCCAGCAATTCCTCTACTTGGTATTTACCCACAAGAAAAACGAGCCACAACAAGAGAAGTTATATGCACACCAACGTTCATAGCAGTACTATTTACAATAGCAAAAAGATGGAGGCAGCCAAAGTGCCCATCAACTGAAGAATAGATAAACACACAATGGAATATTATGCTGCCTTGAAGAATAGCAACGAAGCTGCAAACCACCAGGTAACATGGATGAACCTTGAGGGCATTATGTTGAGTGAAATTAGTCAGTCACTAAAAGAGAAATACTGCATAGGACCACTACTGTAAAAGACTAAAAAAAAGAACACATACTAAAGGGGGGTGGAGGGCATCCTTTGTTGATTGCTGGGATGTTGAGGTTGGGTGAGGGGAGGGAGGGGAAGGTGGAGCACAGAGCAGGGATTAGACACAGGATAGTTTGGGTGCTGGGGAGGAGGGCAATATACAAGAAGGTAGAGGGGAATGGAAGAACAAAGCAGATGGGAGAACAATTAGGCAGGTCTGAATGGGCTAAGTGGGACAGTGTTAAATAATGGTGTATGCACAACCTTGGAACAACAGGGCTCTGGAATACAGAGATTGAGACATGGTTAGAATGGGGGAAAGGAGGAAATAATGTTAAGATGCTTGGCTGTCTATTGAATCTTGGTTTTCCTTGCATTATATTATAAAATAGACACTGGAGGGGGAGAGAAAGGAATAGCCAGCTTGTAATTCCATCTTCTGCCTATAACTGATTGGAATACCTAAAATGGGGTTACAATGTACCCAGTGAAGGAGGCTTCTTGCAGAGCCTCTGCAATACATAAGACTATAGGTGGAAGCCTGAACCACATCCAGATCTCCAGAGATGGGAAATTTCCACTTGAAAGGATGAGCAGACCAGCCTGGAGCAGCTAGAAGAACAGAAGATACTTCTTGAAAGAAAAACCTACAGGAAAAATATAAAACAACATAG
>NW_006408638.1:7404627-7413667 GCF_000296735.1 Chrysochloris asiatica | reverse complement strand
AAAAAAAAAAAAAAAGACAGCCAAACATCTTAACATTGTTTCCCTCCATTTTTTATTTTGTATATTTTTATATTTGCAAATTTATGGAGGTTTGTTTTGTGGCCTAACACATGGCCTATTCTGAAGAATGTTCCATATTCACTGGGAAAAAATGTGTATTGTGCTGTTGTGAATGTTCTGTACACATCTATGAGGTCCAGTTGGCTGATTGTGTTGTTTAGCTCTTCTGTGTCTTTGTCAAGTTTGTTTCTGGTTGTTCTATCCATTTTTGAAAGCGGTGTATTAAAATTGTCCACAATTATTGTAGATTCGTCTATTTCTTTCTTCAAGTCTATTAGAGTTTGGTTTATATATTTTGGAGCTCTTTCATTGGGAGCATAGATATTTATTATGATTATGTCATCTTGTTCAATTGACTTTTTAATCATAAGATAATGTCCATCTTTATTATGTTGGCTTTTTCCTTACAGTTTATTTTATAAGAGATTAGTTGCCACTCCTGTTCATTTTTTATTATAATTAGCTTGGTATATTTTTTTCCATCCTTTGACTTTTAATCTGTTTTGAGCTCTGTGTGTATGATGTGTCTCTTGCAGACAGCATATTGAAGGATATTGTTTTCTTGTCCATTCTGCCACCCTCCGACTCTTAACTGGTGCATTTAATCCATTTATATTCAGTGTATTTATCAATGTTGTTGTTGTTGTTAAGTGACGTCGAGTCAGCTCCAACCCAGAAGCAACTGGTGAGCCTAAATGACCAATCTTGCAATCTGGCACATTAACCCACAGTGCCTCACCAGGACTCCATAATTATTAATTGTTGTTGTTGTTGTTAAATGCCATCGAATCAATTCCAACCCAGAGCGACCCTGTATAGGGTTTCCTAGGAGCTGCTGAGCATGGATTAATTGCTGCCATTATGTTTGGTTTTTTTTGTGGTGTTGCTGCTTTCTTTGCTCTGTGTGTCTTCCTGTGCTGAGTTAATGGTTTTTTGTGTTCTTTCTTGTGAGTTTCTTCACAGTTTTAATATTTCCATGTTCTTCCTGGATTTTCATTTTCTTGGTATGTTGTGAAGTGTTAAATTTCTTTGATGTTAACTTATATTCCATTAACTTTTCCCTCCATTTAGTGCAGTCTATTTTATCCTGTAATCTACCTGACCTTCTCACCATCTGGATCACTGTTCCTACATGTTACCTTCTTTCATATTGTAATTGTTTTGATCAAAGACTGACCTCCCAGATTTTCTGAGTTTGTTCTTATAGTTTTGCTCTGTTCTTGACTCTTCCATCTGTCAGTTTGGTTCAGGAAGCTACTGCCACATATGTCAATCTCTGGTTGTTGTCTGTTCTTGTTGGTTCTCAGTCCGCAGAACTCCCTTTAGATGTTTTGTAGCATAGCGTTGGCTTTGACAAAGTCCCTTAGCTTCTGTTTATCATGGAATGTTTTGATTACACTGTCATATTTGATTGATAGCTTTGCTGGATAAAGGATTGTTGGCTGGCAGCTTTTTTCTTTCAGGGTTTTTTATATGGCTCCCCATTGCCTTCTTGCCTACATAGTTTCTGGTGAGACATCCGAGCTGTCTGACTTGCTTGCCTTTGTATGTAATGCTTCTATTTTCCCTAGTTGCTTTCTGGATTGTCTCCTTATCTTTGATTTTGGAGTGTTTGATTATGATACGTCTCAGTGATTTTCTTTTAGGATCTATCCTTCCTGGGGTTCGTTGAGCTTCTTGAATGTTTATCTTTTCAGTTCTCAGGATGTTAGAGAAATTTTCTTCCAGAAGCTCTTCGACTATCTCTTCTGTGGACTTGTGTGATTCTGCCTGTTCTGGAATGCCGATAATTCTTAGGTTATTCCTCTTCATGTTGTCCAACATGAATCTTAGACCTTCTTCAGATTTTTTTTATCCTTTTTCTGCTTGCTCTCCTAGCTTAGCGGTATTGAGAGATTTGTCCTCCAGTTCACTAGTTCTGCCTTCCATCTCTTCAATTCTACTCTTTGGCCCTTTCAGTGTATTGTCTATTTCTGATATTCTATTATTAATCATTTGGACCTCTTTCTGTAGGTTTTTTAATTGTTTCAAATGCTGTATATATCTTATTTGATTGTTCCTGTAGCACTTTCCTGAATTCTTCCTTATTTTTCTCAATTCCATTGTAAAGTGCTTTTGAAACATTCTATAATCATTTTTCTGAATTCCTTCTCAGGCATTTCCAAGGCCTGCCCTCCTTCCAGAGTGTAGTCCAGGTCTACCTCTAGGTCATTTGTCTCAGACATTTTATCTTGTTTCTGTACATGTGCTGATATGGTCATCTGTTTTTGCTTCTTGAACATGTTTAGTGTTCATCTGTGGCCTTAATAATTGAGTGAGTGTTTTTGTATTTTTTTATGCTTTCTGATTGCCTTCGGGTAGATGTAATCAAGAGGTGGGCTTCCCTTTTCACTCTTATTATTGCTTAATACAGAGTAATTTTCACAGGTGTTGTCTGTCTCTCTGGTGTATGGCAGTAGGCTTTGTTTCTTGCCTGGATTGTGGGGCTTTATGGGGTGTGACTGTATCTTGACTATATGGCAGCAATTTCTGTCTCTTCGTGAGTAGTATAGGGAGAGAAAGAGACCCTTATTGGTAAAAGGGGGAACAAAAACAAAATACAACAGAATAACAACAACAACAACAAAAAATCAACAGCAAAAAAGCAAGGGTGGGGGGAATTGGATACTGTAGTCTATAATCACAGAAAAAGGAGAGGAGAGAGAGAAAAAAAGAAGAAAATAATCTGTAGCCTAATATGAGTTATGACTTTAATGTCATCTTTCAGCTTCTTGCCTTCAATGCCGTCTGATAAATTTCAAGATGCCACTGTTGGTTGTTATGCTGTAACTAAGGATTTATTTTTTGGCCTATTTTGTTTTTAAATTATCTCCCTTTCCACACCTCCTGTTCTGGCCTTTTCCTTATTAATAAATAGTTCTGGGTTGGATTTGGATGTTTTGAGCTGCTTGTCCCTTTAAATGCTGAGGGTATCTGTGTACATGCATGGCAGAAGAACCCACCAATGGTGGGGGTAGGGGGTGTCCAATCACTCAGGCACTCCCTATATTTACCAGAATGGAGGTGCTCAGGCAGTGAGGGCTAATGAGCAAATACCAAAAAAAAACCATAACAAAACAAAACCAACAAGTATATTGTCCACCTTTGCTCTGAGGTTCCCGCAGCATTATTCCATGGTGGGTCTGTTTGCTCCCCTACTTGGTCTTGCCATTTGGTCTCACCTAAGTTGTCAGCTCCGGACCACTGAGCCTGGAAAATACTAAAGTACAAAATTTCTTATTTCTACTAAATGTTCCACTAGCTATAAGCCTTCAAACTTTTTAAATATTCCTACCTATGTGGTCCAGAGATTTGGAGCTCTTCCCTGAACCTGCTTTGCCTGGTATTCTGTGGTACTGCAGACTGAGATCTTCACTGAACCTCTACCCTATCTGCCATCAAGCCCAGCCTCCTCAAAGATTCTTATAACATCTATTTTGGTTTTTTTCCTCCTTTCTTGTCTTCTTAATAACCTTTTGTTTTCTTCTTGTATGATGTTCTTGATGCCATCCCACAAATCTGGTCTTCAGTCATTAGTGTTTAATTTATCAAATATATTCTTAAGATGATCTCTAAATCCAGATGGGATATGTTCAAGGTCATATTTTGGCTCTTGTTGATGTGTTTGAATTTTCTTCAGCTTTAGCCTAAACTTGCATATTAACAACTGATGATCTGAACTATTACTGACCTAAACCTTTCATCTCACAGAATCTTTTCCATTGATTTCCCTTCCTCTCACTCTTTCTCCTAAAGTCTTGTGGACACAATTGGTTCAAGTGCACAAAAAAGCATTTCATGTACAGAATATATGCAGATTAAGAAACTACTGTAGTAATCTGAACCATTTATTATCCTTCCCTATTCTGCAGAATCAGCATGAATCTAAGGATTAGAGGGAAGTGATTTGAATGAGACATCATTTATTGTAAGTCAAGGTGATATGTATGTTATAATACGTTGCAGTATAACTCAAGGGCATAGACTAGTAACCAGCATTATTCCTTCAAGATGAAATAGACTAGAATAATTTACTAAGCATGGACATCAGTAATGCCTGAGGCTTCACAATTTTCCATTTATAAGAAGGAACTGAGAGGCTAGGAAATTGGGTTTTTTTACAGAAGTTTCCAGGAAAAGGAGTTGTGGGAGTAGATCAAAAATATCACCTAGGAAGGAATTCAAGGAAGAGAACACCAGTTGCTATGAAGTCAATTCCAACTCATGATAACTTCATGTGTGTCCAAGAAGAACTGTATTCAATGACTTATTTTTTGGAAGTAATCACTAGGCCTTTCTTTCAAGGTTCGTACTGGATGAAATCAAACCTCCAACTTTTCAGTTAGCAACTGAGCATGTTAATCATTTGTTCTGGTAACATAGTGGTTACGAGTCAGGCTACTAGCCTCAAGGTCAGCAGTTCATAACAACCAGCTGTTCTGCGATGAAGCTTTCTGTTCCAATAAAGATTTACAGACTCGGAAACTCTATATATACAGGGTCACTATGAGTTGGAACCAACTCCACAGCCAGCACTTAGCCACCACCTCCAACATTGACTCCAAAGGAAGAGAACTTCTGAAAATAAGATGAAAGAGAGGTGTTAAGAAAGGTATTACTTCTGTGGGGCATGTTTCCTTTACCCAGAGCCTAAGCAGTGAGTCTTGGTCCTTCAAAGGAGCAAGAGAGGGATGGAGTCATGGACCTATCCCAGGGGCATTATTCCTGATTCCTTCTCCACACCCACAAATTTGTACAACTTTGAGAAAATTATCTGAACTCTATTGTTAAAAACTGTGTATGCCTTCACTGCAGTTCAATGTATTTTCATTTGAAGGTAGGTGAGCAACTGGACCAGCAGAAGAAGCAAAGAACCCGATACTTACCAATTTCTTATCTATGACCATGTGAGGGCATCACTAGCCCCTTGCTGTGGACTAGGAGGAAAATTCACCTGTAGATGATGACCTGACTGGAGACACACAAACCTCAATCCCTAGCAGTACTCTGTCCTATCTGTGTAACAGATATGTTACACAGCCATGAGTTATTCAGCTAGTTTGGTAAGGGATCATTCCCTAAGGAAATCACCATTCTATTGCCTTCAGGATAGAACCCAATGCTCTTTCCCATCCTTTGATAATTGGAGAAGGAAGTTTGTCATGCCTGAACCTACCCCACTGCTCCCTCAGAAAAACAAAAAAACCTACTTCCAACCTGGATCCTAGGTTAACCTTTTTAAGACTTTATATTCATGCTTCATATTCACAGTTCTACTCTGCTTGGCTACTACTGTTTTAGTCTCTGCCTCTTCTTGACCTTTTCTTAGAGTCCAGTCCCTAGCTTCTGATTTAGGTCACCCAAGTTGGACCACCTTTCTCCATCAACATTTCCTGTCTCCCACATCCCATTTCTGGTGTGGCACTGTGAGCTACTGTGTCAGACTGCAAAGTTATTGTTTGAACTGCAAGGTCAGTCATTCAAGCTCATCAGCCACTCCTTGGAAACCCTATACAGGGTCGCTATGGGTTGGAATCAACTCTACACCACTTACCAACAACCATGGTATTACCAAGGAACACTGGTGGCACTGTAGAAAAAGGATTGGACTGCTAACCACGTGGTCAGCAGTTTAAGCTCAGCAGACTCTGCAGAAGAGAGAAAAGGCTACCTGCTTCTATAAAGATTTATAGTCTCAGAAACCCTATGAGTTGGAATCAACTTGCTATGAGTTGGAATTGACTTGATGGCAGAAAAAATTTTTTGCAAAGGTGTCATATAGTATAATCAAAACATAATAGACACCTATGAATTTTTTAATTTTTCCAATTTCCTGGAGCCCAATGACTGATATTTTAAGGGTCTCTAATGAGTCTCCTTCAATATTTCAAGCCAAAGTTTGAATGTTTTCTTCAGTTCAGCTTGAGAAATGCTGAGCCTGTTCTTCCCTTTTAGTTCTCTAACTCCAGGTCTTTGCACATTCAGTTACAAGACTTGGCTTTGTCTTCTCAAGCCACCCTCAGAAATTTTCTGTTCATCCATCTCTTTTACTTCTAAATTTCTTTCATTCACCTTAGCATCTCTACATTGGAGAGCAAGTTTCAGAGTCTTTTCTGACATCTATTTTTTTCTTTTTCTTTCCTGTCTTTTTAATGACCTTTTGTTTTCTTCATGTTTGATATTCTTGATGTTATCCACAGCTCTCTGGCCTTCAATCGTTAATGCCTAATGTGTCAAACCTGTTCTTCAGATGGTCTCTAAATTCAGGTGGGAAATATTCAAGGTCATATTTTGGCTCTCATGGACTTTTTTTTTTTTTTTCAGTCTGCCCCTGGCCTTACTTTGGCTGATGAATGATATGGAGATTTTCCACCATCTCTTCTCAGAGATGTAGTCAATTTTATTCCTGTGTATTCCATCTGGTGAGGTCCATGTGTATAGAGCAATGTTTTATGATGTTTAAAAAGACATTTGCAATGAATATGTCATCGGTCTTACAAAATTCTATCATTTGATCTCCAGCATCATTTCTATTATCAAATCCATATTTTCCAACAACTGACTCTTCCTCTTTGTTTCCAACCTTCTCATTACAAACACCAATAATTATGAATATATCTTGATGACATGTTTGATCAATTTCAGACTGAAGAAGTTGGTAAAATTCTTCAATTACATCATCCTTGACTTTAGTGGTTGGTGAGCAAATTTAAATGGTTCTAACTGATTTTCCTTGTAGGCATATGAACATTATCCTATCACAAACTGCATTGTACTTAAAAACAGATCTTGAAATGTTGATGAATGTTATGCCACTTCTCTTGAATTTGTTGTTCCCAGCATAGTGAACTATATGATTGTCAGATTGAAAAGGGCCAACTCCAGTCCATTTCAGCTCACAAATGCCTAGGATATCAACCTTTAAGCGTTCCATATCATTTTTGATGACTTCTAATTTTCCTTGATTCATACTTTGTACATTCTACCTTCTGATTATTAACGTATGTTTTCAACTGTTTTTCCTCATTTTGAGTTGTGCCCCATTAACAAATGAAGTTCCTGAACACTTTACACCATTCGCATCATCACAGTCAATTCTATTTTGATGAGACAGCTCTTTCCTAGTCGTATTTTGAGCCCCTCCCAACGTGAGAGGCTCATCTTCTGTCACTATATCTGACAATATTCTTGTGCTATTCATAATGTTTTCATCTTTCAGCATTATATCTGATAATGTTCAACTGTTAGGCACAAGGTTTTCCGTGACTAAACATTTGTTAAATAGCCCACCTGGGGACACTTGAGCCTATGGACAAGGACATAGCCATGGAGGGCTAGAGCTGAGAGTGAAGCATCCAGCTGATATGAAATGAAAAGAGGTGCACAAGAACACCCAAGCTTGCAGATAGTATCCTTTTGGCCTAGCCTCGATGGCTTGATAATCAGAACTCAACTAGAGGAAGATTTTTTTTTAATTTCTTTTGATAAAGGAAACACGGGTGAATTGCTATTATTTGATGAACTTGACCTATATTCATGGGGGTAGTAATTCCAACAACCAACAGAATGGGAAGGAGTCTTCACATCAAATATCAATGTTATCCCCTCTGTACACAGGGTAGATAGGGATGGGCAACTTAAACATTGGCTACCTAAAATGAGGAGGCAATAAAGGCAAAAGGTAGCTGGATTACAAGGTTTCAAGGGGGAGTTTAGTTTAATAGTATGTGGGGAGAAATAGAGTCACCACTGAATAGTTTTCATCTTGTCTAGATGGGACTGGTTAAAAGAGATGGGGATAAGATTCTTATGATTCAATTGTGAGTAACTGTTATCACAACTAATTGAGATGGTCACAATTGTAAATATACAAGTTTTGTAAACAAAAATGGGGGAGTAGTTAATCTTACAGTCCAGAAATGAAAGAACCTAGGACCATTAAGGGAGAAGAGCACAGGCAGAATGAGGGACCTTATCCAGAGAAGTAGTGATACCAGAGATAGAGGCAGAGATGCAGACATGGAGAGGGTAAACAGCTGAGGACTCTAGATTCATTAGAAGAGAGGGATTAAGAGCTGGTGGCCAGGAGGCATACTTTCAGAATGTGCCCTTTGGTGGTATAAATTATTATATATGCCTGAGTGTTTTTGAAAAAAGAGCTAAAGTGAATCGAGTGAAATGCTGTTAACTGATGGTACATGGAGGGGATTATAATCATTGTAATGAAACAAGGTGTATGATTTGTTGAATGTAAAGCTAATGATCTTCCCTGTAAGTTTTCATTCAATCCACAATAAAAACCTTTAAAAAAAAAAGAGTATGTGGGGGGAGATTTCCAGAAAAAGACGGCAGATCGGGTGGAAGTGTAGTGACGAGCTCTGCCTAGAACAACACAGACCACAGGACCAAGAAGGCTCAGGGAATGGTCCCAGTACTCTGAACCACATATAAAGGAATATTTAGAAGGTTGGAAGACTTACAGCTGGGGAGTTTGTGGCAGAAGCAAGAAATCCATTGCTTCCTGGTTCGGGATGCTCAGCTGCTCCAGGAGCCACCATTTTGTGTGGGGCCAAGCGGGGAAAGGATCAGAGCAGTCACGGACGCCTGACAGAGCCGCAGAGATAGCGGTGTGGACATTCTTTTTTTTCGGTATCTTTTCGTTGGTCCCTTGCTGTCTGCGTACCTCCATTCTGGTGACTATAGGGGTGCCTGAGCTGGCGGATACTCCAGTCCCACCCTCAGAGGGTTCTACTACGCATGTGCATAGATCTTCTCAAAATTTAAAGAGACAGTACCCACTTAAAACCAAACGGCCGACAGATACTCAGCCCAAGAGCAGGCCTTGAACTTGTCTTGTTTGCTTTTTGTTCCTGTGTTTTTTAACACAAGAAAGAAAAGGAGAGGGCTGTAAGGAGGGAAAGAGACCTCATATTAGGCTACA
>NW_006408638.1:7391066-7402121 GCF_000296735.1 Chrysochloris asiatica | reverse complement strand
TCAAGGGAGAAGAGCACAAGCGGAATGCTGGACCCTATCCAGAGAAGCAGCGACACCAAAGATGGAGGCAGAGATAAGGACATGGTGAGAGGGAGCAGCTGAAAACTCTAGATTCATGGAAAGAGAGTGACTGAGAGCTGGCGGCCAGGAGGCAGGCTTGCAGACTGTGCCCTTTGGTGGTTTAAATTACTATATATGCCTGAGTGTTTGGGGGAAAAAAAGAGCTAAAATGAATAGCGAGAAATACTGCTAACTGATGGTACATGGAGGGAATTAGAATCATTGTCATGAAACAAAGTATATGATTTGTTGAGTGTAAAACTGATGACTGCTCTGTAAACTTTCACTCAAATCACAATAAAAACTTAAAAAAAAAAACAAAAAAAAAAACAGTAGCATAACATCCAGCATCACAGCAACATGCAAGCCACCACAGTATGACAAATTGACAGACAAGTGGTTGATTGGAACCTGCAAATTAAGTAACTGTTTTTGACACTTCCCTTAGCATCTCCGATAATATATTACATTCTCCTTTTTCTATGTCTCTAAACCCTCTTTTTCTATTTCATCTTTTCACTGTCATTTCAGAAGTTCATGGTAGTTTTTACCTTACTTCTCTCTCTCCTTTGTCATTCCTACCCATTTCTTCAGTTCTCCCATCTTCAAATGCTATACAAATCTGTTAGCTGAATATTAAGCTTCAAATGTCTTTTTGCATTCATAATCTGGATATTTCTACAGGAACATTCAGGAAACTCCTCACACTTAACATTTGTATAAAGGAAGTTGGTTTTTACTTATGTATTCCTTCATGACCTTCTTTCCCTCAGCTTTATATTTTGGCTATTTACTCATGTTGATGCATTTATTTTAATTGATGTACAGTATTCCATGATATGAACATACTTCAATTTATTTACACATTCTACTCAAGATAACTATTTGGGTGATTTTCAGGTTTTGCTATTTGCTATAATGTCTCAGTGCAAATATACAAGTTTCTCTAGGGTATGAAACCAGGACTGAAATTACTATGTCATAAAGAACACCCAAATTCAATTTTACTAGACTAAACCAAACTGTTTAAAAAGTGGTTGCATCATCTTACATGCCCACTCATAGAGTATGGAATTTCTTGTTGCTATTTATCCTCACCCACACTTAATATTGTCAGATTAAAAGTTTGTCAATCTCATGATATCTCACTATGATTTGGATTTGCATTTCCCTGATTATTAATGAGACCAAGCTTCTATCATGTTGTTTATATATGAAAGGTATACTTTTCTAATATTGAACATCGGAATAAGATTATTTAAATAAAAATCTGTATCACACAAGTTGTTATCAGTGTATTGTTTTTCATTCAACCCTGAAGAACACTAACTCTCAATTAGAAAATGAACTTGACCAATTATACTTTGGTATTTAATTGATTAAGTAAATCTCTTTCAAGCAATGATATTCTAAGAAACTAGGTCATTATGATATTAACTGTGGCTGCCAAACCTTTTCATGATTAATCATACAAACAACATGGAGTTATTTATCACAAGGTAGAAGGAAACATTCTCATCCCACCCAGAAGTACCCAACTCTTATCCCTAGCAAGAGCAATAATGAGAAAAGAAAAAACAAGTATCTATTATTTGATGAGTCTATACCATCTCCAGAAAGAATATGTAAAAACCATGGGAAATGGAAGTGCCCTGACTCCTCAGCCAAACCCAATATCACCTCTCCTACGCTTTCTGGAGTTCCCCAGGTTTGTCCTCCTAATAAGTTCTTCCTTCCTGATGATCATTACTTAAATACTTTGCATCAGAAAAAACGATATGTCTTGAGATAGGGAATCTCCAAAACTAAATTGAGCTTAATTAACTTAGCTTGTATATGTGACCTCAAATTTCATATTACTGGATTAGAGTGACATAGATGATTAATTCAAAGAAATTTGAAAGAATATGATAGCACCCTTGTTTCTTAGTGAGTAAACCTTATGTAATGAAAATAAGAAAGAATTTCACAGCTTTTATGCTAAAATTAAAAGACACTATCCAACCACACCCTGATTGAATCATTTTTGTGAAGTATATTAATAACATGTTATATTTAAGAAATCTGTTCCTTAATTTATTTTTGAATACCTGCCATGAGAAAACTGGACTTGGCATTTCTTTCAAGAGACCCTTGGTAGTCCTCAATTAAATATTGCTTTAGCACTCAATCCTTTTGGACTAAAAATAGTAACAGATAGAAGCTAGAATTTATTGAGCACTTACTCTTTATCAAGAAGTATATTATTATTGTTAGATTCCGTTGACTCATTGTGACCTTTATGTACAACAGAACAAAACTGCCCAGTCCACCCTCCTCACAACTGTTGTCTTGCTTGAGCCCATTGTTGCAGAAACATTATGTCAATCCATTTCATTGAGGATCTCCCTCTTTTTCACAGGCCCTCAATTTTACCAATCATGATGTCCTTTTCCAGGGACTGGTCCTTCCTGATATCATGATGTCCAAAGTACATGGCACTGAGTCTCCCCACCCTCTCTTCTAAGGAGCATTCTGGTTGTACCTCTTCCAAGGTAAATTTATGTATTCTTCTGGGAATCCTTGGACTATTTCATTTTTTACTAGCACCATAATACAAAGGCATTGATTTGTCTTCAGTCTTACTTATTCATTGTCCAGTTTGCTCATACATATGAGGTGACTGAAAATACCATGATTTGGGTCAGATTCTCCTTAATTCTCAAAGTGACATCTTTGCTTTTTAACATTTTAAAGAGATTTTTTGCAGCACATTTGTCAATGCAATAAGTCATTTGATTTTTTCGACTGATGTTCCTATAAGCATTGCTTGTGGATCCAAATAAAATGAAATCCTGACAACTTCAATCTTTTCCCCATTTATTATGATGTTACTCATTAGTCCCATTGTGAGGATGTCTTTCTTTATTTTGAGGCACAATCCACATTAAAGACTTTAGTCCTTGGTCTTCATCAGTAAGTGCTTCAAGTCTCACTTTTAGCAAGTAAG
Organism: Chrysochloris asiatica; assembly: GCF_000296735.1. Classification (NCBI taxonomy): domain Eukaryota; kingdom Metazoa; phylum Chordata; class Mammalia; order Afrosoricida; family Chrysochloridae; genus Chrysochloris; species Chrysochloris asiatica. The sequence goes on along the minus strand of NW_006408638.1, from coordinate 7,399,072 downwards.
GCTATGTAATTTGTATATCCCAGGTTGTTAATGAGTCTTCTTTCAATTCTTCTTTGTATAGTCAAGCTTCTCAGATTATTTGATCGGTATACAGATTGAATAAGAATAGTGAAAGTATACAACCCTGACATATACTTTTCCTGATTTTAAACCACTGAGTATTACCCTTGTTTCGTTTGAACGACAAGAGTATGTGTCAACTTGGCTATACCATGATTTTCCACTATTATATAATTATCCTTCATTTTGTGATCTGATGTAATTATTCTATGTGTTGTAAATCCTGACCTCTATGTGTTAATCAGGCAGAACAAAATCTACAGAATTAGATTGTATAGAGTCAATCTCATTTGAGATATAAAAAGTCAGCAGAAATGAGTGAGGCCTACTACCACCAAGAAACAAGACCCATAAGCAGAGCACATCCTTGGACATGGGGTCCCTAACTGGGGTCCCTAAGTAGAGAAGATTGATGCCAAGATATATGGAAATTTCCCAGGTATGCCAGCCCACAGATTCTGAAAGGAATCAAGGACATTCCTCCTAAACTGTGAGTCAAAAGAGACAGAAAGTCTTCCTCTAGAGAGAGTACCTTGAACTTAGACATTGAACCTTCTTAACTTTGAGAGAATACATTTGTTTGTTAAAGCCACCCACTGTACCTTATTGTCATTTCCCTCCTCTTCATCCCCAATCAAATACTGATCTGTTACTACATATTAATTTGCAGTTTCTAGAAGTTTTATATAAATTGAATCATACAGTATATATTCTTTTTTCCAGTTTCTTTCATTCAGCATAGTAACTATTTTTACATTCACCCATAGTGTTGTGTATATCAATACTTCATTTGTCAATTTTATTAACAGTAGTCTATTGGATGAGCCCTGATGTGACATTGTAGGATAAGCACTGGACCAAAAAGTTAATTTGAACTGCAAGTTCAGTGGTTCAAATCCACCAGATGCTCCTCAGAAACCCTATACAGGGTTGCTATGAGTTGGAACCATCGAGATGGCACTATACAACAGTTTGTACGAACACGGGGAGTACAGTGGCTCCATACAGTAAGCACTGAACTGAGAACCACAAGGTCTGCAGTTAGAGCCTGCCAGCTGCTTTGTGGGAGAAAGATGAGGATTTCTGCTCCCAGAGAGATTTTAAAAGCTTCAGAAGCCTTATACAGGGTCACTATGAGTTGGAACCAACTTGAAGACACTTAACAACAATTGTACGAATGCATCACAATTTGTTCACTTAGAACACTTTATTTCCAGCTTTGGGTTATTACAAATAAAACTTCTAGAAACATGCATATACAAATCGTTGTATGAAAATATGCTTTTATTTCTCTTGGGTACCAAACTATATTAGTTTCCTATTGCTGCTGTAGAAAATTAAAACAACACAAATTTATTTTATTACAGATCTGATATAGGGTTTATTCTACAGCACCACAGCAGGACATTCTTTTTCTTTCTTGTTGTTTTTTCTTAACTTTTTATTGCTATTTGGGTGAAAGTTTACATAACAAATTTGTTCTCCGTTCAACAATTCAAGTACGTTTTGTTTTTACATTGATTGCAGTACCCACAATGCATCAGCACTCTTCCCACTTCCTTCTCATGTTTGCCATTTCTTTTAATCCTTATTTTCTATTCCTTCTTACCTTCTGAACTTTATTCCTAGGCAATGCTGCCCTTATGATCTTATATGGGTGATCATTTAAAGAACTGCATACCTCATTGGTATTATTGTGCCCTTTAGAGGCTTGTCTATCATTTGGCTGAAAGTTGCATCTTGGGGGGGTAGTTTTGTCCCAAGTCTGAAAGTTGACTAAGGACTATAGTCGTAGGAGTTCCACCAGCCTCTATCAGACCAGTAAGCTTGGTCTTCTTTGTGATTTTTAATTTTGGCTTTTGTCTCACATTTTTCTCTCACTCTATCCAGGACCTTCTATTGTGATCTTTTCAGAGTGGTCAGCAATAGTAGCCAAATACCATCCAGTTCTTCTGGTCTCAGGGTCATGGAGGTTGGAATTCACATGGTCCATTAGTTCTTTAGACTAATCATTTCCTTGGGTCTTTGATTTTCTTCAATCTTCTTTGTTCCAAATGGGGAGAGATCAGTTGCAACTCACATAGTGTTCACAAGCTTTTAAAATCCTAGTCACTACTTACCAAAGTAGTACAGAACATTTCTTTGTGAACTATGCTATACCAGTTGATCTTGGTGTCCTCCAAAACTATGGTCTTAAGCTCCCAAGCCTAATAACTCATTCCTTGTGTTTGGTGACAGCTAAGAAGTCTTCAAAACTTTGCCCCTTATGAGCTCTATTATACTCATAGATATATTTGCAGCACATGTAAATACATATATAAAATTATTCTCTGTCAAAATAATATGCATTTGTGGCTGTAGTCCCATTTGCCTTCCCACCCCATTTCTAATTACTGTGGAAGACAACTCTACCTAGGCTTCCTTATAACACTTCAGATTTCACTACATCAATGAATTTAAAATCATTATTCCCAAATTTATGCCCATCCGCATTCTGCAATTTTATGACATACTCATCCAGCTAGGCTTTAAAACTTGACTCTCTGATTCTGATGTTACCCTTGCTAGCTCACCATCACATGCCTGCTTCAATCAGACCTGGGCCTTATTCTTAACAATTATCCTCTCTAAATTTCCACAGCCACTACCCTGCTGTGATAATTTCTGTATGTTCTTGTCATTAGGTGCCCAGGAGTCAAGAACAGCTCACAGTGAACAATGTGACAGAAAACTGTTCCTTAGGGCTTTCTAGGTAATCTTTACAGGTGTAGACAGCCAGGTCTTTTGCCCAAATAGTCACTGTATGGGTTTGAGCTTCCAACCTTTTGGTTGGCAGTCCAACACTTGACCATTGTCATATCAGAGCTCCTAACTACTTTCATATAAGTTAAAACTTTTCCTGTAGTCTCTCCCTTTCTCCAAAGTATACTCCCACTTATGTTAGGATAATCTAGAATTACAGATCTGGTCAAATATAACTCCCTGCCCAAATTATTTTAATTGTCAAATAGAATCTAGGTTCCTTCGCATGTCAATAAGAATATTTGACATATATCATAACCTATGTGGCACTGTAGGATTAGTACTCAACTGCAAGGTCCCTTTGAACTGCAACAGCAGCTCCTCAAAAAACCTATACAAGGTCACTATCAGTCAGAACCTATTCGACAGCACTTAAAAACGACAAGAACAACATAGGTGGTGCACATGGCAAAGTGCTCAATTATTAGCCAAAAGGTCGGTGGCTCTAACCCACCCAGAGGCACCTCAGAAAAAAGAACTGGTGACGTGTTTCCAAAAGGTCAAAGCCACTGAAAACCTCATGCACAGTTCTCTGAAACACACAGTCACTGAATCGAAATTGACTCAACAACTACTTTTTTTTTTAATCTACCTTTATTTCTTTAAACATTCCATCAAACAGCCAAGAACTAAATCCAATTGAAACACTGTTTCCTGAAGCCAGTGTTTCCCCATTCCAACCACTTAACTGGTTTATACTGTTTCTTTCTCCTGAAGTGCCTTGCCCTTCTCCATGTGCTAATCATGCCCTTCCTTCAAAAACAACTAAAACGCTGCCTTCTTAATGAAGCCTTAGCTGCTATCTGAAAGTATATTATCAATCTTTTTAATCCCATAATGCTATATTTGTGCCATTCTACACTCTTTTTTCAGGCCCTGATAGTGCAGTACTTAAAGCTGCTAACAAAAATGTTAGTAGTTCAAATCCACTGCTCACTCCACAGGAGAAAGATGTCAGCCGGCATCTATAAAGATTTACAGGTGTAAAAATCCCTATTGTGGGGGAGGGACAGTTCTATTATCTTGTATTTTTCAGTAATTAGAAAATATGGCCTTGGTGATAGAAACAATGCTGAAGATCACATGATAGAATTTTGCAAGACCAATGACTTCTTCATTGAAAATACCTTTTTTAAACAATGTAAAAGATGACTAAACACATGGACCTCACCAGATGGAATACACAGAAATCAAATTTCCCACGTCTGTGGAAAGGCATAGCGATAACACTTCGTTTTATCAGTCAAAACAAGGCCAGGGCAGACTGAGGAGCAGATCATCAATTGCTCATATGCAAGTTCAGGCTGAAGCTAAAGAAAATAAAAGCAAGTACACAAGAGCTAAAATTTGACCTTGAACATATCCCACCTGAACTTAGAGACCATCCCAAGAACAACTCTGATGCATTAGACACTAAAGACCAAAGACCAGGAGAGTTGTGGGATGACATCAAGAACATTATACAGGAAGAAGGCAAAAGGTCATTAATAAGACAAGAAAGACTGAAACAACCAGTGTAGACATGCTAAAGCAAATGGAAAAAAACAAGTAGGTAAAAGAGCTGAAGAGAACATTTCAAACAGCAGCTTGAGAAGCAAGGTAAAATATAATGAATTGTACAAAGACCTGAAGCTAGAAAACCCAAAGGGAAGAACACACAGCATTTCTCAAGCTGAAGGAACAGAAATAAAAATTCAAGCTTCGTCTAGCAATATTGAAGGATTCTTTGGGCAAAATATTGAATGAAGCAGAAAGCAATAAAAGAAGATGGAAGTAATAAACAAAGTCACTGTGTCAAAAAGAAATGATATATGTTCAACCATTTCAAGAGACCGCGCATATAGCCAAGAACCAAGGATCATGAAGGAAGAAGTCCAAGGTGCACTGAAGTTATTGGCAAAGAACAAAGCACTGGGAATTGATGTAATGCAAATTAAAATCTTTCAACAAATTGATGCGACACTGGAGGCACTCACCATCTATGCCAACAAATTTGGAAGACAACTACCTGGCTAACTGACTGGAAGAGATCCATATTTGTGCCCATTCCAAAAAGAGGTGACTCAACAGAATGCAGAAAGCATTGGGCAATATTATTAATACTGCATGCAAGTAAAATTTTGCTAAGTATAGTTCAAAAACAACTGCAACCATACACTGACAGAAAACTTCCAGGGGTTCAAGCTGGATTCAGAAGAGGACATAGAATGAGGGATATCATTGCTGACATCAGATGGATCTTGGCTGAAGGCAGGGAATACAAGAAAGATATTTACCTGTGCTTTACTGATTACCCAAAGACTTTCAGTTGCAAGCTAAAGGCAACATTGTGGAGAATGAGTATTTAGTTGTGCTCATGAGAGACTTATACATAGACCAAGAGGCAACTGTTTGAACAGAACAAGGGAATGCCAAATGGTTTAAAATTAATAAAATTTTAAGTTAAAATTATCCTTTTATCATACTTATTCAATTTGCATGACTCACAAATAATCCAAGAAGCTGAATTATTTGAAGACAAATTTGGCATCAGGATTGGAGGAAAACTCATTAACAACCTGAAATATGTAAATGATACCACCTTGCTTGCTAATAGCGAACAGGACTTCAAATACTTACTGATGAAGATCAAAGACTACAGCCTTAGGTATGGATTGCACCTCAAGGTAAAGAAAACAAAAATCTTCACAACTGGACCAATAAACAGCATCCATAAAAATGGAGAAAAAAATTGAAGTTGTCAAAGACTTCATTTTGCTCAGATCAAGCATCAACACCCATGGAAGCAGAAGTCAAGAAATCAAATGATAGATTGTATTAGGCAAATCTGCTACACAAGACCACTTTAAAGGACTCAAGAGCAAAGATGTCAGTTTGAGGACTAAGGTGTGCCTGACCCAAGCCATGGTATTTTCAAGAGCCTCATATGCATGTGAAAATTGAGCAGTGAATAAGGAAGACCATAGAAGAACTAATGCATTTGAGCTATGGTGTCAGAGGAGAATATTAAAAGTACCATGGATTGTCCAAAGAACAAACAGATCTGTGCTGGAAGAAGTACAACCAGAATGCCTCTTGGAAGCCAGGATGTCCAGACTTCATCCCTCATACTTCCGACAAATTATGAGGGAACAGTCCCTGGAGAAGGGTATAATGTTTGGTAAAGTAGAAAGTGGGAGAAGTTTTTTTTTTTTTTTTTTGTTATTGCTGTTTATACTCCTTTTATTTTTTATGCAGTTCTTTTTGTATGTCTGTCTGAAGAGACTGTAAACCTCTTAATATTCAAATTACTTTTGCCGTTTGTATGATGCTTACATGTTGTTGTTGATGTTAAGTACCACCATGGAGTCAGTTTCGACTCATAATGACCCTGCACAGAGTTTCTGAGACTGTAAATCTTTATGAGAGCAGAAAGCCTCATCTTTCTCCCACAAAACAGCTGGTAGTTTCAAATTGCTGACCTTGAGGTTGGCAGCCCGATTCGTAACCACTACGCTACTAGAGCTCCTTGCATACATAGTACATTGTAAAATTAATCAATAAGTACTTGATCCTGAGTTAATCAGTCAGTCAATTCACTGAATTTCAATTATTTCCTGGTCTGTAAAAACTGGCACTATCTTAGAGGAAATAAAATCCACCTACTTCTACTGAGTCAATTTATAATGACACTACAAAGGGTTTCCAAGGCTATAAATCTTTACAACAACAGAAAGCCTCCTCTTGCACAGAGCCTGGTGAATTCAAACTGCAGACCTTGTGGTAGCAACCCAAGGCATAATCTATTATGCCACCAGATCTTCTTATATAAATATTAAGTAACTACAATACAAAAGAGTATGTATGTAATTAATGCTGTGATTCACAGGAACCTTTTGAGGTGGGTTTAAATCACTGACCTAACAGTTAGCAGTCCAGTGATTATCCCTACAGCACCACGCCATGCTATGTGGGTGGGAGAAATAACAGTGCTCTAATACACTGGACTGCAAGGTTGGTTTAAACTGCAAGGTTAGCAATTCAAGCTCACCAGCCACTCCTTGGAAACCGTATACGAGGTCATGAGTCAGGACAGTTTCCATGGCACTTAATAACAACAACAAAGGAAGCCTTACTTAGAGTGAGATGATTACAGAGTCTTCTTGAAGTATTTGATGTTTAAGACAGACTTGGAAGAACAAGTAGTCTCTTACAAGCAGAGGTACAGAGGAAGGCTTTCAAAATTCACTGTAAACAAAGGCATAGAATCCAGAGAGTATAGATTGTATTTAGAGAGCAATGAGTGGAACAATTTGACCAGAGGGGACATTGAGAGATAAAGCTGGAAGAGCAGGTTGAGGTTAGATTATATGACCTTTGACCCATTGATGGGTGGGACTGGTAGCAACCTCCAGGGAACAATGAGGACTGGGCTTGTCTCCATTAAAATGACTAGGCATTCACCTGGCCAGAGTTACTGTAAGTTTTCCCAGTTCCTATGTTGTTGTTGTCAAGTGCTGCTGAGTAGATTGCTACCCATAACGACCCTGTGTAGGGTTTCCGAGGAGCAGCTGGTGAGTTTTAACCACCAACTTTGCAGTTCAAATGGCTTTGCAGTTTGGCACATTAACCCACAGCACCACACCAGGACTCCCCGTTCCTATGGTAGCACATTTTTTTATAATGGTTGGCTCCAAGTTTTCATTGTTTCCAGTTTATTTGTCCATTTGTTTGCTCCAACATTCATTTAAAAAAAAAAAAACACTGCCTAGCAGCTCCGCGGAAGAAAGATGAGGCTTTCTGCTCCCGTAAAGATTTACAACCTCGGAAACCCTGTACAGGGTCACTATAAGTTGGAACCGACTCCACAGTACTTAAGAACAACAACAACCTTCATTTCTGACTCATAGCAACCTTATAGCAGAACTGTTCCAGAGTTTCAAAGGCTGTAATCTTTACAGAAATGGATTGTCTCCTCTTTTCTCTGTTGAGACGCTGGTGAATTCAAACTGCCAACCTTTTGGGTTGCCACCTAATGGTTAGACCACTGCATCACCAGAACTCCTTACAAATGCATTAAGTACCTACTATAGTCTAAACAAGAGGCTTTCTGCTCCCGTAAAGATTTACAGCCTCGGAAACCCTGTTCAGGGTCGCTATGAGTC
>NW_006408638.1:7386877-7389156 GCF_000296735.1 Chrysochloris asiatica | reverse complement strand
TAGGATCAGCACTGGACTGTGAACCACAAAGTCGGCAGTTCAAACCCACCAGCAAACCTTTACCAGCTGCTCCTTGGAAACCCTATATATACAGTGTCACTATGAGTAGAAATTGACTTCACAGCCCTTTACAAGAACAGCATCTTTTTGAAGGAAAATATCAGAACTGTTTCACCCACAAGGTGTGCTCTTCAAAAGAATGCCCCGAACTATCCAGACTTAGCTTAACCTAGAAATTTTAGCAATTTGTGAAGCAGCAACACTCCTTAGAATTTTTTTTTTCTGAATACAGTTACAGTAAATGGTCATTAAAATTCCCACCATACTCACTAACATTACCCACAAATTATGAAGTAATGCTCCCAATTTTATTTTTTGCCCTGCTGGGGAAGCAGAACAACACTGGATAAGGGATTTTCTCTCATGGATTCTTCATGACCTCAGAAGCTTAAGATACTAATTACACTTCTCTTGCATGAAACTGCTGACACATTTTTTTTCTGTTGCCCATCAACTTCCCCTCTCTCTTCATCATTTCCTCTTTAGGAGTCATTTCCCATTAGAGTCAAAACGTTCTTCCATAAGATAGTTATATATTTAAGAGGTGGCAGGTAGATGACCCTGCCCAAAGAGGTAACATAGCTATCAAGTGGAAAATCAAACATAGCAAAAAAGTAGCAATGACAAGTTTCCTAAGCAGTGTCCTCTTTCCCCCAAAATGAACGGATAAAAGATCTTCTCTGATTTTAATAACTGCGAGAGGGAGTTATGTCATGGGGGAATTATATGCAGAGCCTAGTACATAAAACAAGAGTAATTACTGGAGAAACAGAGCCAGCTAAAACCCTGAAAGTATTGAGGTGACATTTCTCTGGCTTTGACATACAATGGGGCTTCAAGAGTCTGTAGAAAAATACAATCAAAAGATAATGTTTTGGAACAAGGAAGGGAGTGATTAATTCTACAGGCTAGGAGCGGAGCTATCTGGGAACATCAACGGAGAAGAGCCGAGAGGGGACCCTACCCAGAAAAACAGTGATGACTGGAATGGAGCCAGGATGGTGACTTGAAACAATGGAGCAGCTGGAGACTTTAGATCCAGAGAGGAAGAGCAACTGTGTGCTGAAGACCTGAGGGGCACAGGGGAAGGATTGCATGGAGGGGATTGTAACCACGGCAATGAGACGATATACTATGGAATGAATGTAAAAGTAATATTCTTCCATGTAAACTATCACATAATTCACAATAAATCATTTAAATAAAAAAGATAATGGAATTTTTTCCATAAATTCTTGAATCCCCCTCGTATTCTCTCAAAGTATTTCTAGATCCCTGTGGTTCTATACAGAACAAGAAATCCTATCTATTCCCCAGTATGAAACCATAGACACTACCCTCAGTTTTGAGGAAGATTACACGCTTAAAATGAGCCATGCCACGCAAATGGTTACTGAGTCAGAATTTCTAATGAATAATCTTTTAGCCTGTAGTGAGACATGGATGGCTATGGTAACCCAGAAGTGCCAAGATATGTCATTTCAATTTCAAGAGCTTGAAATTGCATTGTGGTCTCTAAACAAAGTGAACCCTGCAACAAAGGAATTTTATTTTCTGGTTTAATTTGTCCTGAAGAAGAAAGTACAGTCATGCTATATCACATCCCCAAGAAAAAACTAAGATCAATAACACAGAAAATAAATCTCATAATTTCACAAGGATAAAAACAATAAAAGAATAAGAGAAGTGGCAATAGTAGGTACTTGAAACAAATATGTAGAAAACATAAAATGGATAAAAGAAAGTAATTGACTAAATAAAGTACAAGATTATGCAATCTAAAAACCTACAGTGAGTTGAGATGCAGACCGATTTACTCCACAGAAAGTCTTGGGATGTAGAGGTACCAGATATCGGAAAACTGAAGTGTAAAGCCTAGGACTGAAAAAAAGGGACTCATTTAAACTTTATTTGTTGTTGTTATGTGCCGTGTCGAGGCTGTAAATCTTTACAGGAGCAGAAAGCTTCATCTTTCTCCCGAGGAACAGCTGGTAGTTTCGAGGTATTAACAGCCCGATTCGTAACCACTACGCTGCCAGAGCTCCTTTACAGTTAATTTAAATCCCATAATCTCTTCTCAAACCAAAGAATCTAGGCAATGATTTCTACTGTTCTGCATCATACTAGAGAGAGGTTTTTTGCTTAAAAAAAAAACTAACAAGACATTAGGAACTAATTTCTAAAAATTCTGCATAATTGAGTACAGGTTGCACCCAGCT
>NW_006408638.1:7384151-7385717 GCF_000296735.1 Chrysochloris asiatica | reverse complement strand
AGGTCAGACCCCGACACATATTATTTATTCAGATTAAAAAAATATTATACCCATGAAATATTAAAACAAACAAATCAAAAAACCTAATGCTATCAAGTAGAATTCTGACTCATAATGAGCCCATAATGTTGGGCTCCTGAGACTGTTAATCTTGAAACAGCCTTGTCATTCTTCTGCAGAGCATCTAATGGGTTTAAACTGCTGAACTTGCAGTTAGTAGACCAACCCATAACCCACAGTGCCCCAGGGCTCATAATGAAATATAAACAGTACTCTACAAAAAGGATCAATCAGAGAATAGCAGAGAACTTGAGGCTTTCTGCTCCTGCAAATATTTACAGCCTAGGATACACTATACAGGGACTAAGATTTGGAATCAACTCCATGACACTTAACAACAACAACCTAAAGTTAAACAATCATAATTGGCATAAAAAAATCAATAAAAGAGTAGAAAGATTGGGTCAAAAGGGTTTGGAAAGAACAAAAAGGAAAAGAAATGAACAACAGAAGAGAGAAGATAAGAAAATTAAAGAATTAAATCAAGAAATTTAATTAAAAGATATAGAAAAAGCAAAAAGAATAAAAATGATAGTGATAATTTTTCCTCTAACGTAACACACTAAGTTCCATATCAAAGGAAATCAATCCATCCGTTTAGGATTAGAGTGTAGAGAGCCAATCCAAGAGAATGCTACTTTCCTTCTAACAATGAGTAGAAGCTGCATAATTTACAAATCAGAGTTTTTTAAGGATTAAAAAAAAAAAGATAAACTAAAACTGACGAGTCCCTCTGGAGAGGAAAGAGTTAAAGCAATCAATTCATTCACTCCTTTATCAAAGGAATACTTCTAAAAAATATGTAAGTAGGCAGCTGCCCTAGTCTAATCTTTGTCAGACACATAACTCAATCCCAAATACATAAACGATAAGAAGATGGTCTTTATCTATGGAATATTCTCAACAGGATGCCCCAGATTAAGGTTTGGTTACATAAAATAAACACAGAATCTGTAGATTTATATGAAGTACAACCCCCTGGAAAATGTCACATAAACCAGTGTTCGGGTACATGCCATAAAATAATAACCCAATACCTCACTTAGAGATCTTGTCTCATGTGGAACAGAAAATATGTGTCTGATGGCACCATAGGATAAGCACTTGACCATAAGGTCGGTTTGAACAGAAAAGTTAGTGGTTCAAACTCACCAGCCACTACTTGAAAACCCTATACAGGGTCACTATGAGTCAGCAGCACTTAACTAGTCGACAGCACTTAACAACAACAAAGAGCCATCTTCCACGTCTCAAGGTCTGTACCTGCTTTGTCCGAGCCCCTTAATTACCTGTATTCTTGAAATTATTAGCAAAATTTGATACTGGCTTTTTTGTTTTTTTAGGCTAATTTGAGAATCTGATCTTCTGTTTTAGTTCATATTGCTAGGAAATAAGATCCTTGTCAGAGCAGAAGGGGAAGAATGAAGCTGACATTGATACGGGTAAGAAAAAAATAGGTGAACTTTTGACAAACTTTTTTTTTTTTTTAGGAGTTAATGATTCTTT
>NW_006408638.1:7381975-7383466 GCF_000296735.1 Chrysochloris asiatica | reverse complement strand
GTAAAAATTTACACCCTCGGAAACCCTGTACATGGTTGCTATGGGTCAGAACCGACTCGATGGCTTCTTGCAGAGCCCTTGTAGTGTATAGGACCTTAGCTGGAATCCTGAGCCCCATCCAGAACCTTCTGACGTGGGATGTTCCCACTTGAAAGGAAATGCAGACCAACTCAGAGTGACTAGAAGAATAGAAGATACTTCCTGAAAGAAAGACCAGCAAGAAAAAAAACAATATGAAAAACAAAAACAGCAGTCTGTTTGGCTATTACAAGAACAATCAAGCTGTTCAGTGGGGAGCCATCAAAGCAAGCAATCAAGTCCCTACAGGACAAACCCCCTTCCAAGACTGAAACTCAAAGGGAACACACAAGTAAGCATACAAGCTAGCTGGCTACTGCATTGGTCTACTTGTAAGTGGAAGTTGGGGAAAGTCAGTAATGAAGACCTGTGCTGTGTTCTACCATGTTCCATTGACTCCTGTCAACCTGTAGATAAGAGAGAAGAGTAAGAACTGGTTGGTCCAAAGTCTGGGGAGACTTGGGAACTCCTGAGCCCATGAACATTGACCTAGTTATGGAGGACTAGAGGTGAGAGTGAAGCATCCAGCTGATATAAAGTGGGGGAGGAATGCAAAAGAATGCCCAAATTTGCAAATAGTACCTAGCTTCAATAACTTGATGACCAGAACTCTTGAATAGAGGATGATAAAGAAATTTAGGAACCAAGTGTGAATTGCTACAATTTAATGAATTTGACGTATACTTATGGATGTAGAACTCAAAATACCAACCAAGAGGGAAGGAGTCTTCACATCAAGGATCAAGCCTATCCCCTCAGTATACAGGGTTAATAGGGATGGAAAACTTACACAATGGCTACCTAAAATGGGGGTGGGGGGAGATCTATAAAGGCACAAAGTGGCTGACTTACAAATTTTCAAGAGGGAGTTTAGCTTCAAAGAAGCAAAGGTAAAATGATAAGCAAGATGCAGAATCTTGAGCACTCACATATACTAGAGGCTACAGCCCCATGGCCACCACTCACCTGTGAGTTAGTTGTACTATGGTGGCTTGCATATTGCTGTGAGCTTGTATGCTATGCCACTGGTATTTTAAATACCAGCAGAGCACCCAATGATGGACAGTTTTCAGCAGAGTTCCAAACTAAGACAGACTAGGAAAATGAAGAAGTGAACTGTTTCTGAATGATTAGCCACCAAAAACCTTATGAAGAGCTGTGGAAAATTGTCATATAGTGTGAGATGATAAAGACATTGATAATAATTACATAACATTGTAATATATAGTGCCAGAAGATGAGACCGTCAGGTTGGAAGGCACTCAAACTATGACTAGGGAAGAGTTGCTTCTTCAAAGTAGAGTTGGCCATAATAATATGAACAGACCAAAGCTTTGGGGACATACATTTGCTGATGGCACACAACTCAAAATGAGAAGAAACACTGTAAACATCCATTAATAATCAGAGCAT
>NW_006408638.1:7379832-7381100 GCF_000296735.1 Chrysochloris asiatica | reverse complement strand
CCCCAGCAGTATACTAGGTCAGAAACAACAAATTGAAGAGGAATGGCATCACATTCATCAACAAAAGAGCATTTCAAGATTTATCTTGAAGTGCAATGCTGTGTATGATAGGAAAATATCTATATGTCTACAAGGAATACATTTAGTATCACTATTATTCAGCTTTATATACCAAATACTAAAGCCAGTGATTATGAAATTGAAGAATTCTACCAACTTCTTCAGTTGGAAATTGATCAAATATGCCATAAAGATGCGTTATAATTACTGGTGATTGAAATATGAGGGTTGGAAACAAAGAGGAAGGATCAGCAGTTGGCCTTAGTGATAAAAACAATGCTGGAGATCACATGATAGAATTTGTCAAGATCAATGAATTATTCATTGCAAATGTCTTTTTTCAACAACGTAAAAGGTTGACTTTACACATGGACTTCACTAGTTGGAAAACAAAAATCAAATTGACAGCATCTGTGGGAAGAGACAATGGAGAAGCTCAAAACAAGGCCAGGTGCCAACTGTGGATCAGACCATCAATTGCTTATATGCAAATTCAGGCTGAACCTGAAGAAAATTAAAACAAGTCCACAAAGATAAATTATGACCTCGATTAGTAAGAAGAGGTTGGAGGAAACTGAGACTTTGGGCCTTGACCACACTTCAGGTCTGGAATGGAAATCACCCTTGTGGTCCAGCTTTCAGCCAAGCAGTAGATAGGTATATAGGGGGAACAACAACATAAGTAAGGTATGATCACCGTGGAATGGTCAATCATACAAAATCAAAAGGGCAACATTTACCGAAGGACAAAGTTGAGAAGGGATGGGAAAGTGGATGGAATAGAAAAAGGAACTATAGGGAGGAAATGGATAACTGTTTTTGCATGAAGGTGATTTCAATCACTGAGATGAAACAAAGTGTGTGATTTGTTTAATGTAAAACTGTTAATCTTGTCTGTAAACCTACACTCAATTCACAATAAAAAGTTAATTATATAAGAGGCAGTTGTTCAAACAGGACATGGGAGGGAACACTGAATGGTTTCAAATAAAGAAAGATGTGCAACAGGATTGTATTCTTTCACCATACTTATTCAACTCATATGCTGAGCAAATAATCGGGAAGCTGAGTTATATAAAGAAAAATGTGACATCAGGATTGGAGGAAAACTCATTAACAACCTGTGATATGCAGATGATACAACTTGCTTGCTGAAAGTGAAGAAAATTTAAAATATTTACTGATGAAGATCAAAGAGCACAGCCTTT
>NW_006408638.1:7356201-7378049 GCF_000296735.1 Chrysochloris asiatica | reverse complement strand
TAAGGAGATATTTTGAACAACTTTTTGCCCATATTTTTGACATCTTAGATGAAATGCACAAATTTCCTTAAAAACACAATTTACACCAAAATTTAAAAACAAGAAATTGAAAATCTGAGTAGCTTTGTATCAATTAAAAAATCAAAATTTTAAGTAAACATCTTCCTCAGCCCAAATAGCTACAGTGGTGAAATTCATCAAGCATCTAATAAGAAAATAGTACAAAAAAATTACAAAAAAAACACTTGTAAATTATAGAGGTAAGAAAAAATCGTTTTCAACTCATCTTATAAAGACAGCATAATCCTAATAGCAAACTAAGACAAGGACAGTGTGTTAAGTGCCTTTAAGTCCAACTCTTAGTGACCCCATGTACAACAGAACCAAACACTGCCAGATCCTGCACCATCCTCACAATTGAATTGTTTCAGTTCATTGTTGAAACTACTGTTAGTAGTTTCAACCACTACTTCTTAGTCTATGTACAGGTTCCATATGAGCACAGTTAGGTGCTCAAGAAGATAAAATTGCAGACCAATATCCCTCAAGAACCTAGATGCAAAAATCCTTAATAAAATATCAGCAAATGAATTACACCACTATATAAAAAGAATAAATCATCATAGTCAAGTTGATTTTTTTCTCAGGAAAACCACATTGGTTGAACATAGCAGATACAAACTATGTATTTTACCACATAGCAGATTAAAGAAGAAAAATCATACGATTAGAAAAAAGCATTTTAAAAAGCTCAACACCCATTTAAAATTTTATAAAAACTCTCAGAAAACTAGAACTAAAAGGAAACTTTCCCAGTCTATGTGTATGGAAAAACTTACAGCTAACATTGTCTTAATGGTGAAATAGTAAATGTTTTCTCCTGAAGATTAGGAAGAAGGTAAGCGTAGCTGCTCTAACTATTTCTGTTTAGCATTGTGTTGAGGACTTACTCAGTGCAAGACAAGAAAAACAAAGGGCATAACAACTGGACAAAACAAAAAAAGTAAAGCATCATTATCAATGATGGCATGATAACATGAAAACTCATCAAGACATACAAAGCAATGCTAGAATTAAATAATGAATTTAGCAATGTTGTAGGCTAAAATATCAACAACAAAAACTGCAATTATATTTCATATATCAGTAAACATTCAATTTAATGTCATTTATAACAGCATCCAAAAATATGAAATACTTACATATTAATTTAACAAGTTTTTTTGAGACTACTACACTATTACGAAATTGCTGGTGGTGGTTGAGTCCATCGAGTCAGTTCTGACTCATAGCAACCCAGTGCATAGGATTTTCAAGTCTATAAATCTTTACAGGAGCAGAAAGCTTTATCTTTCTCCCACAGAGCGTCTGGTAGATTGCTACTACTGATCTAGTGGTTAGCAGTCTAGCTCATAATCCAATACTACACTACCAGTGTTCCTTATAAAATTACTTAGAGACATGAAACACAATCTAGTATAAAAAACAGAAATAGACAATAGATAGACAGATAGGGAAGAAAGAACAGGAAAGGCAGGAAGAAATATACCATATTCAAAGATTTGAAGACTCATTTAAAATAGAAATTCTCCTCAAATTAATCAGTAGAGACATATGTTGGCAGAAACTGATGAGTTTATTCAAAAAATGCAAAGAATCGACAGCTGCTAAAACAATCTAGAGGTGAAAAGCCAATATTAGAGGACTTACTCTAGCTGGCTTAAGCTTACTTCTTCTTCTTCTTGTTAGGTGTCATCGAGTCAGTACCGACTCCTAGTGACCCTATGCACAACAGAAGGAAACACTGCCCAGTTCTGCATCAACCTCACAACCATTGCTACATTTGAGCCCATTGATGCTGACACTGTGAAAATCCATCTTGTTGGGGGTTTTCTTCTTTTTCTCCAATCCTTCACTCTACCAAGCATGATATCCTTTTCCAGTGACTGGTCCCTCCTAACAATATGTCCAAAGATTGAGAGACGAAGTCTGGCTATTCTGGCTTCCAAGGAGTATACTGGCTGTATTTCTTTCAACATAGATTTGTTTGTTCTTTTGGCAATCAATGGTATTTTTAATATTCTCCTCCAACACCATAACTAAAATGTATCATTTCTTCTATGGTCTTCCTTAGTCAATGTTCAACTTTCACATGCGTATTAAGTTATTGAAAATACCCTGGCTTGGGTCAGGTGCATCTTAGTCCTCAAACTGACATCTTTGTTCTTGGTCACTTTAAAGAGGTCTTGTGCAGCAGATTTGCCTAATGCAATGCATCATTTGATTTCTTGACTGTTATTTCCATGAGTGTTGATAGTTGATCTGAGTAAAATGAAGTTTGACTTCAATCTTTTCTCCATTTATCATGATGTTATTTATTGGTCATGTTGTGAGGTATGGTGCAATCTATACTGAAGGCTGTGGATTTTGATCCTCATCAGCATTTCAAGTCCTCTTCACTTTCAGCAAGCAAGATTGTATCATCTGCATATTGCAGTTTGTTAATGAGTCTTTCTCCAATCATGATGCCACATTTTTCTTCATATAACCCAGCTTCTCCTCTTATTTGCTCAGCATACAGACTGAATAAGTATGGTGAAAGAATACAACCTTGTCGCACATCTTTCCTAATTTTAAGCCATTCGGTGTTTCCTTGTTCTGTTTGAAAATCTGCTTCTTAGTCTATGTACAGGTTCCTCATGAGCACAATTAAGAGTTCCGGAATACTCAATCTCCACAATATTGTCCATAGCTTGTCATTATTCACACAATCGAAAGCCTCTGCATAGTCAATAAAACACAGGTAAAATTCTTTCTGGTATTCTCTGCTTTCAACCAAGATCCATCTGATGTCAGTAAAGATAACCCTCATTCCATGTCTTCGTCTGAATCTGGCTTGAACCTCTGGAAGTTCACTGTCAATATCCAGATGAAGCCATTTTTAAAATTATCTTTAGCAAAAGTTTACTTGCATGCAATATTAATGATATTGTCTGATAATGTCCACATTCCATTGAGTTACCTCTCTTTGGAATGGGCACAAATATGAATCTCTTTCAGTAAATTGACAAGGTAGCTGTATTCCATGGTATAGATGATTGAGTGTTTCAACAAACTGTATCAGTTTGTTGAAAAATTTCAATTTGTATTCCATCAATTCCTGGTGCCTTGTTCTTTGCCAATGGCTTCAATGCACCTTGGACTTCTTCCTTCAATATCATTGGCTCTTGATCATATGCTACCTCATGAAATGGTTGAATAGCAACCATTTCTTTTTGGTACAGTGACTGTGTATGCCCTCCATCTTCTTGTCATTCTTTCTGCATTATCCAAGATTTTGCCTATAGAATCTTTCAATAATTCAAGTTGAGGCTTGAATTTTTTTCTTAAATTCCCTCAGCTTGAGAACTGCTATGTGTATTGTTCCCTGTTGGTTTTCTAACTCTAGGTCTTTGCACATTTCATTATAATATTTCACCTTTTCTTCTCAAATTGCTCTTTGAAATGTTCTATTCAGCTGTTTTACCTCTACATTTCTTCCATTTGTGTTAGCATCTCTATACTGGACAAATAGTTTCAGAACCTTTTCTGACATCCTTTTACTTCTTTCTTGTCATCTTAATGAACTTTTTCTTTCCTCCTGTATAATGTTCTTGATGTCATCCTACAATTCTCCTGATCTTCAGTCTTTATTGTCTAATGCATCAAATCTGTTTTTCAGATGATCTCTAAATTTAGATGAGATATGTTTAAGGTCATGTTTCAGCTCTTGTGGACTTGTCTTAGTTGTTTCAGCTTCAGCCTGAATTCACATATGAGCAATTGATGGCCTGCCCCGGTCTTGTTTTAGTTGATTATATGAAGCTTTTCCACCATGTCTTTCCACAGTTGAAGTCAATTTGATTTCTGTGTATTCCATCTGGCGAGGTCCATGTGTATAATCATCTTCTATGAGCTGTGGTAGCATAGTGGTTATGAATTGGGCTGCTAACCTCAAGGCTGGCAGTTCGAAACTACCAGCTGTTCCACGGGAGAAAAATGAGGCTTTCTGCTCCCATAAAGATTTGCAGCCTCGGAAACCCTGTACAGCGTCACTATGAGTTGAAACCGACTCCACAGTACTTAACAACAACAACAATGTTGTTTAATAAAGGTATTTGCAATTACGTAGTCATTGGTCTTGCAAAATTCTATCATGCAATCTCCAACATTGTTTCTATAACCAAGGCCATATTTCCACATACTAATCCTTCCTCTTTGATTCCAATTTTTGCATTCAGATTGCTACTAATTATCAATGCATTTTGATTGCATGTTTGATCAATTTCAGACTGAAGAAGCTCATCTTCATCCCTGGCTGATCTTCTGGCATTATATCTGACAATATTCTAGTGCATTCCATCATGTTTCAGTATTCAATATTCTGGTGCCGACAGCGCTTCACTATGATTCATAATGTTTTCAGTGACTAAATATTCAGAAGTATGCCATCTCTCCTTCTTCCTAGTCTGTCTTCATCTGGAAGCTCAGTTTCAGCCTGTCCACCAAGGGTGACCTTCCTGGTATTTAAAATTGCCTGTGGCATAGCTTCCAGAATCACAGCAACATGCAAACCACCACAGTACAAAACAATGACAGACAAGTAGTGGAAACTTACTTTTAAAATATAATAATTAAGACTGATACCAGCAAAGGAATCAACAAACAAATCAATGTTGTAACAAAATATAGATTCCAGAAATAGACTCTTGAAAACTATATTTGAAAAGAAACTCAAACAATTCAACAGGTTCCACATCAAACGGTGAAGGAATAACTGGAAACACCTATGAAAAAATAATTAACCCAGTGTGGTGTTGCATAAGTACTAGAAGAGTAACCACAAGGTCAGTGATTCAAATCAACAGCCACTCCTCAGAAACCATATACAGGGTCACTATGAGTAGGCACCAAATCTATGGCCCTTAATAACACATCTCACACAAAATGCAATCATTAATTTGAGATGAATAATTATCTTAAACACAAAAGTTGAAAGTTCCAGAGGAAAAAAAAAAACACACAAGGAAACAACTTTGTAATCTCAACACAAGAAAGTATTTCTTGAATTTGTTGTTAAGCACCATCGAGTCAGTACCAACCCATAGTGACCTCATGCACAGCAGAACGAAACGCTGCCTGATCCTTGGCCAACCTCACTACTGTTGCCATGATTTCTCTTTTTCTCTAACCCTCCATCCTACTAAACATGATATCCTTCTCCAGTGACTGGTCCCTCCTGACAATATGTCCAAAGTATGAGAGATAAAGTTTGGCCATCCTGGCCTCCAAGGAGCACTCTGGCTGCACTTATTCCAAAACGAATCTATTGGTTCTTTTGGCAGCCCATGGCACTTTCAATATTCTCCTCCAACACCATCATTCAAAAGCATCAAATCTTCTACGGTCTTCCTTATTCACTGTCCAGCTTTCACAACCATATGAGGTTATTGAAAATACCATGGCTTGGGTCAGGTGCACCTTAGTCCTCAAGCTGATATCTTTGCTCTTCAACACATTAAAAAGGTCTTGTGCAGCAGATTTGCCTAGTGCAAATGTCATTTGATATCCTGACTGCTGCTTCTGTGAGTGTTGATAGTTGATCCAAGAAGAATGAAATCCTTGACAACTTTAATCTTTTCTCCATTGATAAGAATGTTGTTTATTGGTCCAGTGGTAAGGATTTTTGTTTTCTTTACATTGAGATGTAATCCATACCGAAGGCTGTGCTCTTTGATCTTCATCAGTAAATGTTTTAAGTCCTCTTCACTTTCAGCAAGCAAGGTTATATCATCTGCATATCACAGGTTGTTAACGAGTCTTCCTCCAATCCTGATGCTACATTTTTCTTCATAGAACCCAGCTTCTCAATTATTTGCTCAGCATACAGGTTGAATAAGTATGGTGAAAGAATGCAACCTTGTCACACAACTTTTTTCATTTTAAACCATTCAGTGTTCCCATATTCTGTTTGAAAAACTGCCTCTTGGATCAGATACAGATTCCTCATGAGCACAATTAAGTGTACCAGAATACTCATACTTTGTAATGTTGTCCATAGCTTGTCATTATACACACAATCAAAAGCCTTTATGTAGTCAATAAAGCACAGATAAACATCTTTCTGATATTCTCTGCTTTCAGCCAACATCCATTGGACATCAGCAATGATATTCCTCGTTACACGGCCTCTTTTAAATCAGCTTGAACCTCTGGAAGTTCTCTGTCAATGTATGATTGTACCCGTTTCTGTATTACCTTCAGCAAAACCTTACATGGGATATCAAAAAGATTGTCCGATGATTTCCACATTCTGTTGGGTCACCTCTCTTTGGAATGGGTACAAATATGGATCTCTTCCAATCAGTAGGCCAGATAGTTGTCTTCCAAATTTCTTGGCAGAGATAAGTGAGTGCCTCCTGTGTCACCTCACTTTCTTGAAAGATTTTGATTTTTATTCCATCAATTCCTGTTGCCTTGTTCTTTGCCAATTCCTTCAATGTGCCTTGGACTTCCTTCTTCAGGATCATTGGCTCTTGATCATATGCTACCTCTTGAAATGGTTGAAAATTAACCATTTCCTTTTAGTACGTTGACTCTGTGTATTCCTTCCATCTTTTCTTGATGCTTTCTGCATCATTCAACAATTTGCCCAGAGAATCCTTCAATAATGAAACTCCAGGCTTGAATTTTTATTTCAGTTTTCCCAGCTTGAGAAATGTTGAGTGTGTTCTTCCTTTTTGCTTTTCTGATTCCAGATTTTTGCACATTTTGTTGTAATATTTGGCTTTATCTTCTCTAGGTGATATTTGAAATTTTCTGTTCAGCTCTTGGATCTCTTCATTTCTTCCATTTGTTTTAGCATCTCTACGATGGACAGCAAGTTTCACTGTCTCTTGTGATATCCATTTTGATCTTTTCCTTCTTTCTTGTCTTCTCAATGACTTTATGATTTCTTCACTTATGATGTTCTTGATGTCATCCCACAACTTTTCTGGCCTTCAATCTTTATTATTTAATGTATCAAATCTGTTCTTCAGATGATCTCTAAATTCAAGTGGGTTATATTCAAGGTCATATTTTGGCTCTCGTGGAATTGTTTTCATTTTCTTCAGCTTAAGTTTGAATTTGCATATGAGTAATTGATGATCTGTTTCACTGTCTGCCCCTGGTTTTGTTTTTACTGATGAGATGGAGATTTTCCATCATCTCTTTCCACAGATGTAGTCAATTTGATTTCTATATATTCCATCTTGTGAGGTTCATGTGTATAGTTGTCTCTTATGCTATCTAAAGAAGGTATTTGAAATGAACAAATCACTGATTTTTGCAGAATTCTGTCATGTGTTCTCCAGCATCATTTCTATCACCAAGGCCATATTTTTCAACTACTGATCCTTCCTCTTTGCTCCCAACTTTTGCATTCCAATCACCAATAATGATCAATACATATTGATTGCATATTTGATCAATTTCAGATTGAAGAAGTTGGTAGAATTCTTCTATTTCATCCTCACTGGCTTTAGTGGCTGGGGCATAAATTTGAATAATAGTGGTATTAACTGGGCTTCCCTGTAGGTGCATGGATATTATCCTATCACAGACAGCATTGTACCTCATGACTAATCTGGATACCTCATGACAATGAATGCAACACCATTCCTCTTCAATTTGTCATTCCCGGCATTTGTCAGATTCAAAACAGCCAATACCAGTCCATTTCAGCTCACTAATACCTAAGATATCTATGTTTATGTGTTCCATTTCATTTTTGACAACTTCCAATTTTTCCAGATTCATACTTCGTACATTCCATGCTCCAATTTTCAATGTGTGTTTACAGCTGTTTCTCTTCATTTTGAGTTGTGCCCCATCAGCAAATGAAGGTCACGTGGGCTTTTTTCCCATGGGCTTTACTCCATTCACGTCATCACGGTCAACTCTACTTTGAGAAGGCAACTCTTCCCCAGGAGCATTTTGAGTGACTTCCAACCTGAGGGGCTCATTTTCCAGCACTATATCTGACAGTGTTTCTCTGCTATTCATAAGATTTTCAGTGACTAAATATTCGGTTTGTCACTCCTTCTTCCTAGTCTGTCTTCATCTGGAAGTTCATCTGAGACCTGTCCACCATGGATGACCCTGCTGATATTTAAAGTTATACCATTGGCACAGCTATCAGAATCACAGCAACTCTCAAGCCACCACAGTCCAAAAAATTGACAGATGAGTGGTGGATTTATTACATAGTCTACAGTATAGTAGGATCATTAGAGACTAAAATGAAAATCTATACTTAATTAAGATTTTAAAAAGTTCCTAAAACAAACAAAAACACTTAAAAATGAAAAAGCAAGCCACAGGCTGGAAGAAAATATTTGTAATGTGTATATCATAAAGTATTTATGTCCAAAACATTTAAATAACTTAATAACATAAATCTAATTTTTAAATGAACAAAAAGCCTTTTAAATTTTGTGTGTGTGTGTGAATTGGGTGAAGGTTTACAGAGCAGATCATCAGTTTTACATTCAACAAATCCTACACTTTATTTCATTTCGTTAACTCGAATTCCCTCAATGTAACATCACTTATCCTACTTTTCTACCTGTGCTCCTTGTTTCCATTCTTCCTTCTTTCTCAACCCTTCTGAACTTTGTCCTTGGGTAAATGCTGCCATTTTAATCTCAAATTGCTGACCAATCTATGATGTGTATACCTCAGTAGTACCATTGTTCCTTCAATGGACCTATTGCTTGGTGAAAATGAAACCAGGGGGGTGAATTCTGTCCCAGACTTGTAGGGTAACCCAGAGTCATAATCTCCATCTAACCAATAAGCCTAGTCTTCAACAATGAAGTTTTTAAAAGACAGTTCACAAAAGATCAGGATGGTCAGTTGTTGTTGCCGTTGAATTGATTCCGATTCATAACGACCCCATATATAGGGATTCCGAGGCTGTAAATCTTTACAGGAGCAGAAAGCCTCATCTTTCTCCCATGGAGTGGCTGGTAGGTTCAAACTGCTGACCTTGCAGTTAGCAGCCTAACATATTATCTACTATGCCACCAGGGCTCCCTTAATTACCATGCTAGGAGAAATTAAAACCACAGATAATCAGAAAATAGTTTTAATTACGTTCTTTGGTTTGAATTGGCTAAATGGTTTTTTAAGACTTATGAAAACTAGATAGGTTAAAGAATAAAATATCCAGTTTGCCAATATACTTGGAATAAAAATTATATAGTATGTTCGAAGTTTTCCTTAGATGTTCATTTTTTTGAACATCAGTTTCCTATTTTCAATAAGTACATGAAAAAGTATCTAACATCATTAGTCATCAGAGAAATGCAAATTAAAGCTGCGTATTCACTTGAATGGAAAAAAAATGCAAGACAATACCAAATATCAACAAGGATGGAGAGCATATGTTATAGGTAGAAATGGAAAACAAACAATTGCCTAAAAAGTTAAGTATTAATTCCAGCCTAGGTATTTATCTTATAGACTGAAAAGCTATGTCCACAAAAAGACTTATACAAAATTTTTCACAGTACATTTATTCCTAACAGGCAAAAGCATAAGGCTGAATAAACAAACTGTGGTATATTCATACGATGGCAAACTACTCAACAAAAAAAAAAAAAAAAAAAGGAACAGATTACTAAGAGATACAATTGCTGTTATTTGAATCTCAAAAGCATTATGCTAAGTGAAAAGCAACCTCATACACACATAAACTGCATGTTGTGTGCTTCTATTTATATGAAGCTTTAGAACAGGCTTTCTATGTAATCTATGATAATAGCAGATCAGTGTTTGATTCTGGGGGTGGTAATGGACTGGAAAGGAACACAAGGCATCTTTCTGTGGTGATAAGAATATTCCTCATCTTGATAGGATTGTTGATTGAATAGGTATGTGCATTTGCCAAATTAAGATCTACGTATTTCACAACATAAAAATCATACTTCAAATTAGTCCTTGATGTTAGAAGTCAAAAAGATCATTAACTTTGAAGAGGAGGAAGGGAATATTACTGAAGAGGAGATATGAAGTGGCCTTATAGCTACTGTTAAAACTACCAGTGTATGTTTACTTTGTGATAATTCATTTATCCAAACACTCTTTGATGTATGTATGTTATACTACAATAAAGTCTCAAGGGAGGCCTCAGTCATGGAGAACTCGAAGGTGAGAATGTTCTGAGTTGAGGTGGTGGTAGTTGTGTGCCACTGAGTCTGTTTGAATTCGTAGTGGCCCTGTATAGCAGGAGTGGTGAACATCTGGCCCACAGGCCACATTGTTGTTGTTGTTGTTGTTAGGTGCCATCATGTAGGTACTGACTAATAGCGACCTTGTGCACAGCAGAATGAACACTACCTGATCCTGGGCCAACCTCACTATTGATGCCACACTTAAGCCCATTGATACTGCCACTTTGCCAATCCATCTTGCTGGGGTTCTTCCTCTTTTTCTCTGACCCTCCACTCTACCAAACATGATATTCTTCTCCAGCTACTAGTCCCTCCTGACAATATGTCTGAAGTATGAAAGGCAAAGTTTGACCATCTTGGCCTCCAAAGAGCACTCTGGCTGTACTTCTTCCAACACAGATCTGTTGGTTCTTTTGGCAGCCCATGGCACTTTCAGTATTCTCCTCCAACACCAAAAGTCAAAACCATCAATTCTTCTACAGTCTTCCTTAGTCACTATCCAGTTTTCACATGCATATGAGGTTATTGAAAATACCATGGCTTGGGTGAGGTGTACCTTAGTCTTCAAGCTGACATCTTTGCTCTTCAACACTTTAAAAAGATCTTGTGTAACAGATTTGCCTACTGTATTACATCATTTGATTTCTTGACTGCTGCTTCCATGAGTGTTGATAGTTGATCCAAGAAGAATAAAGTCCTTGGCAACTTCAATCTTTTTTCCATTGATAAGAATGTTGTTCATTGGTCCAGTCGTGAGGAACTTTTTTTTCTTTACATTGAGATGCAATCCATACCAAAGACTGTGCTATTTGATCTTCATCGGTAAATATTTTAAGTCCTCTTCATTTTCAGAAAGCAAGGTTGTATCATCTGCTTATCGCAGGTTGTTAATGAGTCTTTCTCCAATCCTGATTCCACGTTTTTCTTCATAGAACCCAGCTTCTCAGATTATTTGCTCAGCATACAGGTTGAATAAGTATGGTGAAAGAATACAACTCTGTCGCACACCTTTCTTCATTTTAAACCATTCAGTGTTACCATGTCTGTTTGAAAAACTGCTGCTTGGTCCATGTACCGATTCTTCATGAGTACAATTAAGTGTTCAGGAATACTCATACTTCACAATGTTGTCCATAGCTTGTCATGTCCACACAATCAAAAGCCTTTGCATAGTCAATAAAGCACAGGTAAACATTGTTCTGATAGTCTTTGCTTTCAGCCAAGATCCATTGGACATCAGCAACGATATCCCTCATTATACGACCTCTTCTGAATCCAGCTTGAACCTCTGAAAGTTCTCTGTCAATGTATGCTTGTAGCCTTTTATTATTTTTAGTAAAACTTAACTTGCATGGGATTTCAAAGATATTGTCTGATGATTTCCACATTCTGTTGGGATACCTCTCTTTGGGATGGGCACAAATATGGATCTCTTCCAATCTGTTGGCCAGATAGTTGTCTTCCAAATTCCTTGGCAGAGATGAGTGAGTGCCTCTTGTGCCACTTCACTTTCTTGAAAGATTTCAATTTTTATTCCATCAATTCCTGGAGCCTTGTTCTTTGCCAATCCCTCAATGCACCGTTGACTTCTTCTTTCAGGATCATTGGCTCTTGAGTATATGCTACCTCTTGAAACAGTGAACATCAAACATTTCGTTTTGGTACAGTGACTTTGTGTATTCCTTCCATCTTCTTTTGATGCTTTCTGAACCATTCAATAATTTGCCCAGAGAATCCTTCAATAATGAAACTCCAGACTTGAATTTTTTCTTCAGTTCTCCCAGCTTGAGAAATGCTGAATGTGTTCTTCCTTTTTGCTTAATCTTCTTGAGCTGATCTTTGAAATTTTTTGTTCAGTTCTTGTGCCTCATTTCTTCCATTTGCTTTAACATCTCTATGCTGGAGAGCAAGTTTCAGTGTCTCTTCCAACATCCATTTTGACCTTTTCCTTCTTTCTTGTCTTCTTAATGACTTTTTACTTTCTACATGTATGATGTGCTTGATTTCATCCCACAACTCTTTTGGTCTTCGGTCTGTAGTGTTTATTGTATCAAATCTGTTCTTCAGATAATCTCTAAATTCAGGTGGGATATATTCAAGGCCATATTTTGGCTCTCGTGGACTTGTTTTTATTTTCTTTAGCTTTAGTTTGCATTTTCATATGAGTAATTGATGGTGTGTTCCACAATCTGCCCCTGGCCTTGTTTTGGCTGATGAGATGGAGCTTTTCCATCATCTTTTTCCGCAAATGTAGTCAATTTGATTTCTGTGTATTCCATCTGGAGAAGTCCATGTGTATAGTCATCTCTTATGCTATCTAAAGAAGGTGTTTGAAATGAACAAATCATTGTTTTTGCAGAAATCTATCATACAATCTCCAGCATCATTTCTATCACCAAGGCCATATTTTCCAACTACTGATTCTTCCTCTTTGCTTCCAGCCTTTGCATTCCAATCACCAGTAATGATCAATACATCTTGATTACTTGTTTGATCGATTTAAGATTGAAGAAGTTGGTAAAATTCTTCTATTTCATCCTCACAGGCTTTAGTGGTTGGTGCATAAATTTGAATAATAGTGGTATTAACTGGGCTTCCCTATAGGTGCATGAATATTATCCTATCACAGACAGTGTTATACCTCATGACTGATCTGGATACATTCTTTTTGACAATGAATGCAACACCATGCCTCTTCAATTTGTCATTTCCGACATAGTAAACCATGTGGCCACAGATTCAAAATGGCCAATACCAGTCCATTTCAGCTCACTAATGCCTAAGATATCTATGTTTATGTGTTCCATTTCATTTTTGACAACTTCCAATATTCCCAGATTCATACTTAGTACATTCCATGTTCCGATTTTCAATGGTTGTTACAGCTGATTCTCTTCATTTTGAGTTGTGCCCCATCAGCAAATGAAGATCCTGTGGGCTTTTCTCCCATGGGCTTTACTCCATTCACGTCATCACGGTCAACCCCACTTTGTGGTATTAGCTGATCTTCCTTGTAGGCATATAAACAATGTTGTACTTCATGACAGATCCTGACATGTTCTTTTTGATGATAAATGCAACACAGTTCCTCTCAATTTGTCATTTCCAACATAGTAAACCATGTGATTGTCAGATTCAAAATGGTCAAATACCAGTCCATTCCAGCTCACTAGTGCCTAGGATATCAACATTTATGTGTTCCATTTCACTTTTGACAATTTCCAATTTTCCAAGATTCATGCTTCATACATTCCATATTCTGATTACTAATGGATATTTACAGCTATTTTTCTTCATTTTGAGTTGTGCTCCATCAGCAAATGAAGGTCCCAAGGGCTTTACTCCATTTGCATCATCACAGTCAACTCTACTTTGAGAAGGCAGCTCTTCTCCAGGTCATGAATACAATTATAACAGACAGAATTGCAGAAAATGGGTTATTAAGCCCCAAGGAGGAAAATACCAAAGAGGACATCATCCAGGGAATGGCCAGCACAAACATCTGGAGACACTAATGAAGGCATGGGAAGCCAACCCCCTCCAACTAGTACATGAAAGCCTAGTCTGAGTAATTAGCCAGGATAACCATCTGAAAATACAACAAAGACACTGGAAGTCAAACCCTATTCAACTAGTGCATAAAACCTAGTCTGAGTAATCAGCCTGTGCTCCCCTAACTCTACAGGTGGGAGTTCATTCTCCACTCTGTGAGAAGCTCTGTGCTTTGTCTTTGCTTCATAAATAATCTTCTGTTTGATTAAACTACTGTTTCTCTGGCTCCTTTTGTGTGTGTATTGTGCCTACACCTTACTAATTCTTTGGAGGGACAGTAGGACCAAATGAGATACATCATCTCATTCATCTGCCTTGTGACAATATGACTAGCAGTTTCTACACTCATGTGCTAATTCTTGTACATCCTTTGCTGTGGTTCCCTTGGTATGAAGTGATATTATGAAGAGTGGTAGGTCAATGGGTCAAATTCTTTCTAAACACTCATATAATGCTTCTTCCTGGGGCCCTACAAATAGGATGGGTTAATGCCTACCTGGAATCTTAGCAATAAGAAGAAAGAAACAAACAGTTGTCATGGAGTTGATTCTAACTCATGGTGATCTCATGTATGTCAGAGTAGGACTGTTCTCCATAGGGCTTTTAATGCCTAATTTTTTAGAAATAGATCAACCCTGAGGTTCCTCAAAACAATTAGGCCTTCTTTTAAGGTACCTTAGAGGTGGTTTGAACTTTCAACCTTTAGGTTAGCAGCTGAGTAGGCTAACTCTTTGTACAACCCAGAGACTTCATGGATTATTTGCCATATTTCTATCAAAATGATTTACTGCCCTTTCTTGAGTGAAAGAGGTATAATGTAGTCAACTTGTCATCAAGTTGCTGATTGTTGTTGTTGTTGTTGTTAAGTGCCATCAAGTCGGCACTGACTCATAGAGACCTTATGCACAGCAGAACGAAACAATGTCTGATCCTGGGCCAACCTCACTACTGTTACCACACTTGAGTCCATCAATGATACCACTTGGCCAATCCATCTCATTGGGGGTTTTCCTCTTTTTCTCTGACCCTCCATCTTACCAAATATGATATCCTTCTCCAGCAACTGTTCCCTCCTGACAATATGTCCAAAGTATGAGAGACGAAGTTTGGCCACCCTGGCCTTCTGATTGCACTTCTTCCAAAACAGATCTGTTGGTTCTTTTGGCAGCCCATGGCACTTTTAGTATTCTCCTCCAACACCATAACTCAAAGGCATCAATTCTTCTAAGGTCTTCCTTATTCACTGTCCAGCTTTCGCATGTATATGAGGTTATTGAAAATACCATGGCTTGGGTCAGGCGCACTATAGTCCTCAAGCTGACATCTTTGGACCTCATCATGGACCTCACCAGATGGAATGCACAGAAATCAAATTGACTGTTGTTAAGTTCTGTCAAGTCGGTTCCGACCCATAGCGACCCTGTACAGGGTTTCCAAGGGTGTAAATCTTTCGGGAGTAGAAAGCCTCATCTTTCTCCCACAGAATGGCTGGTAGTTTCGAACCACTGACATTAAGTTCACAGCCCAATTCGTAACCGCTACCCTACCAGAGCTACCACAGACTACATCTGTGGAAAGAAACAGTGGGAAAGCTCCATATCATCAGTCAAAACAAGGCCAGGGACAGATTGTGGAACAGACCATCAATTGCTCATATGCAAATTCAAGCTGAAGAAAATGAAAACAAGTCCACAAGGACCAAAATATGACCTTGAATATATCCTAGAAAAATGTGTGGATATACATAATTAATGAGCAAATCAATTCTAATCTGACTTCCTTACCTATAATGCCAATTAAACTGCTCTATTTTCAAACCCAATAGACTCATCTTTCTATAAAACTTACTCTATTTTCTCAATTAATCCACAATTCACTCCTTAAAACTTTCCTCTTTGGGCTTTGGTGAGACCAATCTTTCCTGGCTTTTCTTCAATCCCATTATATTTTCTTCTTCTAGATATCCCTCATAGTCTCCTCATATTCTTTGGATGTCTATTAATGCCTTAAGGATCCTGGGCATTCTAATCTATCTGTTCTCTCTTCCTAGATAATTCATTCAACTGGTGCCAAACTTTACATGTTGCTTCATTATGAAAATTGACATTAACAAATCAGTTAGAGGGTAGGACAGAATGCTGACTTTTTCCTTCCCAAATGGAATTCCTGGTTGGATATTTGAGACTTCATGACAATAAAATGATATCTTTATATGCAAGGTGGAACACAGGGAAATCCATATAAAATTTATACCCTTGCCTTTGATGCTTTGAGATACTCTCAGTCTCTTAATTGACTGGCCTCCTATACTGAACACTGCTTCTTTTTTTCTGCCCAGGCTTGCCACCTGGCCTTCCTCTAATCTGTCACTCACCCACTCCCAGTTCCTTTCTTCTCATACTACACCCTCTCTCTATCTCCAATCTATAACATCTATCATATGTTCTTGGCCTCCACAAACAAGAAGGGGGTGGAGGCAGGTAAAGCTAACATGCGTGAGAAGAGAAAGAATAATTAACATCTGTATATTATAACAGTGGGCCGTAAATTATCTCCCTGAATGAATTCAACTCAACATATATTGTCTGTCATTTGTCTGCTACTTTTGCATACTACCCTCCAGTAGTTACTGTACCCTTACTGAAGAGACTAAAGACACTGAATTTGTTACAGAGATGTGTTGTTATTATTGTTGTTGTTGTTAGGTGCCATCAAGTCAATACTGACTCATAGTGACCTTATGCACAGCAGAACAAAACACTGCCGGATCCTGGGCCAACCTCACTACTGTTGCCATGCTTGAGTCCATCAATGCTGCCACTTGGCCAATCCATCGCATTGGGGGTC
The DNA here is from genome assembly GCF_000296735.1 of Chrysochloris asiatica. Lineage (NCBI taxonomy): Eukaryota > Metazoa > Chordata > Mammalia > Afrosoricida > Chrysochloridae > Chrysochloris > Chrysochloris asiatica. The sequence goes on along the minus strand of NW_006408638.1, from coordinate 7,361,394 downwards.
TTCCTCTTTTTCTCTGACCTTCCACCTTACCAAACATGATATCTCCAGCAACTGGTCCCTCCTGACAGTATGTCCAAAGTATGAGAGATGAACTTGGGCCATCTTGGCCTCCAAGGAGCACTCTGACTGCACTTCAAATCAATTCCAACAAAGCAACCCTATACACCACAGAATGAAACATTACTAGGTCCTGTACCATTTTCACAATTGTTATGTTTGAGCCCATTGTTGCTGCCACTGTGCCAATCCATCTTGTTTGGGGGGTCTTCCTCTTTTTCATTAACGCTCCATTTTACCAAGCATAATGTCCTTCTCCAGGGATTGATCTTTTCAAAAAGCATGTCCAAAGAATAAACAATTAAGTCTCACCATCCTCACTTCTAAGGAGCATTCTGACTGCATTGCTTCCTAGAAATATTCTTGTGCCAGTTCTTGCTACTTTCAATATTCTTCACCAACACTATAATTCAAGTGCATCATTTTCTCTATTGTCTTCCTTATAGATTGCCGAGCTTTCACATGAATATGAGATCATAGACAATACTGTGGCTTGAGTCAAGCATATCTTAGTTCTCTGACATCTTTGCTCTTGAACAATTTAAAGAGGTCTTATGCAGCACACTTGCCTAATGTTATATGGCATTTTGTTTCTTGACTCCCGTTTCCATAAGTGTTGATGTGGATCCAAGATAAATGACATCTTTGACAATTCCAATCTATTCTCCATTTATCATGATGTTATTTATTGATCCAGTGTGAGGATGTCGGTTTTCTTTACATTGAGGTGCAAACTATGAAGACTATAGTGTTTGATCATTATCGGTAAGCATTTTAAGTCCTGTAGCTTTCAGAAAACAAAGCTGTGTCATCTGCACATCTCAGGTTGTTCATGAGTCTCCCTCCAATCCAGATGTCTTGTTCTTCTTCATACAATATAGTGTCTTAGATTATGTGCTCAAAACACAGATTGATTAAGTATGGTGAAAGGATACCACCCTGGTGTAGACCTTTCCTGATTTTAAACCACTCACTGTCCCCTTATATAAATATGTGGTTATGTGCCGTGGAGTCAATTCCGATTCATAGTGACCCTGTACAGGGTTTCCATGGCTGTAAATCTTTACAGGAGCAGAAAGCCTCATCTTTCTCCCACGGAACAGCTGGTAGTTTCGAACTGCTGTCCTTGCAGTTCGCAGTCCAATTCATAACCACTACACTACCATGACAGAAATCAAGAGGGAGGGCCAAAAGGAAACAAGCTAAAATGTATCCATTTCTTACATTTCTCTATCTGGCCAATCTCAGCACTGTTTAATCAGTATAAGTGACTGGTTTGCACTTAACTACTAACCTAAAAGTTGATGATTTGGACCACCTAACAGCATTACAATTTTGAAAAACTAATGACTTATTCATTGCAAATACCTTTTTAAAAAAAAAACTAAAATATGACAGTACACATGGACCTCACCAGCTGGAATGCACAAGAATCATATTGACTATCTACATCTATTTTTAGATATACAAATTAACTATCTATCTATTTCTATAGAAATAGACTATGGAAAAGCTCAATATCATCAGTCAAAACAAGGCTAGGGGTCCATTGTGGAACACACCATCAGTGCGCATATGCAAGTTCATGAAGAAAACTAAGACAATTCCACGAGAGCAAAAATATGACCTTGATAATATCCCACCTGAATTTAGTAATCATTTCAGAAACAAATTTGATGTATTAGACACTAATGAATGAAGACTAGAAATGTTGTGGAATGACATTAAGAACATCAGACAGGAAGAAATCAAAAGATCACAAAAAAGAAAGTCAAAAATGGATGTCAGAAGATACTGTGAATTTTTCTCTCCAGTGTAAAAGTGCTAGAGCAAATGGCCAAAATGAGGAAGTCAACTGCTTAATAGAAAATTCCAAAGGGCAGATTGAGAAGACAAAGCCAAATATTATAATGAAACGTGAAAAGACCTGGAGTTAGAAAATCAAAAGGGAAGAATATGCTTAACATTTCTCAAGCTGAAATAATTGAAGAAAAAATTCAAGCCACAACTTGAAATATTGAAAGATTCTATGGGCAAAATATTGAACGATGCAGAAAGTATCAAAAGAAGATAGAAGGAATATACAGAATCAATGTACCAAAAAGAAATTATTGATGTTCAAATATTTCAAGAAGTGGCATATAATCACAAACTTGTGGTAATGAAGGAAGAAGTCTAAGCTGTACTGAAGGCACTGAATACAAACAAGGTTCCATGAATTTATGACATACAAAATGCAGTATTTCAACAAACAGATGCAGCACTGGAGGCACTCACTCATCTATGCCACAAAAAATTTGCAACTGATTGGAAGAGATCCATATTTGTGCCCATTTCAAAGAGAGGTGACCCATTGTAATGCAGAAATCAAAGAACAATATCACTAATATCATATGCAAGTAAAACTTTCTTGAAGATAATTCAGAAATGGTTGCAACATTGTATCAGAAGAAAACTGAAATTCAAGCCAATTTCAGAAAAGGGAACAGAACTAGGGATATCATTACTGACATCAGATGCATGCTGGCTGAAAAGCAGAGAATACAAGAAAGATGCTTACTTGTGCCTTATTGACTATGAAAGGCTTTTGACTGTATGAATCATGATAAACTATCGATAACATTAGGAAAAATGGATACTCTAGAACACTTAATTGTTCTCATGAGGAACATATACATAAACCAAAAGACAGTTGTTCAAACAGAACAAGGGGGTTAAAATCATGAAAGGTGTGTACCAGGTTTGTATCCTTTCACAATACTTATTCAATTTGTATGCTGAGCAAATAATCCAAGAAGATAGATTATATGAAGAAGAATGTGGCATCAGCATTGGAGGAAGATATATTAGTGTCATGCAGATTATATAACCTTGCTTGCTGAAAGCAAATAAGACTTAAAATACTTACTGATGAAGATCAAAGACCATAGCCTTCAGTATGAATTGCACCTCAATGCAATGAAAACAAAAATCCTCACACCTGGACCAATAAATGACATCATGATAAGCAAGGAAAAAAATGAAATTGTCAAAGACTTCATTTTGCATGGATCAACACTCATGGAAGTTTTTGTTGTTGTTTTTACGTGCTGTGGAGTCGGTTCCGACTCATAGTGACCTAGTACAGGTTTTCTGAGGCTGTAAATCTTTACATGATCAGAAATCCTCATCTTTCTCCCAAAGAACAGCTGGTAGTTTCAAATGATGACTCTGAGGTTAGCAGCCCGATTCGTAACCACTACATTACCAGAGCTCTTTACTCATGGAAGTAACAATCAAGAAATCAAATGATGTGTTGCATTAAGCAAATCTGTTTGCATAAGATATCTTTAAAGTGTTCAAGAGTAAAGATACCAGTTTGAGGAGGAGTAAGTGTGGTGACTACATAGGCTAAACACAAAACTGTGAAACACAAGGTCCGGAGTTCAAACTCACCAGTTCCTCCATGGGATAAAGATGAGGCTTTCTGCTCCAGCAAAGATTTAAAAGTCTTGGAAACCCTACACAGGGTCACTATGAATTGGAACCAACTTGAAGGCACTTAACAACAACAACAAGGTGCGCCTGACACAAGTCATGGCATTTCAATTGCCTCATAAATATGTGAAAGGTGGACAGTGAGTAAGGAAGATTGTAGAAGAATTAATGCATTTGAGTTATGGTGTTGAAGGAGAATATTAAAAGTTCCATGGACTTTCAGAAGAACAAACAAATCTGTGCTGGAAGAAGTATAGCCAGAATGCTCCTTAGAAGCCAGGATGGCCAGACTTTGTCTCTCATACTTTAAACATGTTATCAGGAGGGACCAGTCAGCAGAGAAGAACATCAAGTTTGGTACAGTGGAGGATCAGCAGAAAAAGAGAAAGACCTCCAACAAGATGGATTGGCACCGTGAAACAGCAATGCACTCAAGCATAACTACAATTGTGAGGATGGCACAATACTGGGCAGTATTTCATTCATTCTGCTGTGCATAGGGTCACTGTGAGGCAGAACCAACTCAGTGGCAACTGACAACAACAGCACCACAGAAGAAAGTTCTAGCAATTTGCTTCTATAAATATTATAGCCTAGAAAATCCTATGAAGTAGTTCTACTGTGTAACACATGGGATCACCATGAGTAGGGATGGACGCAAGAGCAACAGGTTTATTTTTTTGTTTTGTTTCAATCAATATAAGCCAAGGTCATGTTTTGAAAACAACATTACCTTAAAATATAGGAAGGGAATTAAAGATCATTCTTCCAAATAGAACTATGTGACCAGATGTTTACAGGTAGAAATTCTACAACTTTAAGTCTTCAAAACACTTTTGTTTTATAATTGATTTATTTGTTTTTCCTATGTCAACGAGTGAAGAAGCGACAAAAACAGGGAATTATTCTTGTAATTCTTTGTCCAAGTACTTGTCTGAGCAGAAATATCACTGGTGACAGAATATAAGTCGTCACTTAGAGAACTTGCCAACGCCCTTTAGATTTAAAATTCTTGTTTTTGTTAGGTGCCATCGAGTCAGTACCTACTCATAACAACCTTATGAACAACAAAACGAAACACTGCCTGATACCATACCAATCTCACAATTGTTGCTATGCTTGAGCTCAGTGTTATTGCCACTGTGCCAATACATCCCATTGGGAATCTTCCTCTTTTATACCAACCCTCCACTTTACCAAATATGATGTCCTTCTCCAGAGATCAGTCCTTCCTAATAATGTCTCCTAATAATATGTAGGATATCATGTTTGGTAGGGTGGAGAGTCAGGGAAAAAGAGGAAGACCCCCAGCAAGATGGATTGGCAAAGTAGCAGCACCAATGGGCTCAAGCATGACAACAATAGTGAGGTTGGCCCAGGATCAGGCAGTGTTTCACTCTGCTGTGCATAAGGTCTCTATGAGTCAGTACCAACTCTATGGCACCTAACAACAACAACAATAATGTGTCCTAAGTATGAGAGACAAAGCCTGGCCATCCTGGCTTCTAAGGAGCATTCTGGCTGTGTTTCTTCCAATACAGATTTGTTTGGTCTTCTGGCAGTCCATGGAATTTTTAATATTCTCCTCCAACACCATAACCCAAATGTGTCAACTCTTCTGCAGTCTTCTTTATACATTGTCTAACGTTCACATGTATA
>NW_006408638.1:7354960-7355976 GCF_000296735.1 Chrysochloris asiatica | reverse complement strand
TGTGGTCTTTGATTTTCATCTGTATCATAAATCCTCTTTACTTTCAGCAAGCAAGGTTGTACCATCTGCATAGCAAAAGTTGTTAATGAGTCTTCCTCCAATCCTGATGCCACATTCTTCTTCACAAAATCCAGCTTCTCAGATTATTTGCTCAGCATGCAGATTGAATAAGTATGGTGAAAGAAAACAACCCTGGTGCACAACTTTCTTGATTTTAAACCATTCAGTTGTGAATAATTGTTAGTAGGATTAATTGTGATTGTTAAAATTATAATTGTAGAAGTTATGTAACTAAAAGGAGGGAGTACTTGTTTTTCCTTTCAGGAACAAATGATCCCAGGACCATCATTGAAGAAGAGCATGAGTGCAATGTGGAATCCCTGTCTGGAAATGGTGACAGCAGAGACCGTGGCAGAGGCAGTGGCATGAAACGACAGATAAGCTATGGACTCTAAGCCCAGGGACTGAATAAGGCTATGTGCCTACAGGCAGAAGACTTGCTGGCAGAATATGCCCTTTGGACTTTTGAATGAATATATATTTTTTGTTTTGTTTTGCTTGTGTGCATCAAATAATTTTGCTTTGTTGATTTATGACATTTAAGATGAAAATGGGGCTAGTTCATTTTTGGTTGTACATGTATGTTAGATGCAAGTATGACTTTATATTTTTTCTTATTTAGAGATTATGCATATAGTTTATAGGTGTCAAATTGGCAAGGGTGGAATGTAATGGTTAGGGTTTTGTGTCAATTTGACTACCAGGATTTCCAGAGGTTTAGCAGCTGGGATGTGCTTATTCTCATGATGATGAAACCTAATACAGGCATCGTTAGCTCTATGATGAGCAACTATGAACAGCCAATTAATCAAAGGGATGCTTCCCTGGCGGTGTGGCCTTCTCCCAATATAATGGACATGCAGGAGGGACTCTCCTCTCTTTTTCACTGGGGACCTGTGATTCTACAATTGTAAAATAATGAACTTCTCTCTCTCTCTCTCTCTCTCTCTCTCTCT
>NW_006408638.1:7351420-7354800 GCF_000296735.1 Chrysochloris asiatica | reverse complement strand
GGTTTTGCTTCTCTCGGAAGCATGGCCTAAGTCAGATTGTTTTATGGTTAATTTTTTTCCAGAGAGAGAATGCAGTATCATGCTGTACCAGGCCCCTAAGAATAAAACAAGGTTGATAATGGGGCTCAGAAACCCTTACAGGGTCACTATGAGTCAGAACCGACTCCACGGCACTTAACAACAACAACATAATGCACAGAATATAAGCCACATAAATCCTTAAGGACAAACACATAACAAGAAAAGAAACAATAGAAGATCACATGAAAAATGAAAATTGGATAAAAAATTAATGATTAACTCACCTTAATGGAAGAAGTTGAACTTTTACACTGGGTAGAATCACTTTACTAAACAAAAGCAATTTGATCTTTTGATCCTGTTTCTGACACACTAAATAGCACTGGTGCACAGTAGTAAAGCTCTCAGCTGCTAACCAAAAGGTCAGCGGTTGAAATCCACCCACTGCTCCATGGGAGAAAGATGTGGAAGTCTGCTACCCATAAAGATTTACAGCCTGGGATATGCTATGGCAAAGTTCTACTTTGTCCTAGGAGTCAGAATTGACTGGACCCCAGGGGTTTTTTTCGGTTTCTAAAGTCACACTCCAGGAATGTGGTAGCTCCTTATGATTAACACTGGACTGTGAACCACAAGGTCAACTCTTCAAGTCCACCAGCACTCTGCAAGGAAAGATGAGGCTTTCTGCTCCCTCAAAAATTTAAAAGCTTCGGAAACCCTATACAGAGTTGCTATGAGTAGGAACCAATCAAAGGCACTTAACAACAACAATGACAATAGCAACAGAGCCACACCCAGTAACTGAATTTTATGGCATTGGTCAATGGGGCCAACCTTTTGAAGAAATGGCTGGGATGATCCCACCCTGTATTTGAGTGACTGCCCCCATCCAATAATGGACCATTACACTGTTGGCTAGCCCCTCCTCACCCAACATGGCTGATAAAAATTCTAGAACAGGGAGGCTTAGGTGGGGTTTCCTGATTCAACAGCCAGGAGAGATGGGCATCTTTTAAACACTGAGACCCTGCACTGTGACCTCCCAAACCAAGTAAATCTACAACTGTGATAAAGGCAGCAGCTTCAGTGGTTTCAGAAGCAGAAACAACAGCAGACATGGGCATAGATCCAAACAGTAGCACCAGAATGTGAAGACCAAACCCAACTGAGAGCTGAAAAAAGAAACCAATAACCAAACCTGCCAAGTAACACCAGTGAGTTTACTGTGTGCAAGTTTCTGATATTTGAGAACACTGGTTTTTTGAAAAGGTACAAAACCAAAGGCATTTGACTCTGTGAATCATAAAAATTATAAATAACATGGAGAAGAATGAAAGTGTGTGGTTTAAAATCAGGAAAGGTAAGTGTCAGGGTTGTGTCTTTTCACAATTTTATTCAATCTGTATGCTAAGCAAATAATCTGAGAAGCTGGACTACATGAAGAACATGGTATCAGGACTGGAGGAAGATCCATTAACAACCTGCAATACACAGATTACAAAACCTGGCTTACTTAAAGTGAAGAAAACTTGAAGCATTTACTACAGCTTTCACTATGAATTACTTCTCAATATAAAGAAAACAAGAATTCTAGTAACAACTAGGCCAATAAGAAACTTCATGGATAAATAGAGAAAAGATTAAAGCTGTCACAGATTTCATGTTACTTTAAACCATAACTAATGCCTAGGGAAGCAGCAACCAAGAAATCAAATGACATATTACACTGGGAAAGTCTACTGCAAAAGACCTCTATAAAATGTTTTTAAAGCAAAGGTATCATCTTGAGAACTAAGGTGCACCTCACGTAACCTAAGCCATGGCATTTTCAATTACCTCATATGCGTGCAGAAGTTGGGCAATGAATAAGGACAACTGGAGAATAATTGATTCATTTGAATTATGGTGTTGGCAAAGAATATTGAATATACCATGGACTGCCAGAAGAAGAAGCAAATCTGTCTTGGAAGAAGGCCAGCAATAATGTTCCTTAGAAGCAAGGATGCTGAGACTTTGTCTCTCATACTTTGTATATGGTTTCAGGAAGGTAAAGTAGAGGTCCAACAGAAAAAGAAGGCCGTCAATGAGATGAATTGATACAATGAATGCAACAATAGCTCAAACATAGCAAGTGTTGAGAAGATGATATAGGACTGGGCAATTTTTGTTCTGTTGTACACAGGGTCACAATGAGTCAAAACTGACTGGACCACACCTAAGAATAATAACAAGCCAGACCCTTTTGAAATGATTTGTTAGATGTTGTTAGGTTCTGTCAAGTTGGTTCTGACCCATAGTGACCCTGTATAGGGTTTCTGAGGAGTGGCTAGTGAGTTTGAACTTCAGACCTTGCGATTCAAACTGACCTTGTGGTTCAGTGCCACACCAGGATGCCTTTAAGATGATAGTTGGTCTATTTATAGACATTGAGGCCCTATGCTGGGATCACTCCTAAACCTTGCCCTCTGCATATCTTCACTCCTGTTTATATTCATCTGTTATTAAAGTTGTTATTGCAGTTATATTGTTCCCATGATTTCTCTATGACCATTTCAATAAATTATTTAAGCCAATAAAGAAAGAGTGCCATATAAGGAATGACTGGTGTCAGAGCTGTCCTTTCACTTGATGTTCAAGAACACTCTCTCCCATTTACAACCCTAAATACCTATAGCAAGAACAACAAAGAGAAACAAACCTACCCACTCCACACATCGGAATTGCTGTTGAATAATCATTCTTCCCCAATACTGTAAACTTCCTAAATTTAGGGTGGATTCTGTCTTCATTGCGGTTTTAACCCCAGAGCCTTATACATGTTTAAGGCCTCAAACACAAAGGGACTTCAAAACGTTCACGGAAAATGTGTTTTGTGAAAAAAAACTGTGCACAGATTTCACTTTGCTTTGTACCACAATAAACTCATACTAACTTGTTATATCTGAACAGGATCTAGTTTGAGGCACTAAGAAGGATAAGAATTCAGTTTGAAAGGATTCCCTGTCAGAGCAACATGAATCCTGCTAAAATTGAAGTTAAAACAAACATCAAATTTATGGTGAAGCTTGTGTGGAAGGAAGAATAGTGAAATCACTGATGCTTTACAAAAACTTCATGGGGCAAAAAAAAATTTTTTTTAATCAGTTTATAAATTGGTAACTCATTTTAAGACGGAATTGAGATGGTATTAAAGTTGAAGTCTGAAGCCACAGTTCTAGACAAGAACAGATTTTTGTATGGAAATTTTAAGCAAGTGGGATCAAGATCCTGAAGTATTTCTTAGAAGAATTGTAATAGGAGATGAAACATGGCTTTACCAGTAGGATTCTGAAGACAAAGCACAATCAAAACAATGACTA
>NW_006408638.1:7345257-7351206 GCF_000296735.1 Chrysochloris asiatica | reverse complement strand
TCTATATAGGGTCTCTATGAGTCAGAATCAAGCACTTAACAACAAGGCATTTTGCTTGTTGACTTTCTGGAGGACAAAAGAACCATAACATCTGCTTATAATGAGATTGTTTTTAGAAAATTAGCCAAAGCTTTAGCAGAAAAATGCCTGGGAAACTTACCAGAGAATTCTTCTCCACCACGACAGTGTTCCTGCTCATTCCTTTCGTCAAACAAGGATAATTTATTCAAGTTATGATGGGAAATCATTCGTCCTCCACCTTACAGTCCTGATTTGACCCTTTCTTTCTGTTTCCCAATTTTAAAGAATCTTTAAAGGGCAGGCATTTTCAGTTAATAATGTAAACCAGACTGCAATGACATGAGTAAATTCCCAGGACCCTCAATTCTTTAGCGAATGGTCTAAATGGCTGGTGTTATTGCTTCCAAAAGTGCCTTGACCATGTTCAAGTTTGTTGATGAGTACAGTTTATATTTTTTATTATTATCCTTTGATTCTATTTTTCCATGAGCTTTTTTGAAATCCCTTCATATAGTTGTGAGTGAAGAGTGAATATATGGATTAACCTGTTAATACATTAACTTGTAAGAAGACTTAGTGGTGCAATAGTTAAGCACTCAACTGCTAACCAAAAAGTTGACAGTTCAAACCTACCTAGAGGCTTTGTGGGACAAAGACCTGGCATCTCCTCCCATAAATATGCCAACTTAGAAAACCCTATGGGAAAGTTCTGCTGTCACATTGGATCTCTAAAAGTCAAAATTTGACTCGACAACGCTTAACAACATCAACTTTTAGGTCTATATCTTTTGTTCTTTAAAATCATGTTCTATGTTCAAGATTTTCCTGAGTAAGCTAATCTGGCAATATGTTGTTGCTGTCATTAGTTGTCATTAGGAGTTTGTTCCAACTCATGACAATCCATGTACAACAGAATAAAATGTTTCCTGGTCCTGGGTCAACTTCATGAGTGTTGGCATGCTCTGGTCCATTCTTGCAGGCAACAATTATTTTGAGAGCCTTCCAACATGGGTTTCATCTTCAGGATTATAGTAGACAAAAAAATTATATTAGATAATATTTTGTCATAATTCATAGGGTTTTCATTGGTTAGTTTTCAGAAGCAGATTGCCAGGCCTTTCTTCCAAATCTGTCTTAGTCTGGAAGTTCCACTGACACTTGTCCACCATTGGTGACACTACTGATAGTTGTATTATAGCAATATGAAAGTTATGACAGTACAACAAATTTACAGACAGGTAGTAAAACCTAATATAGCTTTGTTCTCAAGAAAAAATTCATAAAAAAAGAGAGAAAGTATTGGCATAGTGTAGTATATTAGATATATCTACATATATATCTAATAAATCACCACAAATGTAATGACTTAAAAATCATCAGACAATATCTTTGATATCCCGTGCAAGTAAAGTTTTACTAAAGTTAATACAGTAACAACTTTAAGCCTACATTGACAGAGAACTTTCAGAGGTTCAAGCTGAATTCAGAAGAGGCTGTGGAACGAGGGATATCATTGTTAACGTCCAATGGATCTTGGCTGAAAGCAGAGAATATCAGAAAGATGTTTACCTGTGCTTTATTGACTACACAAAGACTTTCAATTGTGTAGATAATGACAAGCTATGGACAACATTGCAAAGTATGAATATTCCTGAACACTTAATTGTACTCATGATGAATCTGTACATGGACCAAGAGGCAGTTGTTTGAACAGAACATGGTTTAAACACTGACTGTTTTAAAATTAAGAAAGGTGTGTGACAGGGTTGTATTCTTTCACAATACTTATTCAACCTGTATGCTGAGCAAATAATCCAAGAAGATGGCTTATATGAAGAAAAACGTGGCATCAGGATTGGAAGAAGACTCGTTAACAACCTGTGATATGCAGATGATACAACCTTGCTTGCTGAAAGTGAAGAGGACTTAAAATACTTACTGATGAAAATCAAAGAGCACAGCCTTCAGTATGGATTGCATATCAATGTAAACAAAACAAAAATCCTCACCACTGGACCAATCAACAACATTCTTATCAACAGAGAAAAGATCGAAGTTGTCAAGGATTTCATTCTTCTTGGATCAACTATCAACATTCCTGGAAGCAGCAGTCAAGAAATCAGACGATGTATTGCATTGGGCAAATCTGCTGCACAGGAACTTTTTAAAGTGTTGAAGAGCAAGTATGTCAGCTTAAGGACTAAGGTGTGCCTGACCCAAGCCATGGTATTTTCAATAACCTCATATGCATGCAAAAGCTGGACAGTGAATAAGGAAAACCATAGAAGAATTGATGCTTTTGAATTTGTGGTGTTAGTGGAGAATATTGAAAGTGCTGTGGGCTGCCAAAAGAACCAACAGATCTGTGTTGAAAGAAGTGCAGCCAGAGTGCTCCTTGGAAGCCAAGATGGCCAGACTTCGTCTCTCATACTTCGGCCATATTGTCAGGAGGGACCAGTCACTGGAGAAGGATATCATGTTTGGTAAAGTGGAGGGTCAGAGAAAAATACGACAGATTGGCAGAGTGGCAGCATCAAGTATGACAATTATTGTGAGGTTGGCCCAGGACCAGACAGTGTTTCATCCTGTTGTGCATAGGATCGCTATGAGTTGGTACCAACTCGATGGCACCTAACAACAACAACATTTTATAGGTCAGCGTTCCAAAATGGGTTTCACTATACTAAAATCAAGATGTTACCAAACTACTTTCCTTTTTGGAGGCTCTAGGGTAAAATCTTTTTCTTGCCTGTTCCAGCTTCTAGAACAGGGGTGGGGAATCTTTTATCTGCCAAAATTTATGACATCACTTATGGGCCATGCAAAATTTTCAACTTAAAAATTTGTCTGCAATATTTGGTCAAATGGGTGTGGTGCTGCAGGATAGTGCGCTGGACTGCAAGGTCTGTTTGAAACGCAAGGTCTGTGGTTCAAACTCACCAGTCACATCTCAGAAACCCTGTGCAGGGTTGCTATGAATCAGAGCCTACTCAACAGAACTTAACAACAATAATGTGATGGTTGGAACTATGGTTGCCTTGGTAGGTCTACACCAAATGATTCCCAAGGCATTATACAACCCAAAGGCCAGACATTTCCCACCACTGTCCTAGCAGCTACCTGCATTCCATGGCTGGTGCCACCCACCCCACCTCTGCTCCACTTTCCTCCATCTTCGAAGGCAGAAATGATGGATCAAGTACTTCTCATGTCAAACGTTTGAACCATCTTCTAACATCATATCTCTCTAACCATAGCCAGGAAAGTTTTTCCACTTTTCAGGACAAATGTGATTGTCTGGTACCAACTGATGATTCAGGATAAGTTTTCCATCTCAAGGAAGGTTCTAATTATATTGAAAAAGACATGGACATCTTTGAGGAACCATTTTTCTGCCTACCACAAATCTTCATCATCTCTTTGAAAGGTCCTATTCCTCTGCAGCAAGTTCAGTGTCAGTCATACTTAGTTTAGGAGGGAAATTCCTCCACAAACTAAATCATATAGTTGCTCCTCAGGGCAAGCCCCCAGATACCCCCTCTCCCTAGCAAGGCTTTATCTGGCATTAGTCATACATCTCACCAGAATCACCTGACTGGTTTCTTGCATCCAGGTGTGTCAAGATGACCCATTTTTCTTTCAGAGAGACAAATATACTAGTGATGCAGAACATCTACTAAAATTCTTTGAAAACCAAAAAGAAAAAATGCAAATTAGCTTTCAGCAGAAATCCTTTCAGTTCATGTTTCATCATAAGGTAGTTTTCCATAGTTAAAGGTCATTCATCTACCTAGCTTTAATTATAAGTATTTTCTTTCAAATTTGGTGATAGTTGTATTTCTTAGTTCTGCACTTCATTTCTGTTTTCTCCCACCATTCAAACCAGGTTAGTGACCTTTCTTTTCTGTCTTCCATAGTTACTGAGTTGTATTTTTCCCAATCCAAACATTCCTAAAGGTGAATCATCTTCTCACACAACCTGGTCTTCCTGTTTCTTCTTTGGCTTCTGTGTTTTTAGTGTTTGCTTTTGTGGGATTGTGTTCCAACAAGTATTGGTTGGCTCAGTTATTATAACCATTCCAACACTGATTCCAACAGTAAGGAGAGGATTGAAGGCATTATTAGCACACATATCTAAAGGAAGAACCAGAGAGTTTTTCAAATTATTCTGGGCTTCACTTAAAATGTCATTGATTATTCCAAACTGAAAGGCTCTTTTTCTGATTCTCTGAAGTTTGACCATAGAAGTAATGAAAGAGCTCACATTAGATTTCTCCAAATTTGTCTTACAGAGCTATGATGCAATTCTCAAACTTCTATGAAATTGACCTTAACATCACCAAAAACAATTAAGGTGACATTTCTTGGGGTGGACTGGGTGAGAAGGAGGGGTTGGCTATGTGGCTCCAGAATAAAACCTAAATCACTGTATTTGCTGTTAATTTTCCAGAACAAATCGGTATTACAAAATGCCATCAGTTGGAAGTTTCCTTTTCCTAGCACTGGGAAGTAGATGTCATATGGTACAAATCCTCTTGCAAGGGAATTTCAGGGTGTTTAATAAAAATATGAAATTGTCACATAAATCAAACATGAAGTGATAGTTTTCAAGCAGATGCTAATACTTTCTAAATAGCCTTAATGTGTAAAACCTATCTTTCTTAGGTACAACTAGCAATGTCCTCTTCTTCCTTTTCCTCACAATGACTTCTGCATTCAACCTTCCAACTTTCCTAGGATATCATCTAAATCCCCTACCAAACTCACGTTAGCTGCATATTCACAGAGCAGTTGATCCACTTTTTCCATACGGCACCCTTTTGTACTGCTTAGAGGCCTTGAAGGTAACCAGAAAAACCTTTCCTGGGCCCTGCAGCAATACCACCATATTCTCTTTCCACTAAACTGACCCTGACTTTGTCAGCTCAGTGTTTGGTCTCTTCCCTTCCTAGTACTGGAAGAGTATGAGTCACCTAACAGCGCTGGTCTGTCATGATGCTTCCCTTCCACCAGTGGCCCCCATCACTTATATTCCTTTCCTAAGGTGACATTCATAATTCCTCTCACTGATAGTCACAATTCTATCTCTTCTTCTCTACTAACCCCACCACCCACTAACACACTAATGTGCACTTCTGTGTTTTTTTCAGTGACTTTCTTTTGGTCTTTTTCAAGGGTTTTTTAAATTTATTTAACATTGTTGTTGTTGTTAAGCACCGTCGAATCAGTTCCAATTCATAGCAACCCTGTATAAGGTTTCCAAGAAGCAACTGGTGAGTTTGAACCACCAACCTTGCAGTCAAGTGCTTAGCCTACATAGCCATACAGAGTAAATAATAATGATGATGAATCAATGCTAGAAAATAGAAGAGTTTATTTGCTGTAAATGCTGCAATTATATAGTTACACAGAAAAGCAGAAGGTGGCTGTTAGCTCTGAACAACAGTGAGAACATCTCTAGAGCCAATCAGTATTCTATCTTACTATTAATTTGGCATGCAATAACAAGACTAACCATTTAGATTATAAATAAGGCAATGCTTTTTCAAATCTAATGAAATATAGATTTAAAAATCTGTTGTTGTTATTGTTGCTGTTGATAAGGGCCATTGAGTCAATTCCAACTCATAGAGACCAATAAGCAGCTGGTGAGTTTGAATATCCAACCTTGTGTTTCACAATACAGTGCTTATTCTATAGCACCATATCAGGCCAGTTACTAATTAATAAATATTTCCACTTTTTCTATTCCTTCAAAGTATTATTGATTTTAAGACTTTAACATGAATCATTAAACCAAAACAAATTTAATAATAAATTGTTTGTTGTTGTTATGTGTCGTGGAGTCGGTTCCGACTCATAGCGACCTTGTATAGGGTTTCCAAGGCTGTAAATCTTTACAGGAGCAGAAAGCCTCATCTTTCTCCC
>NW_006408638.1:7326087-7345157 GCF_000296735.1 Chrysochloris asiatica | reverse complement strand
CGGAACAGCTGGTAGTTTCGAACTGCTGACCGTGAGGTTCGCAGCCCGATTCGCAACCACTATGCTACCAGAGACTACTATAAAAATTCAAGGAAACAAATGGTTTACAACGTACGATACCTACCACTGTTCCTAGCACATAATGAACCTTCCATACATAACTATTAAATGAATGAATGAGATAATGATTCACGGAGTGAAAGAAATTAGTACATTTAATTTCTACATACTGCACATGGAAGTTCAACCATTTCTTCAGAGCCAGCATATGTACACTGATTCTTGAATGATTGCCCAACAGTTTGAAAAGAAACACATACCTGACTGCAGACCAACATAAAGCCCAGTAGTGATGACACATCTCCATGGTGTTCAGCTTAATTTTTCTTCTGCCTGTCACAACTCTCAACCTTCCTGTCAGAACTCATTCTGTATTTCTAATTGAAACTATTATTCATAGTTAAGGTATCTACAAGGAAAGATATAAACAACAGGAAAAGCTAATACCTTTCATTATCCCATTTTAAGACAGCTCCTAAGTTTTTTCTGCACTCTACAAACTATCCACCATCCATGCATAACCCACATCTCTCCTACTTTGCCTTCAACAAGTTATTCCCATCCTATTTTAGATAAATAAAAATCCTCACAACGAATGAAACACCAAGAGATAAGAGAAGTACAAAATCAAATCTTTCTGGGATAAAATAGTACTTTATTCAGCTTCATACGTTCTCTTAACTTTAGAAAGGCTGCTGCAGAGTCAAAGCTGGGGTTCACAGACATGTGATTTTATGTCTTACTCAAGGATTGTCCTGGCTAGCTAGAGGCAAATCCAGAAGCCTTGACAGACTCTGGATCATTCCCTCTTGGGAGAACAGGAGACTCTAACAGTCATTCCTACATTCCTTTCCTTGTAACCATCACATAAGTTCTAGAGATCCCCAGAAAAACTTGTACCTGCTCTACAGAGAATGTGCAGGGTATAGTATGACCCAAAATCCCATGACCAACAAATGAATCTTGCTTTTAGATTCAAAAATCCATTTGTTCAAATTAATTTAAAAGACTAATAGTAGTGAGTGAAAATGTCACATTATATGATTCTTTTCTCTGTTTCAAACTGTATCTGCTTTAGATGCAGATCCAGACTGTTGTTGTTAAGTGTCATCAAGTAGGTTCTGACCCATAGTGACCCTGTATAAGGAACAGCTGATGAGCTTGAACCACCAACCTTGAAGTTCAAACCGACTTTGTAGTCCAGCACATTAACCCACAGCATCCAGATTAGACACTTGAAATACATTGTGAGGCACCAGTTTTTATTCACTGTCAGATAGCATCAGAATATTGAATATGAAACATGGTGAAAAGCACCAGAATATTGTCAGGTACAGTGCCAGAAGATGAAGCCCTCACATAGGAAGGCACACTTAAAATATGGATGGGGAAAAGCTGCCTTGGCAAAGTCAAGTTGACCACAATAATGCCAATGCAATAAAGCTTTCAGGACCTTCATTTGTTGATGGGGCACAACACAAAATGCAGAGACACAACTGTAAACATTCACTGAAAATTGGAATATGGAATATACAAAGAATGAATCTAGGAAAAGTGGAAGGGGTCAAAAATGAAATGGAGCACATAACATAAATATTCTAGGCATTAGTGGGTTGAAATTGACTGGTATTGTCCATTATGACTCTGACAATCACATTGTTTTCTATGTTGGGAATGGAAAATTGAAGAGGAATTGTGTTGCATTCATCATCAAAAAGAACATTCCAAAATCTATCTTGAAATACAACACTGTGATAGGATAATATCCATATGACTACAAGGAAGAAAGGTAATACAGACACGACTGCAAGCATACATTGACAGAGAACTTCCAGAGGTTCAAGCTGGATTCAGAAGAGGCCATGAAAGAATGGATATCATTACTGATGTCCAATGGATCTTGGCTGAAAGCAGAGAATATCAGAAAGATGTTTACCTGTGCTTTATTGACTACACAAAGGCTTTCAATTGTGTGGATCATGACAAGCTACAGACAACATTGCTAAGTATGAGTATTCCAGAACACTTAATTGTGCTCATGAGGAATCTGTACCTAGACCAAGAGGCAGTTGTTCGAACAGAATATGGGAACACTGAATGGTTTAAAATTAAGAAAGATGTGTGACAGGGTTGTATTCTTTCACCATACTTATTCAACCTGTATGCTGAGCAAATCATCCAAGAAGCTGGGTTATATGAAGAAAAACGTGGCATCAGGATTGGAGGAAGACTCATTAACAACCTGTGATATGCAGATGATACAACCTTGCTGAAAGTGAAAAGCACTTCAAATATTTACTGATGAAGATCAAAGAGCACAGCCTTCAGTATGGATTGCATCTCAATATAAAGGAAACAAAAATTGTCACCACTGTACCAATAAACAACATTTTTGTCAACGGAGAAAAGATTGAAGTTGTCAAGGACTTCATTCTCCTTGGATCATCTGTCAACAATCATCAAAGCAGCAGTCAGGAAATCAAACAATTGTATTGCATTTGACAAGTCTGCTGCACAAGACCTTTTTAAAGTGTTGAAGAGCAAAGATGTCAGCTTGAAGACTAAGGTGCACCTGACCCAAACCATGGTATTTTTAATAACCTCATATGCTTGTGAATAAGGAAGACTGTACAAGAATTGGTGTTTTTGAGTCATAGTGTTTGAAGAGACTATTGAAAGTGCCATGGACTGCCAAAAGAATCAACAGATCTGTGTTGGAAGAAGTGCAGTCAGAGTGTTCCTTAGAAGCCAGGATGGCCAAACTTCATCTCTCATACTTCATACATATTGTCATGAGGGACCAGTCACTGGAGAAAGCTATTATGTTTGGTAAGGTGGAAGGTCAGACAAAAAAGAGGAAGACCCTCCCCCCATCAAGATGCATTGGCAAAGTGGCAGCATCAATGGGCTCAAGTGTGGCAACAATTGTGAGGCTGGTCCAGGATTGGGCAGTGTTTCGTTCTGCTATGCATAAGGTCTCTGTGAGTTGGTACTGACTCAATGGCACCTAAGAACAACAACTACAACAACAAGGAAGACCAATTAATACAACTGTTATTCAAATTTACACACCAACCACTAAGGCCAGTAATGATAAAATGGAAGAATTCTACCAGCTTCTTCAGTGTGAAATTGATCAAGCTTTCACTCAAGATGTATTTCTAATTACTATGATTGGAATGCAAAGATTGGAAACAAAGAGGAAGAATCAGTCATTGGATAATGTGTCCTTGAAGGTAAAATTTATGCTGAAGATCACATGATAGAATTTTGCAATACCAACAACTTCATCATTGCAAACACATTTTTTAAACAATATTAACTATACACGTGAACCTTACCAGATGGGATACACAGAAAACAAATTGACTACATCTGTATAAAGAGATGGTAGAAAAGCTCCATATCATTAGCCAAAAGAATGCCAGGGACAGGCTGTGTAGCAAACCATCAATTGCTCATATACAAATTCAGACTAAAGCTGAAGAAAATTAAAACAAGTCCACAGAGCCAAAGTATGATCTTAACCATATGCTACCTAAAAATTGACAGTTCGAAACTACCAGCTGCTCCATGGGAGAAAGATGAGGCTTTCTGCTCCTGTAAAGATTTACAGCTCGGAAACCCTGTGCAGGGTCACTATGAGTCAAAACCAACTCCACAGTACTTAACAACAACAACAACCTGAATTTAGACATCATCTCAAGAACAGATCTGATAAATTAAACACTAATGAATGAAGACCATAAGAGTTGTGAGATGACATCAAGAGCATCACACAGGTAGAAAGCCAAAGGTGGTTAAGAAGAAAAGAAAACACAAAAAAATGGATGTCATGAGAGGCTCTGAAACTTGCTCTCCAGCATAGAGATGCTAAAGTAAATGGAAGATTAGGAGGTAAAAGAGCTGAATAGAAAATTTCAAAGGGCAGCTTGAGAAGAAAAAGTCAAATATTACAACAAAATGTGCAAAGACCTAGAGTTAGAAAACCAAAAGGGAAGACCATGCTCAGCATTTCTCAAACTGAAGGAAAGAAGAAAAAATTCAGTCTTTGACTTGCAATACTGAAGGATTATATGTGCAAAATACTGAATGATGCAGAAAGCATCAAAAGAAGATAGAAGGAATACATAGTCACTATACCTAAAATCAATGGTAGATGTTCAACCATTGCAAGAGGTGACATATGATTTAAGAGCCAATGTTACTGAAGGAAAAGTCCAAAGTGCACTGAAGGCATTGGCAAAGAACAAGGCTCCTGGAATTGATGGAATATAAATTGAAATCTTTCAACAAACGGATGCAGCACTGGAGACATTCACCTATCAATGCCAAGAAATTTGGAAGACAGCTACCTGGCCAACTGATTGAAAGGGATCCATATTTGTGCCCATTACAAAAAGAAGTGACCAAACAGAACACTAATACCAGACGTGAGTAAAATTTTGCTAAAGATAATTAAAAAACAACTGCAACAGTATATTGACAGAGAACTGCAATATGTTGGAGCTGGATTCAGATGAGGATATGGAATGAGGAATATCATTGCTGGCATCAGTTAGTTCTTGACTGAAAGCAGTGATTACCAGATAGATGTTTACCTGTGATTTGTTGACTAAACCGAGGCTTTTAATTGTGTGGATCGTGACAAGCTTTGGACAACATTGCAGAGAATGAGTATTCCAGAATGCTTAATTGTGCTTATGAGGAACCTGTGCATAGACCAAGAGTCAGTTGTTTGAGCAAAACAAGGAACACTGAATGGTTTAAAATCAGGAAAGGTGTGCACCAGGGTTGTATTCTTTCACCATACTTATTCAGTCTGTATGGTGGTGGTGATAGTGGTAAGCTGTGGGTTTGATTATGATTCATAGTAACTCTTCATAGGGTTTCTGAAGCTGTAAATCTTTATGGAAGCAGAAAGTTTCCTCTTTCTCTCACAGAAAGTCTGATAGTTTCGAACTGCTGACCTAGAGGTTAGCAGCCTGACTTATAATCACTAGGCTACCAGAGCCTACTGAGCAAATAATCCAAGGAGCTGTATTATATGAAGAAGAACATGGCATCAAGATTAGAAGAAGATTCATTAACAACCTGAAAATGCAGATCATACAACCGTACTTGCTGAAATAAAGAGGACCCAAATACTGATAAAGGTCAAAGACCATAATCTTCACCACTGGACCAATAAATAACATCAAGATAAGTGGAGAAAAGATTGAAGTTGTCATAGACTTCATTTTGTTCATATCAACCATCAACACTCATGGAAGCAGCAGTCAAGGAATCAAACAGTGTATTGCATTAAGCAAATCTGCTGCACAAATGTTCAAGAGCAAAGATGTCAATTCGAGTACTAAGGTGCACCTGACCCAAGTCATAGTATTTTCAATAACTTCATATGCATGTGAACATTGTACAATGAATAAATACCAGAGAAGAATTGATGCATTTGAGTTATGGTATTGATTGTTGTTATTGTTAAGTGCCTTCAAGTTGGCTCTGATTCACAGCAACCCTGTATAGTGTTTCCTAGGAGCAACTTGTGGGTCAATCCTACCTTATGGTCTACTGCATTATCATACAGTACCACACCTATTGTACTGAAGAGTCCTATTGTATTGAAGATAATATTAGAAGTACCATGAACTGACAAAGGAATAAGAAATCTGTGTTGGAAGAAGTACAGCCAAAATGTTCCTTAGAAGCCAGGGAGCCAGACTTTGTCTTTCACATTTCAAGCATATTATCAGGAGGGACCAGTCCTAGAGAAAGACGTTATGCTTGGTACAGTGGAGGGTCAGTGGAAAAGGGAAGACTCCAAACAAGATGGATTGGCACAGTAGCAGCAGCAATGGGCTGAAGCGTAGCAATGATTATGAGGGTGGGGCAGGACCTGGCAGTGTGTCAGTCTGTTGTGCATAAGGTAGCTAGTGTTGGTACTGATTCAACAGCACCTAACACCACCAGTTTTTATAGTATTGGTTCATCTACATGTATTTGGTTCATACTAGGGATACAGATCAGACAGGATTCCAGCTACTTGTTGCTTCTTCAAGCAATATGCATGCATCACTAGGGCTAAGTCCTGCTGTCCAAATGTGCAACTGTAGGATAAGCACTAGACTGCTAACCACAAGCAAGGTCATAGTTCAAATCCACCAGCAGCTCCTCAGAAACCGAACACAGTGCTGCTATGGATTGGAACTGACTCCACGGCACTTAACAAACACAACAACAATAGTGTTGGAGAGATAAATAGATGTCTGCTACACAAGATCAATTAGATTTAAGGCAATGTGTTTTGTTTGGTTATAGAGTCACCATCAATTCTAGCTCATTCAAGAACTAAAGCTAGAAAGTTTCTTTCTTTGAGCATCAGACAAAAGTCCTCTTCAGGTCTCAAGAGACACAATTCACAGATTGTTAATTGTAGTTTTGCATAATTTGGTGTACCACATAGAAGTTTATAATAGGAGAAATAATTGCCCTGTATTTAAAATGAAATTGATTTGATTTCAGGCTGGGCAGTGAGATTCTCAGTCTACTAAGTATTCCACTCTTCTCTTTTCACCACCATCACTAAAGTGTCATGAATTATACTCTCTGACCATGAGCAAGTCATCATCCCATGTTCCACCAGTCTCCCTGCTTCTGGAAAAGAAGCTGCCCACAGAGTCTGAAGCATAGTGTTCCATATAAAAGGATGGCATTTGCCCCAATATGCCTATCCATATATCAGGCTAGGAACACACACACAGATCAGGCTTTCAGGCAGTACTTCACCCCATGTCCACATGCCCTTTGATTGTTCCTCACTTCCATCCTTCAAATCTTACACAGCTATTTGTTCTGTTGGTTAGTAGATTTTTCGATCTATGCCACAATGGGAGCCTCAAAGAACATTAGAACAAATCTGAACAAATGGGTTATCGTTCCTGAAAAGCAACCATGCATCTTTGGAGACAAAAATCAAAGGTCATTTCTAATAGATTAAACAGAGAAAGAACACCAGTGTACCTTAGACAAAAGCAAGAGTAATCTGAAGAGCTTTGAGAAATTACCCATCTCTGAGGACATCAATTCTTTTTTGCCACACACTAAGTGATGGTCACGAGAAAGGAGTATAAATGAAACTACATTCCTTTGGTTTGCAAGAGGCTTTCTCAAAATACTCTTTTACTTTCCAGTCTCTGTGATCAGCTTATATTTTTTAATCCTGCTCCATTATGGAAAGCTGAGCTCACAGCAATTTTATATATATATGCAAATACATTCAGCTTTCCATGATTTTCCCCTCGCCATATTCCCCCAAGAAAGTTCTCCAAAATTAAATATATTCAGAGAGATACTATAACTCATCTATGTCCCAGAAGTGAGTCAGTTACTGACATTGCTTGTTCCAATCTTAACCAAATCCATTGCCATCAAGTTGAATCTGACTCATGGTAACCAGATATGTTAGAGTGGAACCGTGTTCAGTACAGGGTTTTTTGGCTATAATCATATGGAATCATATTGTCAGAGCTTTCTTCAACTGTACTACTGGGCAGGTTTGAACAACCAACCTGTCAGTAGTTTGTGACACCCAGAGACCTTCGATGATTGATGTTGTTGTTGTTATGTGCCGTCGAGTCGGTTCTGACCCATAGCAACCCTGGTTAGGGTTTCCGAGGAGCAGCTGGTGAGCTTGAACTGCCAACCTTGCATACCTCTAAAACTTTCTCTTAAAGTCTACTTTAGAAGAAACCCTATCACCAAATCCTTTCCTTTCTCTTATACTGACTGGTCCACTGCCTGAAATTTAAAAGCTATATAGAATGAGTGAAGGCTTCATTATGCTTAGCATTAAATTCTCAGATCCAAAAGAGAGAGTGAGTATGCATAGTAAAATTACCAAGATTCTTGGGGTTATTGCCTTGAAAATCAAAAAGTGGGTCAAGAGAGGCAGAGGGATGTGTCAGCTGAGTCTTCAGTCTCTTGTAGCCATTAACTAAATAGAAGTAAAGATGATGAGGCAGAAGACAAGAGTTAGAGAGTAAAGCTAGGAACAACCGTGATAGGATTACCAGAGTGTCTCTGAATATTTAAGCAATGACCAACAGTAATTGCTGGGCTGTAGCTAGATGTTTCAGGGTCACAAAAATTTAACATTCAAATGTGATGCGTTTATTTCCAGGGAATCTTTACGTCCTCTAATTTGGCACTGTGGGTTAATGCACTGACTGCAAGTTCAGTTTGAACCGCAAGGTTGGTGGTTCAAGCTCACCAGCTGCTCCTTGGAAACCCTATACAGGATCACTATGAATCAGAACCAAATTGACAACAAAAGTTCTATAAATGAATGTCCAAGAAATATTAAACACTTTCATATCAGGTACTTCGTTTTATTGACTATCAGCCTTGTAGAATTTCAATCAACATGTTTTTTTAATTTTCTTTTTTTTTTTTTTTTTTTACTGTGAATTGAGTGATAGTTTACATGGGAGAATATCAGTTTTACACTCATAATTTCATTGCAATGATTACAATCTCCTCCATGCATCATCATTCAACAGTATTTGCTTCTATTCCCTCTGTTTTTTGGTGGTTGGTTTGTTTTTTTTTGGGGGAGGGGGGGGTGTACACAAAAACATTCAGGAATATCTAACCATTTAAACAACCAAAAGGCACATTCTGCAAGCCTGTCTCCTGGTCGCCAGCACACAGCCTTTCTCTTTCCATGATTCTAGAGTCTTCAACTGCTTTATCTCTCCATGTCCTCATCTCTGCCTCCATTCTAGTGTTGCTGCTTTTCTGGATATTGTTGTTGTTGTTAGGTGCCATCAAGTCGGTACTGACTCATAGCAACCTTATGCACAACAGAACGAAACACTGCCCAATCCTGGGCCAACCTCATTACTGTTGCCACACTTGAGTCCATCAATGCTGCCACTTGGCCAACCTATCTCATTGGGGGTCTTCCTCTTTTTCTCTGACTCCCCACCTTACCAAACATGATATCCTTCTCCAGCAACTGGTCCCTCCTGATAATATGTCCAAAGTATGATAGACGAAGTAATGGTCGTGCTCTTCTCCCTTGATGGTCCTTGGGTCCTCTGTTCCTGGAATGTAAGATTAACTACTCCTCCCTTTTTGTTGCAATCCTTCTACCTTTACAGTTGTGACATTCACATTTAGTCATGATAACAATTACTCACTATTAAATCATAAGAATTTTATCCCCATCTCCTTTTTCCAGACCCATCTACATAAGATGAGAACTATTCAGTGGGAATTCTATCTTCCCCTGCACACTCTGAAACTAAACTCCCTCTTGAAAACTTGTAAGCCAGTCACTTTGTGCCTTTATAGCATCCCCTTTTAGGTAGCCAATGTTTAAGTTGCTTGTCCCTATCATTCCTGTATAGAGAGGGGATACATTCATAGATGTAGGTCAAGTTCATCAAACTGTAGCAATTTACACTTGTTTCCTTTATCAACAAATGTCTTTTTATCTTCCTCTAGTAGAGGTCTGATTATCAAGCCATCAAAGCTAGGTCGAATTAGTACTATATACAAGTTTGAACATTCTTGTGGGTCTCCCCTCACTTCATATCAGCTGGATGCTTCACACTCAGCTCTAGCCCTATGTGGCTATGTCCTTGGTCCATGGGCTCAGGAGTACCCAGGTCTCACTACACTTCGGATCAACTGCTATCATTTATATACAATGTTTTTAAATATTTTGGTTTGTTTTCAACAAACTTTTTCTTGTGATTTCAGTTGCCAAATCTGTCTGACAGGTGCTATTTCTTCTTTGGGAGAACCTTTAAACACCAGTCAAAGCTAGTGATTGCAGATCCTCAACTGAAAGCCGAACCCCAACGGTGATATGACTCAGACCATCAATACTGTTGCCTACCATGACAAGCCTGTTTCTGATCAGTGCTTCTGAACACAATATTATCATCCATGAGGCTGTTTCCAATTGCCACCCTGAGAGGGTTCAGCAGGGCAAAGTATGGATGGCTCCTTCCAACTAGTTTATAAACTGTGTGATGTTCTTTGAGTTGCTCCCTCTTGACAGCTGAAGACTGTACAAGATGAATATTTCATTCTGAATTTCTGAAGTGTGTGAGAACCCTTCACATACAGTCGTGTTACATAAGCAACACATAGCATTATATGTTTTTCCAACAACAATATATAAGAGAAAAATAGCATAGTGTGCTTATGAAAATACTTGGGAGGGAGCAGCTGGCAGAAAAAGACCAAAAAAAAAAAAAAAAAAAAAACTAGTCCCCTGAAGAAGTCCATATAGTGTATATTAATTGCATAAAATACAGTATATTTTTCTCTTGAATTAAAAAAAAATCTAGCGGATTATTAATTTATTCTGTGTTTGCCAGTTACATGTTGGAATCGCTTTCAGAAGGGTCTTTCTTTTTCTACTTGGCATATGGTTTGATTTATCATGTGTTTATTCAAATTATTAATTATCAAACATTAATGAGAGGTTAACAGAACAATCATTTAAATATACATGTTATGATATCATTATTGTCTCAACCCTTTAATGTTCTAAGATGAAAAATATTCACAGCTGCCAGCAGCAAAATACTAAAAAAGTCCATTAGTAAACAGAAAATATTGTCAAATAATTTATTCTGGCTTTATTGCAATGAAAGTAGAGTACCTGGTCTAAATATGCCACCATAGTATTACATTTTCCCTGATTTTAATCATCTTAACCTTACACGATGTTAATTTAATTGCTTATAGTAGTTTAATTAGATGTGTGTTCTAAACTTTTGTCCATTATTTTGACCTTGCCCATATATCAGGAAATCATGATTTGAACCCATATATCAGGATATCATGTTTTAAAACAATTATTTTTATATAAATAAGCCTGGTTTTTATACTGTTTCTCTGGTAATTATACAGAAAAAGTGTGGCTGACCTAGCTATCAGGAGTCATGGTTTCTGTCAACCCAGACTCTCTACTAGTTAATTGTGCGACTCTAGGCAAGTTGTTGAATTTCTATGAATTTGTATCACTAGCCATAAAAAGAAGTTACTGGATTAAGATAACCTAAATTCCTATCAATGCTAGTTCTAAATTTCCATAATTAAAATCGCTGATTTCATTCTATAACTATAATGGCTAAGGACCAAGATTCTCAATGGTTTGTCAGCTATGCAATGCTATAATTTGGTGGTTATGTAATGATATAATTATCCTACCACCACCACTGGGGTGATCTAATATGATTAGCCAATCAATTGTAAAGGGAGTCTTCTTGTGGGTGTGACCTGCATCCAATATATATGGACATTCCATCAGTTCCTAGAGCCTTGTTTTCGCCAATGCCTTCAGTACCATTGGTTCTTGATCATATGCTACCTCTTAAAATGATTGAACATCAGCTATATTTTTTGGGGTTTTGTTTTTGTTTTTGCTTTGTACACTGATTGTTTATTCCTTCCATCTTCTTTCAATGCTTTCTGCATCATTCAATATTTTGCCCACAGAATCCTTCAATATTGCAAGTCAAAATTTTAATTTTTTCCTTCAGTACTTTCAACTTGAGAAACATTGGGCATGTTTTGTTCTTTTGATTTTCTAACTCACAGTCTTTGTACATTTCATTATAGTACTTGACTTTGTCTTCTTCAGCTGACTTTATAAATGTTCTGTCCTGTTCTTTTACCTCCTCATTTTTCCTATTTGCTTTAGAATATCTATGCTGGAGAGCAAGTTTCAGAGTGTCTTCCAACATTCATGTTTGTCTTTTCTTTCTTTGTTGCTAAGTGCCGTCAGTCAGTTCCAACTCATAGCAAGCCTGTATAAGGTTTCTGAGAAGCTGGTGGGTTTGAACTGCCAACCTTGTGGTTTGCAGTCCAGTGCTGATCCTACGGCACCTCTCCACTGTCTTTTAAATTACCTTTCTTTTCTTTCTGTATCATATTTTTTATGTCATCCTACAGCTCTTCTGTTCTTCAGTCATTAGTGTCTAACACATCAAATCTGTTCTTGAAATGGTCACTAAATTCAGTTGGTGTTTATTCAAGGCCCTCCTTCAGAACTGCAGAACTGGCTCTGGCCAGCCCTGGGCTAACTCTCAATAGGTGAAGCAGCTAAACAGATGGTTGGTGGAGAAAGCAAAACACAGAAAAGAAACTTCTGATCTGTGCCAGAGGCAAGACCAGCCACACTGGTCATCTTGAACTTTCACTGGCAACTTTGAAGGCAAAATGCAGGAGGTCACACAGAGGCATACTGCTTATTGGTGGACAAAAAGGAGGTAAATTATTTTTTTTCAATTCTTCTTGTACCTCCCATTACCATGGCCACTAGAAGTGTTGCCAAACCCCCTGCGTACACTCCCAGGGAAGCTTCTGCTCTCTAGGCTGCCTAAATGAAATCAAAGTGTGTAGGGAATTAACAGCACCAACCTGAACATTTGGAATCAGGTGTGACCTATTCCAGCACTGGTTCTTGTCAGCCCTGGTCTAGAGGGACCTTTCTATTCCTTTGGATTCCCCTCTAGGATGGAAATACCCTGATACCCCAACTGCTTTGGGCTCTGCACAAACTGCTTCCATATTTGATGCCCAGAATAGACACCACTTAGCCCTATGGGAACTCCATAGGGTTGAGTGTTACCATCTCATCCCTTGCCACTCATGATGTGAGGGCCATGGCAAGCAAGAAATGTCAGAATACTCTCCTCTCTGGGTCTGGCACCTACATTGTTTTGCTTTGTTTTCCTTTCATTGTTTTTGTTTCTTTTTTCTTTCTCCCTTGCCTTTGTCTTTCTTGCTTTCTCACCTTTCTGTCTCTTCTTTCATTTTTTTCTTCTTTGTTTTCTGCTTCCCTTTCCCAATCACTGTTGCTTCTTTCTTTCTTTTTTAAATCTGTCTTTACCTACAAAGGACAATCAATAAGATTAAGCTCTGATTTCTCAGTACAAACTATGCAAGAAAGAAGACAATAGGGAGACATATACAAAACTCTGGAATAAAAATTTGCCAACCAAGAATCATATAACCAGCAAAATTTTCCCTCAAATATAATGATGATGATATTAGAACATTTCCAGATAAACAAAAATTAAAGGAATTTGTAAAAACCAGACCAACTTTATAAAAAATACTAAAAAGAGTCCTTTGGAATGAAAACCAGCAAGAGCAGACAACAAATGAAGATTGACATAGATGGCAACATCACCCAGAATTCAATCCAGATGTAGATTTATCCAAAGTATAACAAACTTAAAAGACTGAAAATAAGAATCAAAGATATCAGTTTATAATAAAGACAACTACAATGCAAAAACAGGGAAAAGTATAGTTAAAGAACTCCAATTGGCAAGGAAGTTAAGTAGATTTCAACATAAAACAGACTGTTTTAAACTTGGGAAGAAATTAAGAAATTACAGGCTAACCTCAAAGAAAATTAATATACCGCATCAAATCAAGAAAAGGGAAAGCCATGAAGTTTTGTAAATATTAAAACAACAACAATGAATGAAGAAATTGACAAGAAAATGCACAAACAAAATTAACTCAACACACAAAAGTATGTGATACAAAAAAACAGCAGCACCACACACACACACAAAAAAAACACAGAAAAATGTAATCAATTAATATTTATCGATAATGATACTAAACCCCAATGGAGTCAATGCACAAATCCAAAGACAGAAAGTATCAGAATGAATAAGAAAACAAGATCCTTATACTGTCTATAAGAGACACACACACCTTATATACAAAGACAAAAATAGATTAGAGACCAAATGATGAAAAAAATATATCAAGCTAATGTCAATCAAAAATGTGAAAGTATGGCAATATTAATTTCTGATTAACTTTAATTTTCTGATAACTTTAAGGCAAAAACTAGCATGTTACTTTGATTCTGGAAGCTATGCCACAAGTATTTTAAATGCCTGCAAGATCACCTATTGTGAACAAGTTTCAGATGAGCTTCCATAGTAAGACAGATTAGGAAAAAGGAGAGACAGACTACTTCTGAATATTTAGTCACTGAAACCTTATGAGTAACAGTGGAACACTGTCAGATAGCACCAGAACATTGAAATATTATGCAAGTGTAGGAGTGATTGTGAGATTGGCACAAGACCTGGCGATGTTTCATTCTTTTGTGTGTAGGGTCACTATGAGTCTTTGCCAACTCGATGGCACCTAACAACAACAATAAAGACAGCTCTGAAAATGAAACTATGAAATCACTACTACTTACAGTAGCCACCCAAAAGATGAAATATTGAAGAATAAATCTAACCAGAGAAACAACTTCCAAAAGGAAACTGCAAAACACTACTACAAGAAACTAAAAGAGACTTTAAAAAATGGAAGAATATACTATTTTTAAGAATAGGAAGACTTAACATTGCGAAAATGTCAACACTACCTGTCTTAGGTTGGGTTTTCTAGAGAAGCAAGATCAGTGAAATATATATGTATATATTTAGAGAGAAAAGCTTATTGTAAAGGAAATGGCTTACAATTGGAAAGTCCTAGGTCCCCAGTGGAAGATAGAAAGAGACCCTCCTATGTGTCCATTATACTGGGAGAAGGCCAGACCCTCAAGGAAGCATTTCTTTAATTGATTGGCTGCTCACAGCCATTCATCAGAGTTAACTATGCCTGTATTCGGTTTCATCACCATGGGAACAAGCATATCTCAACTAGTAAACCTCTGCAGTTGACACATAACTCTAATTATTACACTATCCAAAGCAATCTATAAATATAATGCAATCCCAATAAAAATTTTAACATTATTGGAAAATATATGTAAAGGAAAGAGACCTCAGATAAGCAAAGCACTGCTTAAGAAGAAGAACAGAAATGGGGTCCTCTCACTCCCTCATCTCAAAACTTATTACATAGCCACAGTGGTCACAACAGCATGGTACTGGTATAATGAATGATACATAGATCGATGAAACAGAATTAAGAACCCAGAAGTAAATCCATCCACATACAGTCAACTGATCTTTGACAAAAGGTCAAAACATATTAAATGGGAAAAATATAGTCTCTTCAAAACATGGTGCTGGCAAAACTGGAAATCTATTTGTAGAAGAATAAACAAGACTCATTATCTCACACCATATACAAAAACAAACTCAACATGGAATAAAAATCTAAATGTAAAACCTAGAATTACAAAGATCATCAATGAAAAAATGGGGACAAACTTAGGAGCTGTAGTATATGGCATAAATACACTATCGAGCATTATTTTTAAACATACAAACAGTATACAGTAAAATAGATAACTTAGACATTTATGTGCATCAAAAAATTTTGCCAAGAAAGTGAAAAGGGAGTTAACAGACTGGGAAAAAATTCTTTGCAAAAGCATATCAGATAAAGAACTAATATTAAAATATACAGAAAACTACACCTCTACAAGACAAAGACAAAAAAAAAAAATGGGCACAGGAAATGAATAGAACACTAAATAAGACATTCAGGTAGCTAACAGCATAAGAAATGGTCATAATCATTAGCCATTAGAGAGATGCAAATCAAATAACAATGAAATATGGTATCACACCAGCATTAATAAAAATTCAAAAAAACTGAGAACAACAAATGCTGGTGTGGGTTTGAAGAGATTGGGACTCTACTTTGTTGGTAGGATTGTAAAATGGTTCAACCACTGTAGAAAACAGTGTTGGTGTTTCCTCCAAAAGTTGGAAATAGAAATACCATTGTTGTTGTTATATGCCATTGAGTCAGTTCCAACTCATAGTGACCCTATATAGGATTTCTGAGGAATGGCTGGTGAATTTGAACTGTTGACCTTGTGGTTCGAACCAACCTTTAAGTCCAGTGCTTATCCTACAGTACCACACCAGTACTCCAGAAATACCATATGACCCAGCAAACCCTCTACTTGGTATATATCCACAAGAAATAAGAGCCAGGAAATGAGTAGATACACACACACCATTGTTTAACACAGCACTATTCACAATAGCAAAAAGATGGAGACAGCCTAAATGCCTATCAATAGAAGAATGGGTACTAAAACTTTGGTACATACATATATACAATGAAATACTATGCAACATTGATGAATAACAATGAATCTGTGAAACACCTTATAACTTGGAGGACATTATGCTGAGTGAAACAATTCAATCACAAAAGGACAAATATTGTATGAGACCACTGTTGTAAAATCTCAAGAAAAGGTTTTCATACTAAAAGAAACATTCTATAATGGTTACCAGAGGTGGGAGGGAAGAGAGAGTGATGCACTGGCTAGTAGATGGGGCGGGCAATATACAAGAAGACGGTGGTTGGCAGAAGAATAATGAAGATAGGTGGCATTGGTGAGGGATGTTGTTGTTGTTAAGTGTCATCGAGTCGATTCCGACCCATAGCAACCCTGTATAGGGTTGCCAAGGAGCTGCTAGTGAGCTTGAACTGCCAACCTTGCAGTTCAAATGACTTTGCAGTCTGACACATGATGAGGGATACATATCATAAAATGGCCAACTACTCAAGATCAAAGGGGCAGCAATTACCCAAGGTCAAAGAAGAGTTGGGAAATTAGGAGGAATAGAAACAATAAAAACAGAGAGAAAGTAGGATAAGTGATGTTACCCTGAGGGATTCACTGAGATGAAATTAAGTGTATAATTTGTTGAATGTGAAAGTGATAATCTGCTCTGTACACTTTCACTCAATTCACAGTAAAAAGTGAAAAAAAATAAAAAGGTAAATTAGGCAAGAATCAGATCTGGTGTCCATCATTCCATTTTTTTCTCGTTCTATGAATAAACTATTTTTAATAATAAATCTATTCAAATTCAAACCATGCAACAGGTTAAGACCAAGGACTCAGAATTAAATTCTCAATTCTACCTCTTACTATGTAATCTTGGGAGAGTTATTTACCTTCTCTGTGCCTCACTTTCTTCAGAGATAAAATGAAGATAATAATAGATCCTGTGTGGCGCTGTGGGTCAATGTGCCAGACTGCAAAGCCATTTGAACTGCAAGGTTGGCAGTTCAAGCTCACCAGCTGCTCCTCGGAAACCCTATACAGACAGGGTTGCTATGGGACGGAATCGACTCGACGGCACTTAACCACAACAACCCCAAAGGGATGCTATAAAGGCTAAGTGAACAAGAATTTGCAAAGCCTGAAACAGTGCTTTAAATGTTGTAAGTCCTATATTATTAGTATTTGCTTAATAAATAAGTTTCTGGAAAAGAAAGATAATAACAAGTAAAATGTATATAGTTAAGAGCCCTGGTAATGGTTACGTGCTCAGCTACTAACCAAAAGTCAGGTGTTTCAAACCCACCAGCTGATCTGTGGGAGAAAGATGTGATAGTCTCCTTCCCTGAATCTGCTCAATGACAATGGGTTAAGAGCTAGAAGGAGCCCTGAGTGATGCAAATGGTTAATACACTTGTTTGCTAACCAAAAGTTTGGAGGTGTAAGACCGTCACTCAGTGATATCATCCAAAAAAAAGCCTGACTTTTGAAACATCAGTCATTGAAAATCTTATGAAGTACAGCTCTACTCTGATAATGCATGCAGACATTATGAATTAAAGTCAACTCAACAGCAACTATTTTTTGTTCAGTTTTGTTGTTTAAGAGCTGGAAAGGAATTTAGAAATCAGTGAATCCAGGTTTCACTAATGCCATCTCTGTTTCAAAACCTTTCTTGATAATTTCACCTTTAAGCATTATAACTAATCCCCTCCCATAAAATACCACAGCACAGTATCATTAATCACACTATTTTGGCTGGCTAGATATGTGATTATAAACTCTTTAAGGTCAAAAACAGTAATTGAATATAACATATTGCTGATGATATATAAATGTGCAATCTTTCATGAATAAATAAAGGAGGGAGAAAGGTATGAGGAGGAGGAGTGAGAAAATGCCACTTGGAGTTAAAAAGTGAGTGACTAATTAGATAATATCTAGCCTACACTCCAAGAAAAGCATTTATTTAGTTGACTGAAAGTTATGTGGGTCCCACCCAGCATGCCATTTTTTTTTATTTCCCCATTCTTCTGCCACCTCACCCCATTCTAGAACTCATCTTGCCTGTCCTATTTGCCTTGTAGCTTCTTGTTTCTTTTTCTCTCTCCCTGAGAACTCACGTAACTGGGTTCTTACTATCCGCTGATTTCTAGCTTAGTGACTGCTCTAGAGAAAGGATAAAAGGATCAGGGCAAAAGTCAAAACCAAACACATTCCAGTTTTCATAGCAACTCTTTTCTTTTTGCCACTTTGGCCCTAAAACGCAAGGGTTCACTTTCAAGAAGTGAACTTTGAGAATCACATCCTTGTCCCATTACCACTTTCTGCAATTCCTCCTCCAGTATGCCTCTTCATTATAGGCTATACTCAGTTAACCATTTAGTGATCCAAACACAAAATTATACATATAGTATAAGGATATTTCCATATACCAGCATTATAAAAGGTAAACATTTACTCAATTCCATTTGGATTGACTAAAATATTGTAACCATTGTTAATCCACACTATGCCAGTCCCAGGAAGAAATTATGAGCCCAAATTTCAAGCAAAGGTAGTTTTTCCTGGGACTTAAATGCTATCCAATTTTGTGACTTTCCTACATTCCATTTGTGTGGGGATGTGTATAGTGGTTTGGTGGAGGAAGCAAATCTTTCCTGTACTATTTATTTAAATTTGCCAAATTGAGGTAGGCCAGGAAAAAAAAATTAAACTATGCATTACACTTGAATTTGTATAAGAAAAATGAGGGATAATTTCTCCAAAGAGAAGTACGTGTCCTCTTTGGAAACAATGGAAAGAAATAAAATTTATATCTTTTTCAGTCTATCTCTCCTATTCTCCCTTTCCTTCTAAAGGGCTGATGCTAACTTGGCCCCATAAGAGCTTGGCTTATAAGGTCTTTTGAGGATATAAAGAATAATTGGGATGGGCAACTTAGACATTGGCTACCTAAAATGAGGGG
>NW_006408638.1:7318968-7325580 GCF_000296735.1 Chrysochloris asiatica | reverse complement strand
GGATAGAAAGAAACACTGTGAACTGATGGTACATGGAGAGGATTATAATCATTGTAATGAAACAAGGTGTATGATTTGTTGAATGTAAAACTGAGGAAATGTCCTGTAAACTTTCACTCAATCCACAATAAAAACCTTAAATTAAAAAAAAAAAAAATGGTTTTTAGAGTAAGAAAGAAACTTTAGATAACACAGTCTAATTCCCTTCCTTATAGATAAGGAATCTTGACCCAGTGAGGTGAAATAGCATGATCACAGAGCTCACTAAAATCGGAACTAGAATTTGAACCCAGTTTTCCTAATTTTAAGGATACTGTGTTCCAGAGCTATGATACATATAATATAGCAGTAAAAGTAACATGAGAAATTGTAAGATTACATACACCATTGTAACAACAACTCTACACTAAATAGAAGAAAAAAAAAAAAACTTTTTTTATAGTTTTACTGAGATTTCTCTGCTATTCATAAGGCTTTCAGTGACTAAATATTCGTAAGTAGTTCGTCACTTCTTCTTCCTAGTCTGTCTTCATCTGGAAGCTTATCTGAAACCTGTCCACCACGGGTGACCCTGTTGGTATTTAAAATACCAGTGGCATAGCTTCCAGAATCACAGCAACTCACAAGCCACCACAGTACAACAAATTGACAGACGACTTCATTCTTTTTGGATCAACTATCAACACACATGAAAGTAGCACTCAAGAAATGAAATGAAATATTGCATTAGGCAGATCTGCTACACAAGACCTTTTTAAAGTGTTGAAGAGCAAAGATGTCAGCTTGAGGACTAAGGTATGCCTGACCCAAGCCATGGTATTTCAAATAACTTCATATGCATACGAAAGCTGGACAGTGAATAAGGAAGACCGTAGAAGAATTGATACATTTGAGTTATGGTGTTGGAGGAGAATATTGAAAGTACCATGGGCTGCCAAAAGAACAAACAGATCTGTGTTGGAAGAAGTGCAGGCCAGAGTGCTCCTTGGAGGCCAAGATGCCCAAACTCTGTCTCTCATACTTTGGACATATTGTCAGGAGGGACCAGTCACTGGGAAGGATATCATGTTTGGTAAGGTGGAGGGTCAGAGAAAAAGAGGAAGACTCCCAGTGAGATGGATTGGCCAAGTGGCAGCAGCAATGGACTCAAGCGTGGCAACAATTGTATTGTAAGGTTGGCCCAGGATCAGACAGTGTTTCATTCTGTTGTGCATAGGGTCACTATGAGCCGGTACCAACTTGATAGCACCTAACAACAACAATTCCTGTAAAGATTGTATATATGCTATACTGCTCCTGTAAAGATTTACAGCCTCAGAAACCCTGCACAGGGTCGCTACAAGTTGGAACCACCTTGACAGCACACAATCAACACCATCACCACCTAATTTGTGGAGACGTGGTGCTGTAGGCTAATGTGTCAGACTGCAAAATCATTTAAACTGCAAGGTCGGTGGTTCAAGCTCACCAGCTCCTCCTTGGAAACCCTATACAGGGTCGCTATGGTTCAGAATCAACTCGATGGCACTAAACAACAACAACTCTTCCCCAGTAGCATTTTGAGTGCCTTCCAACCTAAGGGACTTACATCTTCTGGCACTATATCTGACAGTGCTCTATTGTTATAAAGCTGTCAGTAGCTAACAATTCAGAATTGATCAGCCTCTTCTCCTTCCTTGTCTGTCTTAGTCTGGAAGCTGTATTGAAACTTAATCACCTCCTGGGTGACCCTCCTGGTATTTAAGGTATCAGTGGGGGAGATTCCAGCATTACAGCAGCACACAAGCCGCCACAGTACGACCAACTGACGAGTGTTAGTAAATATTACTAGTTATACTAAAAGTTTGTATTTTTTCATAATTTTTCATATATTGGTATAAAATCTGATACAGAATTTGTAAAAACAGTTTAAACGTCAAACCATACTAGAGTGAAAATTTTGCAAAATGTTGTTGTTAAATGCTGTGGAGTCAGTTCTGACTCATAGCAACCCTGTATAGGGTTTCTGAGGAGTGGCTGGTGGGTTTGAACTGCCAAACTTGTGACTAGCTGTCAAGTAGTTATCCTACAGTGCCACACCAGGACATTATTATCATTAAAAGTTACACTCTTGAAAAAAAACTGTAATAGAAAACTGAGCGAATTCAGAACACCAGAATGTGGACCCTGCCCAGTAAACTTGATGTGGATTCCAAGATCTGCATTTTTATATAAACTCCAAGGTGATTGATTCTGTGAATGTCAAATCCATGAAACCTGACTAGGAAGTCTCAAAAAGTTCATGAGAAAATTGCATTATCTTTTCATTCCATTCTTACATGAACTTTTTTAGTCATACCATTAACATTATAAAAGTAAATAAATAAGCTAATTTAAGGCAAACAGCATAGACTAACTATCCATCCAAAAGCCCTCTCAACCCCATGACACACACACTCACACACATACACACATACCCCATATTCCCTTTTCCCAGAGAAGTTCTATTTTCTATGGAGTAGTGAAGATCCTTGTTTGCACAGCTATTAAGGCAATTAACCAAAAGGTTAGCAGTCCTAACTCATCAACACCTCCATAGTAGGAAGATGTGGCAATCTGCTTCCATAGAAATTATAACCTTAGAGACCATCTGGGTCAGTTCTACTCTGTACGATGGAGTCATTGTGAGTCAGAATTGATTAGGCAGCAGTGGGTTTGGTGGGATGGAGCAGTGATGTGCTTGTCTGGTTGTATTAATTCCAGTCTCTTTTCCATATAGATGCCATTCCAGTCTCCTTGCAACAAAGGATAGTCATATGACCCTGTTCTGGGCTCCAGAACAAAAGGGAATTCTACTTGTGGTTTCTGAAAAGTATTTTGCTCCCTGATAAAAGATACATATCTATAAAGAACTTTTTTTTTTAACTTTTATTGTGAATTATGTGATAGTTTCCATGGGAAAACATTAGCTTTACATTCACCCTATCTTATTTCATTTCATTGTAATGATTACAATCCACTCCATGCATCATCAAAACAATCAAAGGGTACATCCCGCAACCATGCCCCCCAGCCGTCAGCACACAGCCCCTCTCCCTCCTTGAGTGCAGAGTCCCCAGCTGCTCTATCTCTCCACGTCATCATCTCTGCCTCTATCTCTAGTGTCACTGCTTCTCCAGGAAGGGAGAAGCACTTATGGAGAGCTTTTTGATGCTGATCCATTTTCCTTACTCTTTGACACTATGGCAGCCATCCTGAAACATTAACGTGAACATGCAAAGACTGAAATCTAGTCAACTGTATCAGATTCAAGCACTTGTCCTTTAGAGACAGACTGTGGCAAATAAGATCTCTTTGAAGGAAGAAAGCACTCGTGAAAGCAGACTACTTCCTTGTTTTATATAGTTAATCATAAAATTTGATCATTCTGAATAGGTGGCTCAAAGTTATCAGTACCTAACTGGTAGCTCAGAAACATAAAATATTTGCAAAAGCTTATATCCCGGGCATTTTTCTGAGATTTTATTCTTAAAAGGTGTGCAGGTATACACAGTCAGTCAGCATCAGCCTGAGAAATATATTTATGATCTATACCTGTCCTCAGAACTGCAACAAAAGGTTTGTGACCAGCATGAGCTATAGGGACAGAGTGCTAGGGTATATTGTGTGTTGTAGCATAGTAGTTACGAGTTGGGTTGTTAATCTCACAGTAAGCAGTTCAAAACTACCAGAAGTTCTGCAGGAGAAAGATGAAGCTTTCTGCTCCCATAAATTGCTTCTGTTAACTATAAAAGTCTGGCGATTCTGTGGGACTGACGGAAAGTAAGTTTTCAAAAATCCCACCAATGTTTCCACCTCGTGAGCCAAAGTGAGTCACAGCAACAAGAGATCATGTTTAAGAAAATAAGTGTTTAGACTACTCTGCTGTCCTAGAGCACAGTTGTGCTTCTCTTCTTGACCTCTGTTTACCTCAAAATGGACTTAACACCTTTCATGTAAATAGTGTAATGAGGCTCATAATTTGGGAAAAATACTATTGAGTGTTTTCCTTTTGCATTTCAAAAATTGGAAATACGTTAAATGCCCATCAATAAGGGAGAGCTCAGAAAACTATAGACCTCCTGTTCATGAGTCCAAGACATTCATCTAATTTAAAACAATTTATATAATTATAACACAGTAAATTGATATATGAGGATATATGCAAAATTGCTAGTGTGTCTTCTAGAAAAGGTTATAGATACCAGTTAGTTCTATATTTACCTACTCCTTAGTTGATTGAACTCCTGGTATGGCACTGTAAGATCAGCACTGGACTGTGAACCACAAGGTTGGCAGTTCAAACCCACCAGCTGCTCCTCAGAAACCCTATATAGGACCACTATGAGTCAGAACTGACTATCTTGTTATTGAATGTTTCATATTTAGAACCATAGTAAAAAATCTACTAACTATTTTGCACATGAACACCATACATCTGGAAGTAATGAATGCCAAGGCATGAGGCAAGAATAACATTGACTGTGATGGTTACAGTTATGTGTCAATTTAACTGGGCCATGATTTTCAGTGGTTTGACAGTTATGTATATAATGATGTAAGTTGGTAGTTATGTAATGGTGTGGTCATCCTCCATTTTTTCATAACACTGATTTTCACATAATGACATGGTTTTTGGAACCTAATCATGTCAATAAGCAAGGAGTGAGTGTACAAATAAAATGCATGCTTAGCTATTGTTTAAATGTTAACCATATCCAGTAGAAGTATGGTTCTCAACTTGTATGCATATCTAAACTATGTGAGACATTTTATAAAATACAAAATCCCTGAGCCTCATTGTCAGAGATTCTGATTGAGCAAGGCAAGACCAGGATGATACCCACGAGGCTATATTTTCTCAAGAAATTCTGTCAATGACTCAGTTTAATATCACTGTCCTAATGGCACATAGCAACCACATTATTTTGTGATCTGAAGTAGATATAAGTAACTTCCATAAGATTTTGAGAAGTGAGATCTCCTGAGAAATAGAGATAACTTGGTAGAATAGCATAGAAGTTAATAGCATAGACGCCTTGGATTTCATATTATGAATTTCCACCAATATTTCTACT
This sequence comes from Chrysochloris asiatica, assembly GCF_000296735.1. NCBI lineage: Eukaryota > Metazoa > Chordata > Mammalia > Afrosoricida > Chrysochloridae > Chrysochloris > Chrysochloris asiatica. The sequence goes on along the minus strand of NW_006408638.1, from coordinate 7,320,484 downwards.
ATCTTAGAGAAATAAGAGAAAAAAATTTCTACATACAATGGAGCTTCAAAAGGTTGTTGTTGTTGTTGTTGTTGCAATTCTATATACAATGGAGTTTCAAAAGGTATGTGGGAAAATTCCATTATATTTTCATCCCACTTTTCCATGAACTTTTTGAAATGCCCATATACCTCAGCAGCTCTAAAGAACTGAAGTATTCAAAAAGACAAAAAGAAGAAAAGGAAGGAGGAAGGAAGAAAAGAAAGGAAGATAAATTGGATTGAGAAATGGGTTGATGCAGTGACAGCAACAATGGATTTAGACATGGCGATGATTGTGAGGAAGGTGCCGGGACAGGCAGAGTTTCATTCTTCTATACACAGATCAGTATGAGTCAGAACCAACTTGATGGAAAGTTTGAAATATCTTGGTGATTATTCCATTTAAGTAGATGAAAAGCAGCCTCTTTTTCTTTTAATGGTTGTAGCAGTAGCATAGGATTGCATTTATGACTAGTATTGTACTACATGGATTTCCCATTCTTTATTAAACAGTGTGCTACTGTTTTAAGTTGTTTTTTCCCACTCTTCTTCCATTTGAAAATTTTTCAGCAATATATAATCTTTTATATAGCCTATTAAAATTTACTTCCCCAAGGCAATTAAGGATGGTGTGGTGCTATATGATAAGTGCTGGACCATAAGGTCAGTGGTTCAAACTCACCAGCCTTTCCTCTGACACCTTATACTGGGTCACTTAAAGTCAGAAATCACTCAACAGCAATTAACAACAACAATAACATATTTATATTTATATAAAAATAAGTATACAAAATATATATGTACATCTGTATACAGATACATACATATTTTTTTATATATGAGGGTAAGTCCAAAAGTATTGCTACCAGAGTTCAGTTCATACATACAGGGGTTTGATCCAAACAAGCATGTTTAAATATGTCTCGTCAATCAGTGAATAACTGTAGACATGTTCTCTTAGTAATATACTTGTTATAATGCCTTTGAAAAAACATACAATAAAAAGTGGCTTCGCAACGGTTTCTGCAAACAACTTCAATTTAAGGCAGAGAAGTCAGATCAGAAGATTATGGTGACTGCTTTTTGGGACGCCCAAGGGGTAAACTTGATAGATTTTCTTGAAGGACACAGAGATTATTATTATTATTTCTCTTTACTATAATGATTATTATGAAGGAGTTTTAAGAAACTAAAAACTACTTTGACCAAGAGAGTTGTGTTGAGGAATTGGAAGAAGGACATCATGTTTGGTTTCATAGAAACATAAATATAAGTATATAAAAATAAAATATACATATACATGCATATTTGATTTTTATATGCATTGATATTATATATAAATATGTTGCTGTTGTTAGGTGCCATCAAGGCGTTACCAACCCATAGCAACCTTATGCAAAGCAGAACAAAACACTGCTCGATCTTAAGCCAACCTCACTACTGTCGCCATGCTTGAGTCCATCAATGCTGCCACTTGGCCAATCCATCTTGTTGGG
>NW_006408638.1:7301576-7316113 GCF_000296735.1 Chrysochloris asiatica | reverse complement strand
AGTGACTAAATATTCAAAAGTAGTTCGTCACTCTTTCTTCCTAGTCTGTCTTCATCTGGAAGCTCATCTGAAACCTGTCCACCATGGGTGACCCTGCTAGTATTTAAAATACCAGTGGCATAGCTTTCAGAATCACAGCAACTCACAAGCCACCACAGTATGACAAACTGAGAGATGAATGGTGGATATGTAAATATAAATAAATGAAACATAAAATGCATGTGCCCTTTGATGCAGGGTTTCTTATATTAGGTTCATGTCCTAGAGACATGCTCATAAGCTGGCACATTACTGTTCAATGAAGCATTGCCCATAATACTGAAAATTATAAATAAGTAAAATGACCATCATTAAGGGAGGACTTAAATAAAGTGTATAGCAGCTATTCTGGAGAAGACCAAGAAGCTGTGAAAACTATTGTAGCAAATTTCAATGAGGGTGAGTCAAAACTTTTCTGTACTCTGACTGCTGAATTTATTTTAGTCAACTTTTAGAAAAGATAAATACATCATTTTTCAACATAATCTCCTTGCTTTTCAATACACTTTATCCATCTGTCAACAAGCTTTCATATTACTTATTTTTTAAATGTTTTTGGCTGACCTGTGAGTCATGAATGAACATTCTCTTCACTTCATCAGAGGTGAATCTTCATCCTTGAAGCGCTGCTTTCAGGGGACCAAACAGGTGAAAGTTCAATGGAGTAAGATAAGGATTATAGGGATGATGCTTTTAACACCTCAAAAGGAAGTTTTTGCAGAGTGTTACCAGTTTGGGCAGAGGTGTTGGGACGTGCATTGTCATACAAGATCACAATGCCCTAGGATAGCAGAGGTATGCATTTAATCCAAAGTTTAAACTTCAGCTCTTCAGTAAGCATCTCACTGTAAGGACCACTGTTAATTGTTGAGCCTTTTTCCTGACAGTGTTACAATTGTTATTATTGTTACGTGCTGTCGAATCGATTCCGACCCATAGTGACCCCGTATAGGGTTTCTGAGGAGCACCTGGTGAGCTTGAACTGCCAACCTTGCAGTTCAAATGGCTTTGCAGTCTGACGCATTGCCCCACAGAGCCTAGTGGCCCTTGAAAAACGCTGAATACTGTAAGTATCAATTTTTCAGCTGATGGTTGACTTTTGAACTTTTTCTTGGTCAGCAATTGAGGATGTTTCCATTCCATACCCTGCCGTTTACTTTCAGACTCATAGTGATGAAACCATGTCTCATCACCAGTAATGATAATTTTTGAAAAAAATGTTTTACTTTCCTTCAAATATCAGTCCAAATTTTGTTTGCAGATGTCCATGATAACACCTGTACAGCAGTGAACTGGAATGGAAAGCACTGATAAAACAGTACACCCAACAGGAGCTTTCATATGACTGGAGTGTGGATAGTTTTTTACTCATGCTCATGGAAAGGCATGCTGCTTTCTTTACTAAACCAAAACCAAACCCACTACCATAGGGTCGATTGTGACTCATAGAGACACTATATAGGGTTTCCAAGATTGTAAATCTTTACAAAAGCAGACAGCCCCATCATTCTCCCACAGAGTGGCTGTTGGTTTGGGGTTTGAACTCCCAACCCAAGTAAGCAGTACAAAACCTAATCCCCACCAGGGCTGCTCACACATAGCTATCCACAGCCATCAAGTCCATTCATACTCACAGCAATTCTGTATAGAATTTCTGAAGCTGTAAATATAGGAAAGTAGAAAACTCATCTTTCTTATGAGTGGCTGGTGGGTTTGAACTGCAAACCTTGTGTTAGCAGTCTAGTGTTTATCCTACAGTGCCACCAAGTCTCCTTAAACATTGCAAGAGGGCGGTAAATTGAAATAACCTCCTTGCAGGACAATTTGGCAATATCTGTGAAGATTACAAATACTCATGGTATTTGACTCAAAATTGCTACTTCCAAGCCTTATTTAAATGTTTTCTTACATGTGCAAATGCCTAGATATAAGACTACTTATTGCTACAATTTTGTTTTGTTAATAGAAAAATAATAGGGTGGGGAGACCTAAAGAAGCATCCCATTGGTTAGGCCCAATGGGAAATCCATGCAGTGCAATACTAGTTATAAATGCAATACCATGCAACTGTACTACATACTCTACTGCTGCAACCGTTTAAAGAAAAAAGAGGCCACTTTTCATCTACTTACACAGAATAATCTCCAAGATATACTAAAGTTTCCATCGAGTTGGTTCTGGCTCATAATAACATGGTATACCAAAGAATGAACACTGCCTGAACCTGTGCCGTCCTCACACTCATTGCTATGCCTAAACCCATTGTTGCTGTCACTGTGTCAACCAACCTTGTTTAGGAGTTTACTCTTTTCCACTGACCCTCTCTCTACTTACCAAGCGTGATGTCCTCACAATGCTGACTTTAAAGCAATTGTCTGCTAACCAAGAGATCATCAGTTTAAATCTACCAGCTACTCCACAGGCGAAAAATGTGGCAGTCAGTTTCCATAAGATTTCAACCTTGCAAACCATATGAGACAGTTCTACTTTGTCCTGCAGACCCACTATGAGTCAGAGTTAACTCGATGACAGTGAGTTTGGTTTTTTGGGGGGTGGGTGGGCATCCCCAATTTAGAATATACTCAAGCTATAACAAATTACACTTAAGTTTATAATGGATTGTTTTCTACCACCCAAGACAAATAAAGATCAGATTTATAAAAACACTTATGGTACAAGGTAATAATAATGAAAACAGGAAAGAAAAAAAAAAATGAGGTACTCAACTTACATCAAAACCTTGACTTATGTGAAGGACTTATATTACTTATGCAAAACTAAAATAAACTTTTAAAAAATAAAGTAGTGCTGTATAACAATACATGTAATGTGAACTCCACTGATGTAATTTTTTGAAAGCACTGTATTTGGTTAGGCCCAATGGGAAAAAAATTCATTATCTTTTAATTCCATTTTTCCATGAACTTTTTGAAGCCCCTTCATAAACTCATATACATACATATATTCATAGATCCAATTGCACTCACACAGAGGAGTTGAAAAAGAGCAAAGACTTTAATATTTTTATACTTTATGGCTTGATTTTGTAAATTTTTATGAAGATACAAACTGTGGTGCAGTGAATTATCTCATGTCTCTTCTAGATATAGTCTGTAATGCCAAAAAAAAAAAACATTTCTGCCCTGCTGCATCTGGGTAAAAGAACATGGGAGAAGATACTGATAGGATGGCAGTATTAAGCTTTAGATGTTAGCAAAGCTAACTGTATTGTCTTCACTTGGAACTCTACTGTTGTTGTTGTTAAGTGCCATCGAGTCGGTTCCGACCCATAGTGACCCTGTACAGGGTTTCCGAGGCTTTAAATCTTTACAGGAGCAGATAAGCCTCCTCTTTCTCCCGTGGAACCGCTGGTAGTTTCGAACTGCTGAACTTGTGGTTCACAGTCAGATTCATAACCACTACGCTACCAAAATCTCAGAAGCAGAAGGGGATCTCACTATCATCAAAGAAGTAGGACCAGGAGTGGAGTGTATCATTTGGATCCTGAGATCCCTGTGTGTTGAATCTCCTTGACATAAAGCTGTAACACTGGAGAAATGGCAGAGGAGGAGGAGCAGCAGAATCAAGAATCAGAATACAAGACAGAGCAGTGAATTTCCGAATACCTCTAGGCACTTAAGTTGGGGAGCTAGATTTGCTGACCCAAGCAGCTAGAGTTGAGTGCCTTCATACTAAGGCTTTATGGTGGAGTGGTGTGACCTATGAGTATCTGTCAACAGCTGACTGGAACAACTGTGCCATGAGCATTTCTGACCCCGAATTATAACCTGTTAACTTGCCTAATAAACCCTATAACTGTAAGTATTGTTCCTGAGTTCTGTGTGGCCATTGCAATGAATTATTGGATGCATTAGAGAAGTAGTGTTGTAGGAGAAATGTTTGGTGCTATATTTTTTGCACACATACACACGTATGTATGTATTTCTGAACAAGAAGCATATAAAAAAATCTCTTTCAAAAGATTGATTGGGAATAAAAGTCCTAAGTCCAACACCTGCTCTGCTACCAATTGATCTTGGACAAATCACTTAACTTGAAAGGTTGTAAGATCTTGTGTTTCATCTACAAACTGAGGAAATTTGACTCAGTGATATCTAATAGTATTTTTGTTTCATAGTTCAAGAATTTAATCTATTAATAACTCAACAAAGTGGCAAGTGAATTATTAATCATTGAGAAATTAAGAAAGGGCATAAAAGTGTTATTGTTTAAAGAATAATTATGCTTTAAGAGAAAACTCATGAACAACCTGTTAGACTCAAGAGAATGAAACTCTGATTGTGGAATTTCAGATATAAATAAAGGTTTTCATTAAAAACTTTTTCTGAAATCCCTCCAATTACAGCCACTGAGTCATAACGTGGGTCTTGGATAGACCTCCAATTTCAACTTGCAATGTAACTATGTAAAATGATGTACAAAACCTTCATAGCTCTTCTCCAGGGCCCACTAGCCTCCTTTTCTAGAGTATTCCTCTGGCTTTCGTCTTAATTTTGATCTTTCTTTGACTTCCAAAGCTGTTACTAAGTTTTCACCCTGAAGTCAGGAAATATATATGATTTCAGATCTTTCAACCATAGATTTTAAACTCTGCCCTATATTAAAACTAGTTTAAACTTAACTTACGGGTGTATTGTTAAAATATAGAAAGAATGTGAACTGACATGGTTTGAAAAGTAAGCTAAACAGGCTTTTTATGTCAATAGTTCATGGGTCATAACTGAAGAACAGTGAAAAGAGAATAAGAGGTAATAGAAAGGCAAACTTGAAATATTTCTCACAACATTTTTATTCTGACACCACCATAATAGTAGACTTTAGGGAAAGGGTATTGTATATCCAGAAATAATGTAAGAAAAGCTTAACTCTAAAAATTATGCAAGGTGTTTGCTTAGGTTCTGTTCCCACAGGAACTGATACGTAGTTGTTACGTGCAATCGAGTCAGTTCTGGCTCAGAACAACCTGTATAGGGTTTCCAAGGAGTGGCTGCTAGGTTTGCCAAACTTTCAGTTAACAGTCCAGTGCTTATCCTATGCCAAAACCTGTCTTGAATGCCTAGAGAAGAAAGAACACAAATCCCATTGTCAAAAAAACCTGTATTCCATTTTTGGGCCTGAGTATCCAGCCTTGGACTCCTGATGTGGCACTGGACTTCAAACCACAAGGTCGGCAGTTCAAACCCACCAACTGCTCCTCAGAAACCCTATACAGGGTTGCTAAGAGTTGGAACCAACTCGACAGCACTTAACAACAACCACATTGCCTTGGGCAATCCATTCATTTTCTCAGAGCTTCAGTTCCCTTAGAGGGTTTTGTATTCCAGGACTTCAGTTCATGTCTCTCTACACTCCTTGGAGGGCCCAGCACTGTGTTATAAGGACTAAACAAGTACGCACTGATCAGTCTAATTCCAGGCACCTTCTGTTTCCCATGGCCAGGACTTCTATGGGGCGACTCAGAAGATTCAGATGAATTCTTAGGTTACAGTCCAACTCTGTTCCCACCATTGTACAAAGGAGGAGGTTAAGAATTCAATCCTAGAATTAGACACCAGCATTCAAATTCTGGCTCCCTGCTTTTTAGCTTTCTGACCTTAACCTCTCTGAGCTTCTGTTTCCTCACCTGTAATTCTGGTACACACTTTATATGGTTATTGTGTGAATTAAATAAAATAATACTTATAATATACATAATGCTAAACCCTAATAAATGCTCAAAAATGTAAATTATCAATGCTGCCATTGCCCTAGGATTAATCTCTGCAGCTCTTTTCTCTGGCTATAAGGACAGCACTGCTTACCATTACCATCTTCACTAATGGTATTTTACTGAAACAGTATCTGAGCTGTTTAGTGTGAAACTTGAGTTCCAACTTTGAGAACCTGTTAATCATATTTTGGAAACATTTGTTGTTTAGTGAGAAACTTGAGTTCAAACTTTGAGAACCTGTCAATCATATTTTGGAAACATTTAAGTTACAATTTTATGACCTAAATTTATTAAACAATTCTTGAGTAGTAGCACGAAACAAATGAATGTATATTTTTTACTCTGCTCCTGCACAGAAGAAACCCAAAGTTTCTGTCCTTGACTACTGTTTATTTCTTCCAATTCCTACTCAAACATCACCTCCCTGACATCTTGTTGTTGTTGTTGTTGTTGTTGTTGTTGTTGTTATCGTTAAGTGCCGTGGAATCATTTCCAATTCAGAGTGACCCAGTATAGGGTTTCTGAGGAGCAGCTGATGAGCTTGAACCACCAACCTTAAAGTTCAAACTGACCTTGCAGTCCAGAACATTAACCCACAACACCACACCAGGATTCCCTGACATCCTAGCTACCCATTTTTCCAAGATTAAAATTATTCACTCCCTCTCTGCTCAATAAGTTATGCATATTTCTACTGTACTCTTTTCTGTTTTATAATATATGTATGCTTGTTTCCTCTTCTAGACTATAATCTCCTCAAGGGCAGGCTCTTGTTTTATCCCAAAATATTACTACAATGTTTAGAAGATACTGAAAAAGTTCTTATGGAAAATGCTAGAAATGAAATAAATTGAATTCTGAGGTTCTACCTCAGTAGTATAGTAGTTATGAATCGGGCTGCTAACCTCACAGTCAGCAGTTCAAAACTACCAGCTGTTCCATGGGAGAAAGATAAGGCTTTCTGCTCCTTTAAAGATTTACAACCTTGGAAACCCTGTACAGGGTTGCTATGAGTCAGAACCGACTCCACAACACATAACAACAACAACAACAAATCTCAGAATTGGAGTCCTGGTGTGACTCTATGAGCTAATATATCAAATCAGAAGATTGCATAGCATAGTGGAAAGAATCCAAAGCAGTTATACACCTGGATTTAGTCCTAGCTCTGCCATTAACTGCTTTTATCACTTCCTGTCTGTAAGTCTTTGATGGACATAATGATTCATAAGATCCCTGCAAATACTCTTCCCACACAGGCATAACATCTGGATCAACTGCCATTAACCTCATTCTATAGCTAAAAAAATCAAGACCATAAAAACTACAACCAACTCAACCAGAACCTTACAGCACCTGGCTGCTGCTGTTAGGGGTGGAACAGACATGGAAAGAGTTCCTGTCTGGAGCCCAGCCCTGTAGAGACACTCCACACCTACTGGAACAGGGGAATTATAGCAAGAGTCACAGCTTCTCTGTCCTCTGCCAAGAACAGGAAGTTCCCACACCCTGTGGGAGCCAACTGAATATGTAGTGTTGGCAGTAAGAGCTAATGAGTTCCAAATAGACATTCAGGGATGTCTTAATCAATCTCCCCACCAGGCACCTGGGGACAAGAATTGCTCAAACTTCGCCTTTGAAAACAGGAGTCCTGTCTAGGTCATCCTGTTTGCTGTAGTCATTGAAGCATTATCTAAGTCTGACAATTAGATCTGGACTAAGTCTAGAGTTGAGAACTTGGTTGGCCATTTGGTTCAGACAACTACCTCAAATAGGTGGCTTTAAATCTTGAAAAAGAGTCATCTAAAAGGGTGGATTCTATGCACACATTGTAGAATAAGAAAGTCATCCAGTCTCTCAGAAGACAAGGTAAAGAGTCTAAAGAAGAATCATCATTTAGTTTGACGTCAAACCTTTGTGACTTGAAAGCTTTATTGAGCTCAATAGTTGCTGAGTTTTGTAAACTAGAGATTCTGGAGGTCTTGCTGTGGGTTTCTTTTTTAATGTAATTTTATATTAAGATATAATTCACATTTCTTTTCAAGGTTGTTATGAGGGTTAGAAAAATATATGAGATGTGCAATTTCTAGCATAGAGAAGACTCAATAAATTATTATTACTAGAACTACTACCATTATTGTTATTACTATATCTATTGTTGCTTTTCCCTATGTTCTTCTATTTGTCACCCATAATAAGTATTCTAAAAACTGAACAAAGAATTATATTGGTCGTGGTTCTTGCCCTCAAGGAAATGACAAAATATGGAAAATATAAATGTATGTCTTTTTAAAATCTAGGATTGTATTTCCGTATCTCTATGCTCTGGTAGCGTAGTGGTTACGAATCGGGCTGCGAACCTTAAGGTCAGCGGTTCGAAACAACCAGCCGCTCTGCGGGAGAAAGATGAGGCTTTCTACTCCCGTAAAGATTTTCACCCTCGGAAACCCTGTACAGGGTCGCTGTGGGTCGGAACCGACTCGATGGCACTTCAACAACAACAACATTGTACTTTAATCCTACTATTTAGTGTTGGAGATTAGTGAAATGAAGACCATTCAGTAATATTTGAGCACATGTTTCATCTACACTAACTGGAAACCTGTGCTAGGTCAACTCTTCCAAGGAGCAGGTGCCAAGAGAAAATTAGTCATGTAAAAAAATTTCTTAGGGAAAATGCCTATGAAGAATGAATGGGAAAGGCTGGAGGAGTAGGCAAGGAGTGGCTTTAGATCATGATCCAGGTCTGATGCTGCAAAAAGAGAGGCAGAATGAGAGAGAATTGAGTAGGAGGAGCATCAGATTGCAGTGCAGCTCTGCAGAAGTCTCAGATTGACCAACTGAGAGTCCCAAAGCACAGAGCACCCATTAGAAGAGTCCCGTACTGGGCAGAAAAGACCTGCTTCTAGTACCTCTGCCAAGCTCAGGCTCTGGTTGGGAAACACCCAGGAAGAGAGTGGCTCTGGAAGCATGAGAACATATACCAAGCTACAGCCACTGGAGCTGTCAGCTAATTACACACCTCACAGCAAGTTCTCTGGGAAGTTGACTTAAGGAGAGCACTTCCACAGCCTCTACTGAACTCCTTGCAGAGAATAACTTTATTAATGATAAGTATTTTATCATTCTTATACTTAGTAAATCCTCAATAATTATTTGTTGAAAGCTGAATGTTTTTCAGAATTATCAGGAAGAGCAATCTATTTACATAATCCAGGTGGCTTTGATTTTATAATTGCTGACAAAGGGAAACTGTTTCCACCATTTGAAACAAATGTCCAGGCCCAGAATATACCTCTGTGGTATAGCAGACTCCAAACTACAACCAAAAAAAGTGTGATGGGCAATGTATCTTTGTATATTTTCAACAACAACAACAAAAAGTTTTAAGTGTAATTAGTTGCCTAGGAAGTGAGCTGACTGCTCAGTAAGTTATGTATAACTGAGTAGCAAGAAGAAGTGTCAGGCAGAAGTGGCATTGATACCTGAATTAAACCCATCATTGACTTGATTATTTACTTAATTTCACTTGTATAGGCACAGCCACAGATGAAGTAACCCACAGAGGGTGTGCCTCAAAGGTAGAAACAAGATGGCAGATAAAGCACTTCTGAAATAGAGTGGAGAAAGCCTCAGGAGCTTGAGGCAATGGAGAAGATTTTAATCATAGAAGCACACTTGCCTAAAAAAAGCACCCAGCAACTGGAAAGCAGGTCACTACAGCACTCATTACAGTCTTGAAAAGGATAACGCCAGTTTTCAAAGAATCAAAGAAGCCAGGGGTGAGGCAAAAGAAAAAAATGAATCACAAATCTACAGATAAAATAAGATATTTGAGTCAATCACCACAAATAACAGAAGGCAGAAAGAGGAGCAATGTTATTATTCATTCCTCATTTTCATACAGGACAACAATCCAATTCAATTGAAAGATTATTAATTTATAGCCTACTATGCACAGATTGAAAGAATTCATATGTTCAACAAACATTACTAGAGCACCTACCTACCATATTTCAGGTATGTGTTAGGCTTTGGGAAAACATAATCATTCCCATTTACTCCCCTTAATCCTACCAGAAAAACAGACCCACAAAATAATTAAGATACAACATGATTCGTTGTGGATTGTGTGGTGATAAAGTTAGGTGTCTGTGCTCTGAAAATGCTCCAAGTAGTTTTTTTGTTATTAGGTGTTGTGGAGCTGGTTTTAAATCAAAGAGATCCTATGTACAACAGAATGAAACACTGCCACATCCTGCACCATCTTCACAACTGTTGGTATGTTTAAGTCCATTGCTGCAGTCACTGTCTCAATTCATCTTTTGAGAGTCTTTCTCTTTTTTGATGACCCTCTACTTTACCAAAGGAGACTTGCGTGAAAGAGGACATTATCAATAATTACACTGGGACAACAGGCATAAACTGGAACCGTTCCAGGGTAAACTCAATGAATGACACTCTAGCTGTGGTGGTGGTGATGGTTATGTATTGTCTAATCAGTTCCAACTCATAGCAATACTGTATAGGGTTTCTGAGTCTGTAAATCTTTATGGGAACAGAAGGCCTCATCTTTCTCCCATGGAGAAGCAAGTAGATTTGAACTGCTGACCTTGTAGTTAGCAGCCCAAAGCATTACCTACAACATTACCATGGCTCCTTTTTCTAGGTATTTTGTTGTTGTTAAGTGCCATTGAGTCAGTTCTGACTCCTTGCAACCCTGTCTAGGGTTTGGGTGGAGCAGCTGGTAGATTTGAACCTCTGACCTTGCAATTCAAACTGACCTTTCAGTCCAGTGAATTATCCTGAAGCAGCACTCCAGCTATAATAAATATAAAAAGATTAGAAGGAAGATGGAAAAGAAGTAAAAATGAAGTAGGCCAAGTTGTAAAAGAGAAAAGGGAGGAGAGAGATGGTTAAGGCAGTGTAAGAAGAAGACACGAGCCAAAGGAGCTATTAGAACTTTGAAGATGGAAGGATTTTGAAAATAAATCCACTTAGTTTTACTGTGAAGAAATGAAGGCATGAAAGAAAATTAAATTTGTTCAATACTATGTACTAAGCACTGTGCCAAGTATTTAAAAATACTTAGTTTGTAGATGAGGACACTAAGACCTAACACCCAATGTTATGTTACAGCTAAGATTTGAACCTCTTGCTTATGAAATCCAAAATCTGTACACCCATAGTTAGTAGCATAGGAAGAATTAGTGCCTACAATGTCTGATTTTTAGTGATACCATCTTACACTATACCAGGTAAGTGAGCTAAAGAAAGAAACCATAGTATGGAAGGAAGAGTGGGAGATATATATATAAAACCTACAAATACATAAAAGTTTTGTACATGGGTAACCACAGGGAGGAAGTAGAACAACTGTTGTTGCATGGAGAGGATTGCAATCATTCAGGTGAAACTAACTATATGATTTTGTTGAACATAAAACTGATGATCTTGTCTATAAACCTTCACTCAATTCACAAGAAAAAGTTTAAAAAAGAAAGAAAGAAACCGCAGGAGACATAGCAGGAAGTGTGGAGATGGAAGAAGGTTATAGGCAGGTCAGTGGTAAAAAGCCAGAGCCTGAGAAATTCTAAAGGAAACATAACTGGAACAAAGGAAAAGGTGATGTCACTAAAACCCCCAAAACTAAAATGGTTCCATGATGATACCTCCCCTGATCTCCAACCTCAACATTCTCCTCACTACACTCTCCTACTTTTAAGACTCTATATAATTATTTGCTAGCACTGGCCAAATTAAAAAAAAAAAAAAAATGTAATGAAAGCTAATGAAGGTTTGATATGAATTGCTGATAGCAATGAAACCCACACCACTACAAATGTCAACCATGAACAAAATGAGTCACAGCTTCAACTAGAAAAGTTGATTGTGATAAGTAAAGGATGGATATGCTAATCTCTAATCACCAAAATGAGAATTGGTGTGGTACTGTAGGATAAGCACTAGACTGCAAACCACAAGGTCAGCAGTTCAAACACACTAGCTGCTTCTCAGAAACCCTATACAGGGTCACTATGAGCTGGGACTGACCCGATGGCACCTAACAACAACATATTAAATGGACAGAGTCCTGGTCTGGCACAGTAAGATAAGCACTGGACTTGCTAACCACAAGGTTGGCAGTTCAAAACCCACAAGTCACTCCTTGAAAGCCCTATACAGGATCAGAACCAACCTGGAAACCCTATATGAGTCGGAACCAACTTGCCAACACTTAACAACAACATAGTAAATAGAAATGAGCTAATCAATAGACCAAAAAGACATAGGATTATATTATTAAATAAGAAAAACAGAATTTATTGTATACTGTTTTCTAAAGATATGTCTAAAATAAGTGGATACAGAAAGATAGGAGTGAAAAGATTCAATACAAACACTCAAACATATAAAATCATCTTTGGTTGGGTGCCCTCCAAGCAGACCTAAGTCATATATTTGAGAATGCAGTGTTTATTTGGAAAGTGATTCCAGGAAGTTTCAATAGAATTGGAAAGAGGAATGAGAAAAGGAAGGGGAAAAAACCAATACTGTTTACATTAATGAGCAGATCGCCACTGTAAATACCTGGAACTCAATATTACTTAAAACAGCCAAGAGATGCTACATGAGGGGCCTTCAAAAGTTAAATAGGAAAAGCCCATTCATTATCTTTCAATTTCATGCTTCCATTGACTTTTTGGAGCCCCCTCATATAGTATAAGAAGCCCTAGTAGCATAGTGGGTTATACATTTGGCTGTTAACCTCAGGTCATCAGTTCAAATCTACCAGCTACTCCATGGGAGAAAGAGGAGACTTTCTGCTCCCATTAAGATTTACAGCCTAGGAAACCCTCTACAGGGTCACTATGAGTCAGAATCTACTCGACAACACACCACCACCACAGACATGTTCCACTCAATAGGAGATAAAACTGAGGTATTTAACCTCCAGTTTCCATCTATTACTATCTAGGCCTGCTACTGAGACTTCAATTCCCCAGCACTTTTGACCTGTTTGTCCTGCACATGAGCCAAGTTTAAAAAAAAAAAAAGCCATCAGGTAGAGAGTCATAGGGGACTACAGTTGAAAACCATCAGAGTTCACAGGAATAACAAGTGCCAAGGAAATACAAGCAGGATACTAACAGGATCTGCTGTCTGACTAAAATAAACTTTAGACTAAAAAGCCCTATTAGAGATTTTTAAAAGAAACATTGTTGTCCAGTTAATTCCAACTCATGTGACCCTATGGGACAGAACAGAACTGTCCCCATAGGGTTTCCTAGGCTATGATCTTTACAGAATAAGACGGCCATGTCTTTCTCCTGTGAAGTAGTTGAGTTCAAACTGCTGACATTTAGTTAGCAGCCAAGTGCTTAATCATTGCACCACCAGGGTGAATTGACTACAGATTATTTTTGTGGTTAAGTGCTTTAGAGCCCGTTCTAACTCACAGCAACCCTGTATAGGGTTTCCAAAAAATGGCTAGTGGGTTTGAACTGCCAACCTTCTGGTTAGCTGACCAGTGCTTATACTATAGTGCCACACCAGGAGTCCTAGTGATAGACTCTTTAAAAAGATAACAGTTTCAAATCACAAGAAATACATAACAAATATAGATCAATATATCCCTAATAACATAGTTTGCAAAAATGTAAAGCAAAACTTGACAGTATTAAGAGGGAAAATAGACAAATCCACACATTTAACAGGAGATTTTAATGCATTTCACACAGTAAAGAAAAGGCATTTAAAAAATATTAATGAAGATATAGAAGATTTGAACACTCAATAAGAAGTTGATTTCATTGACACATACAGGTTGTGTAACAACTGCAGAATACACATTCAAGTATAGAAAGTAAATGTAAAGTATATATAAAGTCACAAGTAAATCTTAACACAGTTTAGAATGCTCCACTTTATCAAACATGATGTCCTTCTCCAGGGATTGGTCCCTCCTGATAACATGTCTAACATATGAGAGATGAAATCTTGTCTCATCCAGACTTCTAAAGAGCATTTGTCTTCCAACAAAGATTTGTTAGGTCTTCTGGTAGTCCATGATACTTTCAACATTCTTTGCCAAAGCCATAGCTCAAATGTGTCGACTCTTCTATGGTCTTTCTTATTCATTATCCAACTGTCACATGCATATGAGTCTACTTAAATTACCATGGTTTAGGCCAGGTGCAGAGTCCTGGTGTGACGCTGTGGGTTAATACGCCAGACTGCAAAGCTGTTTGAACTGTCGGTGGTTCAAGCTTACCAGCCACTCCTTGGAAACCCTATACAGGGTCACTGTGGGTCGGAACCAACTCAATGGCACTTAACAACTTAACAACAAGGCCAGGTGTGCCTGAGTCCTCAAATATCTTTGCTCTTTAACACTTTAAAAAGGTCTTGTACAGTATATTTGCCTAATGTAATATGCAGATTCTTTCTTAACTGCAGCATCCATGAGTGTTGATAGTGGATCCAAGCAAAATGAAGTCTTTGACAACGTCAATCATTTATCCATTTATCAGATGTTATTTACTGGTCCAATTGTGAGAATTTATGTTATCTTTACATTGAGGTGAAATCCATAATGAAGGTTATGGTCTTTGATCTTCACAGTAAGTATCTTAAGATTTCTTCAATTCAAGCAAGCAAAGTTGAATCATTTACATATTGCAGTTGTTAATGAGTCTTCATCCAATCCTGATGCCACATCCTTCCAAATAATCCAGCTATTCAGAATATGTGCTCAGCATACAGG
>NW_006408638.1:7299582-7300906 GCF_000296735.1 Chrysochloris asiatica | reverse complement strand
GGCTCTTGATCATATGCTACCTCTTGAAACAGTTGAACATTAACCATTTCCTTTTGGTACAGTGACTCTGTTACCTTCCATCTTCTCTTCTTTTGATGCTTTCACCCCTAGAATCTTTCAATATTACAAGTGGAGGTTTGACTTATTTTTCTTCACTTCTTTCAACTTTAGAAATTTTAAGTGTGTTCTTCCCTTTTGTTTTTCTAACTCTTGGTCTTTGCACATTTCATTACAATATTTTATTTTGTCTTCTTGGGCTGCCCTTTCAAAATTTTTTTCAGTTCTTTTACCTTCTCATTTTTTCCATTCATTTTAGCATCTCTACGCTAGAGAGCAAATATCAGAATCTCTTCTGACATTTTGGTCTTTTCTTTATTTCCTGTCTTTCTAATGATCTTTTGCTTTCTTCCTGTTAGATACTCTTGATGGCATCCCACAACTCTTCTGGTCTTCAGTCATAAGTGTCTAATGCATCATACCTATTCTTGAGATGGTATCTAAACTCAGTGGGATATGTCCAAGGTATTTGTTCATTTCAAATACATTTTTTTAAACAGCACAAGAGATGAAAATACACATGGACCTCACCAGATGGAATACACAGAAATTAAATTGACTACATCTGTAGAAAGAGAAGGTAGAAATTTTTCATATCATCAGTCAAAACAAGGCCATGGGGCAGATTGTGGAACAAAATTGCTCATCTGCAAATTCAGACTGAAGCTGAAGAAAATGAAAAAAAGTCTATGAGAGCCAAAATATGACCTTGAATATATCCCACCTGAATTTAGAGATCATCTGAAGAACAGTTTTGATACATTAGGCACTAAAGACTGAAGACCAGATGAGTTGTGGGATGACATCAAGAATACCATACAGAAAGAAAGCAAAAAAGTCATTAAGAAGACAAGAAAAAAATAAAAGATCAAAATGGATGTCAGAAGAGACTCTGAAACTTGCTCTCCAATGTAGAGATGCTAAAGTAACTGGAAGAAATGAGGTAACACAAGAGCTGAACAGAAAATTTCAAAGGTCAGGTCAAGAAGACAAAGTCAAATATAACACAATGTGCAAAGATCTGGAGTTAGAAAACCAAAAGGGAAGAACACGCTCAGCATTTCTCAAGATGAGGGAACTGAAGAAAAAATTCAAGCTTCAACTTTTGTTAGTGAAGGACTTTGTGAGCAAATTACTGAATGATGCAGAAAGCTTCAAAAGAAGATGGAAGGAATACATACAGTCACTGCACCAAAAGGAAATGGTCGATGTTCAACCATTTCAAGAAATAGCATATGATCAAGAGCCAATGATACTGAAAGAAGAA
>NW_006408638.1:7296721-7299202 GCF_000296735.1 Chrysochloris asiatica | reverse complement strand
GCTGAAAGCAGAGAATATCAGAAAGATGTTTACCTGTGCTTTATTGACTACGCAAAGGCCTTCGATTGTGTGGATCATGACAAGCTATGGACAACATTGTGAAATATGAGAAGTGTGTGCTTATGAGGAACCCGTACATAGACCAAGAGGCAGTTGTTTAAACAGACCATGGGGACACTGAATGGTTTAAAATTAAGAAAGGTGTGCACCAGGAATGTATTGTTTCACCATACTTATTCATCCTGTATGCTGAGCAAATAATCCGAGCAGTTGGGTTATATGAAGAAAAACATGATATCAGAATTGGAGGAAGACTTATTAAAAACCTGCAATATGCAGATGCTATAACTTTGTTTGCTGAATGTGAAGAGGACTTAAAATACTTACTGATGAAGATCAAAGACCACAGCCTTCGATATGGATTGCATCTCAATGTAAAGAAAATGAAAATCCTCACCACGGGACCAATAAACAACATTCTTATCAATGGAGAAAAGGCTGAAGTTGTCAAATACTTCATTTTTCTTGGGTGAACCAACAACATTCATGGAAGCAGCAGTCAAGAAATCAAATGACATACTGCATTAGGCAGATCTACTGCGCAAGTCCTTTCTAACTTTTTGAAGAGCAAAGTCATCAGCTTGAAGACTAAGATGCACTTGACCCAAGCCATAGTATTTTCAAAAACCTCGTATACATGTGAAACTTGGAGAGTGAATAAGGAAGATCGTAGAAGAATTGATGCTTTTGAGTTATGGTGTTGGAGGAGAATATTGAAAGTGCCATGGGCTGCCCATAGAACCAAAAGATCTGTGCTGGAAGAAGTGCAGCCAGAGTGCTCCTGGAGGCCAGGATGGCCAGACTTCATCTCTCATACTTTGGACATATTGTCAGGAGGGATCAGTCACTGGAGAAGGATATTGTATTTGGTAAGGTGGAGGGTCCGAGAAAAAGAGGAAGATGGATTGGCAAAGTGGCAGCATCAATGGGCTCAAGCGTGGCAAGAATAGTGAGGTTGGCCCAGGATCGGGCAGTGTTTCATTCTGTTGTGTATAGGGTTGCTATGAGCTGGTACTGACTCTATGCTACCTAAAAACAACATGTTCAAGGTCATTTTGGTTCTTATGGACTTGTTTTAGTTTTCTTCAGTCTGAACTTATGAACAATTAATGTACCATAGCTGGCCCGTGACCTTGTTTTAGGTGATGATATTGAGTTTTTCCACCATCTCTTCCCACAGATATAGTCAATTTGACTTTTGTGTATTCCATCAGTGAGGTCCATGTGTATAGTTGCCTTTTATGTTGTTTTAAAAATGTATTCACCATGAATAAGTTATTGGTCTAGCAAAATTCTACGATGTAATTGCCAGCATCGTTTCAATCACTAAGGTCATAGTTTCCAACTATTGATGCTGCCTCTTTGTTTCCAAACTTTGTGTTCCACTCACCAGTAACTACCAATACATCTTGATTTCAGGTTTCATCATTTCAGACTGAGGAGATTGGTAGAAATCTTCAACTTCCTCATCACTGGCTTTCGTGGTTGGTGTGAAATTTTTAATAATGTTTTCATTAACTGGTCTTCCTTGTAGGTGTATGGATCTTATCTTATCACAGACAGTATTGTACTTAAAGATATATCTTGAAATGTTCTTTTTGATGATGTATGTCACACCATTCCTCTTGAATGTTTTGTTCCTAGCATAGTAAACCATATGATTGTCAGGTTCAAAATGGCTATTACCAGTCCATTTCAGCTCACTAATACCTAATACCTAGGATAGGAGCTCTGGTAGTGTAGTGGTTACGAATCGGGCTGCGAACCTAAGGTCAGCGGTTCGAAACTACCAGCTGCTCCGCGGGAGAAAGATGAGGCTTTCTACTCCCGTGAAGATTTACACCCTCGGAAACCCTGTACAGGGTCGCTATGGGTCGGAACCGACTCGACGGCACTTAACAACAACAACAACAATACCTAGGATATTGGTTTTTATGTTTCTCATTTATATTTTGAAACTTCCAATTTTCCTAGAGTCAGACTTCATACATTCCATATTAATAGATGTTTACAGCTTTTTCTCCTCATTTTTGAGTTGTGCTCCATCATCAGATGAAGGTCCCCAAAGCTTTACTCCATTTGCATCATCCTGGTCAACTCAACTTTGAGGTGCCTTCCAACCTAAGGTGTTCATCTTCCAGTACTATATCTGATAATATCCTGCTGCTATTCAAAATGTTTTCATCTTCTGGCACTATAGCTGACAAGATTCAGCTGCTATTCATAAAGTTTTCAGTGGCTCACCAATCAGAAGTAGTCTTCCTCTCCTTCTTCCTAGTCTGTCTTAATCTGGGAGCTCTGCTGGAACCTGTCTACCATGAGTGATCCTGCTGGTATTTAAATACCAATGGCATCCAGCATCACAGCAAAATGCAAACTACCACAGTAGGACAAACTGACCGATGAATGGTGGGAAGAACT
>NW_006408638.1:7291341-7296228 GCF_000296735.1 Chrysochloris asiatica | reverse complement strand
AGAAAGCCTCATCTTTCTCCCGCGGAGCGGCTGGTAGTTTCGAACCGCTGACCTTAAGGTTCGCAGCCCGATTCGTAACCACTACGCTACCGACCCATAGTGACCCTATATAGGGTTTCTGAAATGCCTGCCTTGAGTATTATGCTCTTTTAAGAACTACATCAGATCAAAGTGACAACAAAAACTCAAAAAATTAGGTAGGAACCTTAAGGACCCAAGAATTGTATTAATGGGAGAGAAACAACTCGTAAAAGGGAAGGTGAGAACAGTTGCATGACTGAAAGAATTTAATCAGTGTCACTGAATTGCGCATGTAGAGATTTGAATTGGTGTACTTTTTAATGTACATATTCTCAACTACAAAATTAAATTTAAGAAAGAAAACCCTATGGAGCACTGTTCTACTCTGCATACATGAGGTCACCATGAGTCAATCCACTTGAAGACAAAAAAAGATTACAGCCTTAGAAACCCCATAGGGCAGTCCTAGATGGTTGATATGAGTCAGAGTTGACTTCCTGGCAAAGAGATTGGGTTTGGAACACCCTTGAAGATGGACTGCTGTGGTTAAGCTGTGACTCATGGATAAGAAAGGGAAGAAAAGGAAAGATGATCAGTGCCCCACTCTCAGGAAGACCCAAGATTTCTAACCATAACACTTAAACACACTCCACATCAGCAAAAACATCAACATAAAATAATAAAGGTGGCTTTGGTTACCTTGCACTGTTTCACTCCTCCCTACCTCACTCATATCATATTCCTCACCTACACATCCCCTGGGGCCAGGAGGCCTTTTATAAGAATTTGTGTCCTCTTTTTCCCTCTGTCCTTGTTGTTCTATTGTCTTGTATATGTTATTTGATTTCACTTAGTTACACAAAATAGGAAGATAAAAGAACTCCCACTGATAACTTGGCCCACCCAGACTCTTGGTTTTTTTATATATGGAAACTGAATCTGAGAAGAAACAGTAATTTGGCTCAAAGTCTTGGAGTAATGGGGGAGTCCTGATGTGGCACTGTAGAATAACGCACTGGACTGCAAGGTCAGTTTGAACCACAAGGTCAGCGGTTTAATCTCACCAGTCCCAGTCGCTCCTCAGAAACCCTATGCAGAGTAGATATGAGTCGGAACTGACTCAAGGACATTTAACAGCAACAACAACATAGTCGAAGTCCCAATTATTTGCTCTTTCCTCTACCACACGCTGCCTTTCCAGTAGCCCTAGCCTCTGAATTATCTTCTACAGAGAATGGAACTCCCACATAATAAATATCATTGAACATTTGTATATCAGATTCTTATCACTTTTGTAAGAAATTATCAGAAAAGTGGTGGCTTTAAACAACACAAATATAATCTCTTATAGTTCAGGAGGCCAGAAGTCTGAAATGGGTTTCACTGGACTGAAATCAAAGGCTGCACTTCCTCCAAAACTCCAAGGGAAAATCCATTCCCTTGACTATTCCAGATGCTGGTGGCCACCTGAATTCCCTGGCTTGTGACACCTTCCTCCATCTTCAAAGATAGCGGCAGATCATCTTCTCTCTCGGATTTTGCTTCTCTCTGCTTCTGTCACATGGCCTCGTCTTTTCTGTGTCAAATCTCCCTCTGCATTCCTCTTACAAGAACACTTATAATTGTATTTAGGAACTACTCAGATAATCAAGGATAATCTCCCCACCTCAAGAACCTGAGCTTAATTACATGGCAAAGTCTCTTTTGTCATAATAAAGTCCATGGATTAAAACCTAAATATCCTTGTTGTTATTGTGTGCCACCAAGTGGGTTCTGACTCATAGTGACCCTGTATAGGGTTTCTAAGGAGGGACTGGTGGGTTTGAACCACTGACCTTGCAGTAAGTCCAGTTCTTACCCTACAGTATCACACCAGGACTGGGGTACTCTACCACATATGATTTAATAAAAAGGATATAAACGTCTCCAAAATGTGGCCTACATAAAAACTCTCAAATGCAAATTGTAAAGGTGGGGCTAAGAAAACACTGGGGCAGGGAGGGGGGAGCTAAGTCTAAGGTAAAATGAAATGTTTACAAATTTTTTTTTTTTTTTAATTTGGATCCTACGTCATAAAAACCAACTGAAAAAAAATTTTTTTTCTGACACAAGCAGTGATACTTAAGTGTATACTGAATATTGTTGCTGTTGTTAAGTGCTGTTGAGTCGATTCCGATCCATAGCAAACCTGTATAGGATTTCCTAGGAGCAGCTGGTGAGCTTGAACCACCAACCTTGTAGTTCAAATGACTTTGCAGTCTGGCTCATTAACCCACAATGCCATACCAGGACTACTATTATACAAAATGGAGTCAATATTAATATTGTCAGTTATGATCATGAAATTGTGGCTATGTAAGAAAATATTTATAATGTTTAAAGGCATATAATGAAAAGTATAAGGATAAGATGACATGAGTTCTGGACTTTGCCTTAAGATTTTCAACAAAAAGATGAAGTAGAAAGGCCTGGTGATCTACTTCCAAAAATCAGTCCATGAAAACCCTATGAATTCTAACAGTCTAATCCTGTTGTGCATGAGATTACTATGAGTCAGGGAGCAACTATTTATGAGTGCTAACCCCACCACCAGTGATGAAGCAAGTGTCGAAATATCTTCCTTAATATTGAACAAAAGTGATAGGAATGTGACATTTCATTAGACCATAGCCTCTATTACAGGAAAATTCAAAATATATAGGCTCCATTTCTAAATATAAATTGCCTGCTCCTACCCCCACACCTCAGCATCTGATCAATTGTCTTATAAGGAAGGTAAACAAGCTGGAAGGGAGTAAGCCAGTCCTTCCAGAAATAAAAAGAAGTGAAGTAGCAGTGATGGTTGCCATGTGTCTCTACTGTCTGATAGGCTGGCAGCTTGGTAAACATTGCAAAAGAAATCCTAGGGCTTTGATAAAATAAACCCATAGGAACCTGTTTATGCTTGGGTGTTGGTTGTATTTCTGTCTTGCAAATCCCTTTCTCCCTGTTTCTTCATGATATTATAATATTCGGTGTAAACCTTCTTTCCCCCATTAAGGTGGGAGTAGAGGGAGGAAAGGGAGAGTAAAATCATTAGTCCTACCAAGTGGATTCAGTAGGCTGGGTGTCATCCAGTGTGTCATACCTCCACCCCCACTTGCCAGGAATCTCTTCATGTACCAGACCATACTGAGTCCTTAGTAATATTTATAAATTTTCATCACAGAATATGCGATACAATTATAAATTGATTAAATGTAATATTTCTTAGATTATATTCATACTAGCAGAATTGTTTTGTAAAATCTTTCTATATTGAATTATATTATTGGTAACTAAACATCGTCAGACTGCAAAGCCGTTTGAACTGCAAGGTCGGCAGTTCAAACTCACCAGCTGCTCCTTGGAAACCCTAAACAGGGTCGTTATGGGTCGGAACTGACTCAATGGCACTTAACAACAACAAAACAAAAGTCATTTTAAAAATCTTTTCCTTTAATTACTATTTCATTGTCAAAAAATTTGCTTCATAGGTTTACAAATACTTATTGTTGCTATGTGCCATCAAGTCAGGTCTGACTCAGCAAACCTGTATAGGCTTTCCAAGGAGCAGCCGGTGGGTTTGAATTGCTGACCTTGTGCTGACCCTACAGCACCACACCAGGAGTCCATTACAAATACTACTTACCACAACATTGCAACTAAAACACCAGAAAATATGACATCAATTATAAAAACAACAGCACATGCTTATAGTATGTGCAGATGAAACCTCATGATTTGAAGTGCTCTGGTTATTGGGTAATAATGACAGCTCTGACCAGGGTGAATCAGTGAATTAGAAGGTTCAAAATGTAAATTGACATAGAGTTTTAGTCTTGTAGGTATACTGATAGATGTCAGCTGAGCTTACAAAAAAAATTTTGTTGTATAACTAGTTACAAGAATATTTTTATATAAAAATATAAATTTCTGCTGAAATACTGCAGAAAAATTTTATATAGTCATTTGGGTGTTGTACCCTCTGCTCTGGTAGTGTAGTGGTTATGAGTCGGGCTGCCAACCTCAAGGTCAGCAGTTCAAAACTACCAGCAGTTGCGTGAGCAAAAGATAAGGCGTTCTACTCCCATAAAGATTTACAGCCTCGGAAATTCTGTACAGGGTCACTATGAGTTGGAACCGACTCCATGGTACTTAACAACAACAACAACAACCCTCTGACAGTGTCACCCAGTGTGGCCCACCCCACCCTAGGACTTGCCCACCTACTTTCCATCCCTTTTCCACAATGCTACCAGGATAAGTCATCTAACACACCAATCTGACCTCGTTTCTTCTGTGACTTCCCAGTCTTTGCCAAATGAAGCTCACAAATGTTCAGAAGACACACAAGACCCTTCATGATCCAGCCCCTCCCAAAAGTTGAGGAGCAAGTAACTCTACAAAGCAAATTAAGGTCACAAGAAATGAGAATTAAGGAGGCAGGGCTTGATGGCGGCTAGGGTAAAGGTGTAGTGAAGGTCGCAGCCAGCAATAACTCAGAATTCCAGGCAAAAAAGAGGCAAAACAGAGCTCCAAGACTCGGACCCACAGATATAGGAATAGTTTAAAGGTTTGAAGGCTTATACCCTGTGGGATTTGGAGCTGAGGCGGGAAATCATGTACTTTTGAATCTGCTGGCCAGGTTCAGAGGCCTGAGCCCACATCCTGGGCGAGTCCAAGCAGCAGGATGAAATCGGGGCTGCAGAGAGGGCCACAGAGACGCTGCGGAAACACGCTGTGGGAACCTTGGAAAGTATACTTTGCCGATTTTGTTGGTTCCGATTTTATTGTTTCCTTTGGTGTTGGGTAATAGGTGCACTCACGGTTTGCCCACCTACAGTC
>NW_006408638.1:7266246-7267894 GCF_000296735.1 Chrysochloris asiatica | reverse complement strand
AGAACAATTAGGCAGATTTTCATAGGCTAAGTGGGACAGAGGTAAATAATGATGTATTCACAACCTTGGAACAACAGGACTCTGATACAGGGACTGAGACATGGTTGGAATGGGCAAAAGGGAGGAAACAATGTTAAGATGCTTGGCTGTCTTTTGATCTTGGTTTCCCTGGCATACTATTATAAAATAGACACTTGAGGCGGAGAGAAAGGAATAGCCAGAAACATCACCATAGAAAGCTTGTAAAGACATCTTCTGCCTATAACTGATTGGAATACCTAAAATAGGGCTACAATGTGCCCTGTGAAGGAGGCTTCCTATGGAGCCTCTGCATTACATAAGACCATAGGTGGAATCCTGAACAGCATTGTAATTACTAAGGTCACCTGATCCTATGGTTTATGAAAGGAGTAAAATGGGGATGAATGTAGTCACATAAATGCTAACTGATCCCAAGACACCAGCAAAGTCAATTAAATTTCATCTGACTCAGATTGGACCAGCAAGATTGTATCACAGAATTTGAAGTTATATTTAAAAAAAAACTGCTTTAAATGCTGAATCAACTAAGGTTGTTACACTGAACATTCCTGCAATATACTCAACAGCATGATTTCCAGATACCTTCACTGATTACCTCAAGCAAAACAGATTGATTCCTTCTTAATCAGAACTCATAACACATTATTAGAACCACCAATGTTGTGCTTTTCTGAGACTATTTTTTTTTTACTTTTTATTGTAAATTAAGTGCAAGTTTACAGAACAGATCATCAGTTTTACTTTCAACAAATCATACACCTCATTTTATCTCAATGATTGTGATCCCCTCTATGTGACAGCATTTATCCTACTTCCTCCCTGTGTATTCTTGCTTTTCCCACCCTTCTGAATTTTGTCCTTAGGTAAATGCTGCCCCTTTGATCTCAAATGGTTGACGGTTCTATGGTGTGCATGCCTCACTAATGTAGTTGTCCATTCCTACATACCTATGTATGACTGGGCTGAAAATTTGAGCCACTGGTGTGAGTTCATTCAGTTCCAGACCTGAATGGTGAACAAGGGCAATCGTCTTGGGATTCCACCAGTCCCTGTTGTTATTGTTGTTGACAAGTGCTGTGGAGTTGGTTCCAATTAATAGCAACCCTGTATAGGGTTTACATGAAGCATATAGTGAGTCTGAACTGCTGACCTTGTGGTTCAAACCTGCCTTGCAATCAAGTGCTTATCCTACAACACCATACCAGGACTTCATTTATAATTGAGTTTTGTTCTATATTTTCTCCCACTCTATCCATGACCACAATTCAGAGCAGTTGATAGTGATAGCCTGGCACCATCTAGTTCTTCTGGTCTCACAGTCATGGAGACTGATGTTCACATGGTCCATTAGTCCATTGAACTAATTGTTTCAAAGAATCTTCAATTCTCATCATTCTTCTTTCCTCAGGACAAATAGAGATCAATAGTTGCACCTTAGATGCCACTTATGAACTTTTAAGATCTCAGTCACTACTCACCAAAGTAAGATATAAAATATTATCTTTGTAGACTGTGTTTTGCCAGCAAACCATGGTATCCCCCAAGACTATGATCCTGAGCCCATAGGCCCAGAAAATCATCCCTCAAGGTTTGGTAATTATAGACT
>NW_006408638.1:7260445-7262216 GCF_000296735.1 Chrysochloris asiatica | reverse complement strand
TTCTGCTGTGCATAAGGTCGCTATGAGTCGGTACCAACTCGATGGCGCCTAATAACAACAACAGACTACCTTATCTTTCTCCTGCAGAGCAATTGGTGGGTTCAAACCAAAGACCTTTGGTTAGCAGTTCAACACTTAACCCACTACATAATGGCCCTCCTTAAGTTCTTTTAGGCTAAGAGCAATCCCCAAAGTGGGCTGAGTGAAAGTTGGCATCAACCAGTGCTCTAGGATCTGAAGGAATGAGTGTCTCATTCTTCAGTTGGCAAGATTGAGGTGGCAGATGTAAGTAGTGCACCACAGTATTAACTACAAGAGTTCACTTCAAAGTAAATAATCTACATTTATTGTCAATGTAATGAATGTATTTATAAATAAATAAATATGACTATTCAAAAAAGTGGAGACCTGCTGTGGTCTATAATCACTATAAGATAAGTACTGTACTTCTAACCACAAGATCTGTGGTTTAAACCTATCAGCCACTCCTCAGAAATCCTATACAGGGTTGCTAAAAGTCAGGTTACTACATCAAAGATATTTTTGTAATTATTTTGGAAGGTTATTGAGAAAACAAGATATCTAAAATATCATTTCTAGTCTTTCTTCTGCAAAACATCATAGTTTCATTGAAGATGTCACCCTAGGAGGTAACTTTTCATCCCAAAGTCTTACTTAAAGATCTCATTCTTAACTACTTTTCTATAAACCACTGCGATCGAGTCAATTTTGATTCATAGTGACCCTGTATAGGATGTCCGGGGCTATAAATCTTTAGGGCAGCAGAAAGCCTAATCTTTCTCCTGTGGAGTAGCTGGTGGATTCGAAGTATCAACCTTGTGGTTAATAGTACAGTGCTTATCCTACTTTTCTATAGCACCTATATATTACTCCTGCCCAGATAAAATAAAATTAAGAATGTCTGCACCCATTGGTCTTCCCCAAAGAAGCTGATGTAAACAAACACTCCATTAACTCAAATTCATGGTATATTTTTAATATTTGAAGGTGGTGAGATATTATTATTGTTGCCAGCACAGGTCCTGTGTCTGGCACACAGTACACACCTTTTAATGGGAATGGAAAATTAAACACAGGCATACCCTGGAGATATCGCAGCTTCAGTGCCAGATACCACAATTAAATAAATATTGCAATAAAGTGAGTCCACAAATTGTTTGGTTTCCAATGCATATAAAAGTTATGTTTACACTATACTGTAGCCTGCTCTGTGTGCAATTGCATTATGAAAAAGTTTGAAATATTGTGAGAATTACCAAACTGTCAAAATGGGACAGAAGTACAAAGTGAGCACATGTTATTGCAAAAATGGCACTGCTAGACTTGCTCAACAGAGGGTTGCCACAAACCTTTAATTGGTTAAAAAAAAGACAACACCTACAAAGCATTAAACAAGATGCAATAAAATGAGGTGTGCTCCATTCCTATAAGAATTAAAGTGACACTATGATCATTTTATAACCATCATTAAATAGAAATGCCCACCCAAAAAAATCTTGTGCAATAGGTCTGATGTTGAGTAATAATTTAGAGAAACAGAAACAGAGAGAGAGACTCCTGGTGTGATACTGTAGGAACAGCACTGGACTGCAAACCACAAGGTCAGCAGCTCAAACCCACCAGCTGCTCCTCGGAAGCCCTATACAGTGTCTCCATGAGAAAGAATTGAATAGACGGCAATTAACAGTAAAGATATATATATGTATGGATATGTGTATATGCATGTGTGTGTGTATATATATATATATAT
>NW_006408638.1:7252407-7259860 GCF_000296735.1 Chrysochloris asiatica | reverse complement strand
ATACAAGGTCACTATTAGTCGGAACAGAGTCAAAGGCACATAACAACAACAATATAGTAAGCAGAATATTGTACAAAAGGAAATCATATCCAGTGGAAGCTAGGAAGGAATATTATCAAGAAACTACAATTAAGTGTTGAAGCCCTTAAGTCCAACTATCTAAAAAAAAAAAAGACCCATTCTATAAATACCAAACAGTAACAATAATAGTATATTTGAAGATATTATAAACGTAAAGAAGTATGTTCAACTTTTAGATCCAAGTAAAATGTTATTTTGAAAGCTTACATTATGAAACACCTCAAGGCTATCATTTTGTAAAACAATGGTCAACCCCAATTGTCCTAGTTCAAAAATTTTTGACTCACAATTTTCCATGATTTTTCTAACTATGTACTCCTTCATATATTTAAATTGACATCCAACATTTTTCCATATGTTTTTAAAATGTGTTTATTATTTTGAACACCCACTGCTATCAAGTCAAATCCAAGTCAAAGTGACCCTTTAGGACAGAGTAGAACAGCGCATACAGGTTTTCAAGATTATAAATCCTTACAGGAATTGACAGCCATATCTTTCTTCCTCAGAGCAGCTGAAGGGCTTGAACCGTCAACCTCGTGACTAGAAGCCCAATGTTTAACCTACTGCAACACCAGCATTCCGCATATTTCTTGGTAGGGAATAGACAAAACAAAATTCCAAAAATAAAATAACTGAGGTCTAATTAAAATGAATATTTGATGAAAAAGATCTTAACTATACTGCTGAATAAAATGTTCCTGATCTGTAAGCAAAAGTCTTGGTGGCACAATGGTTAAATGTTAAACTGCTAACCAAATGGTTGGCAATTTGAACCCATCAGCAGCTCTGTGGAAGAAAGATGTGGCTGTCTGCTTCCACAAGATTACAACTCGGAAACTCTATGGAGCAGTTCCAGTCTACTCTGTCTTACAGGCTCACTATGAGTCAGAAGCTACTTCATGGCAGTAGGTTTGGTTTGGAGTTTGGATCAGATCTCAGGAACAGCCATTGCTTCTATACGAATTAAAGTTCATTTCCTGACTATAAAAAATTAGGTTGGAATTTCAGTGTGATTAGTGTAATACATTTGACTAGTTCTTAATACTTTCTAAAACAAAAAAGTTTCATAATCTTACCTCTCCTAATGGGTCTTATCTCAAACTGCTAATATTATTGAACTAACATTAGATGATCATGACTTACCTGTCAGTTTGTCATACTGGCAGCTTGCATATTGCTATGATGCTGGAAGCTATGCCACCGGTATTTTAAATACCAGCAGTGTAACACATGATGGATACGTTTCATCTGAGCTTCTAGACTAAGACAAACCAGAAAGGAGAGGCTGACTACTTCTCAATGTTTAGCCGCTGAAAATCTTATAAATAGCAGTGTAACACTATTATTTCAATATAGTTCCAGAATATTGAATATTGAAATATTCTAAATAGCACCAGAATATTGTCAGATGTAGTGCCAGAAGATGAGCCCCTCAGGTTGAAAGGTGCTCAAAATATGACTGGGGAACAGCTGCCTCCTCAAAGCAATGTTGACTGTGATGGTGCAAAAGAAGTAAAGCTTTTAGGACCTTCATATGCTGATGGGAACAACTCAAAAAATGAGAAGAAACAGCTGTAAACATCCATTAGTAATTGGAACAAGAAAATTAGAAGTTGTCAAAAATGAGATGGAACACATAAAGATCAATATCCTAGGTATTAGTGAGCTGAAATGGACTGGTATAGAATATTTTGAATCCAACAACACATGGTTTACTATGCTGGAACTGACAAATTGAACAGGAATGGCATCACATTCTTCATGAAAAAGAACATTTCAAGATGTATCTTGAAATATAATGCATTCCGTGATAAGATAATATCCAAACATCTACATGGAAGCTATTTTTAATAACCTCATGTGCATGTGAAAGATGGACAGTGAATAATGAAGACCATAGAAGAACTGATGCTTTTGAGTTATGGTGTTGGAGGAGATGATTGTAAGTGCCATGGGCTGCCAAAGAACCTACAGATCTGTGTTGGAAGAAGTGCAGCCAGTGTGTTCTTTGGAGGCTAGGATCGCCAAACTTCTTCTCTCATACTTCGGACATGTTGTCAGGAGGGACCAGTCGCTGGAGAAGGATATCATGTTTGGTAAGGTGAAGGGTCAGAGAAAAAGAAGAAGACTCCCAATGAGATGGATTGGCAAAGTGACAGCATCAATGGACTCAAGCGTGGCAACAATTGTGAGGTTGGCCCAGGACAGGGCCGTGTTTCATTCTGTTGTGCATAGGGTTGATAGGAGTCGGTACTGACTCGATGGCACCTAACAACAACATATAAGACCAGTTAATACAACTATTACTCAAATTTACACAACAACCATTACAGCCAGTGAGGATGAAATAGAAGAATTCAATCAGTCTGAAATTCTTCAGTCTGAAATTGATCAAACACACAAACAAGATATAGTGATAATTATTAGTGATTGGAAAGCAAAGGTTGGAAACAAAGAGGAAAGGTCAGTAGTTGGAAAATATGGGATTGCTGATAGCAATGATGCTGGAGATCACATGATAGAATTTTGCTAAAACAATGACTTACTCATTGCAAATTTTTTTACTCATTAAAACTTTTTTAAACACTGTAAAAGAACAACTATACACATGGGATACATAGAAATCAAATTACCTACATGTGTGAGAGGACAAGTTGGGGTGGGAAGGAAGCTCCATTTTATCAGCCAAAAGCAGGCCAGGGACAGACTGGGGAACAGACAATGGATTACTCATCTGCAAGTTCAGGATGAAGCTGAAGAAAACTAAAACAAGTCACAAAAGGCAAAATGTGATCTTGAACATATCTCACCAGAACTTAGAGATGATCCCAAGAACAGATTTGCTGTATTAGATACTACTGACTGAAGATCTGAAGAGTTATGGGATGATATCCAGAACATTATACAGGAAGAAAGCAAAAGGTCATTAAAAAGGTAGGAAATGAAGAGATCAAAATAGATGCCAGAAGAGATTCTGAACACAAATAGAAGAAATGAGGATGTAAAAGAACTGAAAAGAAAATTTCAAAGGGCAAATGGAGAAGACAAAGTATTATAATGAAATAAGCAAAGACCTGGAATTAGAACATCAAAATAGAAGAACACGCTTAGCATTTCTTAAGCTGAAAGAACTGAAGAAAAATGTCAAGCTTCGAATTGAAATATTGAAGGATTCTATGGGCAAAATATTGAGTGATATAAAAAACATCAAAAGAAGATAGAAGGAATACAGAGTAACTGTATCAAAAAGAAATGGATGATGTTCAACCATTTCAAGAGGCAGCATATGATCAAGAGCCAACAGTGCTGAAGGAAGAAGTCCAAGGTGCACTGAAAGACTGGCAAAGAACAAAGCTGTGGGAATTGATGGAATACAAATGAGAATCTTTCAACGAACGGATGCAGCATTGGAGGCATTCATTTATCTATGCCAAGAAATTTGGAAGACAGCTACATGGCCAACTTGTTGGAAGAGATCCATATTTGTGCCCATTCCAAAGATAGGTGACCCAAAGGAATGCAGACATAATCAGAAAATATCATTAATATCACATGCAAGTAAAATTTTGCTAAAGATAATGCAAAAATGGTTGCAACAGGAAACTGCCAGAGGTTCAACCTGGATACAGACAAGAACCTGGAATGAGAGTTATCATTGCTGACATCAGATTGATCTTGGCTAAAAGCAGAGAATATGTGTGCTTTAGGCTTTCAACTGTGTGGATCATGACAAGCTATGGATAACATTGTGAAGAATAAGTATTCCAGAACACTTAATTGTGCTCATGAGGAACATGTGCATAGAGCAAGAGACAGTTGTTCAGGGGACATTGAATGATTTAAAATCAGGAAAGGTGTGTGCCAGGGCTGTATTCTTTTATCATACTTACTCAATCTGTATGCTGAGCAAATAATCCAAGATTATTTGAAGAATATTTGAAGAATATATGAAGAAGAACATGGCATCAGAATTAGAGGAAGACTCATTAATAACCGATGATACACAGATGCTACAACCTTGCTTGCTGAAAGCAAAGAGGACTTAAAATATTGATGATGATAAAGACCTCAGCCTTCAGAATGGATTGCAGCTCAATGTAAAGTAAACAAAAAGTCTTACCACTGGATCAGTAAATAACATCAAGATAAATGGAGAAATGATTGAAATTGTCAAAGACTTCATTTGATTCGGCTTCACTATCAACACTCATGGAAGCAGTAGTCAAGAAATCAAGCAACATGTTGCATTAAGCAAATCTGCTGCACAAGACCTCTTGAAGTGTTCAAGAGCAAAGATGTCAGTTTGAAGATTAAGATGCTCCTGACCCAAGCCATACTATTTTAGTAACCTCATATGAATGTGAAAGTTGGACAATGAATAAAGAAGACCATAGAAGAATTGATGCATTTGAATGACGGTGTTGGAGAAGAATATTAAAAGTACCACAAACTGCCGTAAGAGCAAATAAATCTGTGTTGGAAGAAGTACAAGCAGAATGCTCCTTGGTAGTGGTGGTGTGCCATGGAGTTTGTTCCAAGCTACCCTGCATAGTGTTTCTGAGGCTGTAAATCTTTACGGGAGAAGAAAGCATCATCTTTCTCCAATGGAACATCTGCTGCCCTTGAGGTTAGTAGCCCATCTCGTAACCACTACACTACCAGAGCTCCTTAGACTGCTTCTTAGAAGCCAGGATAGCCAGACTTTGTCTCTTCTACTTGGGACTATTATCAGGCGGGACCAATCTCTGAAGATGGACAACATGTTTGTTAAAGAGGATAGTCAGCAAAAAAAGAGGAAGACCTCCTACGAGATGAATTGGCACAATAGTCACAGCAGTGGACAATGATTGTGAGGATGGAGCAGGACTGGGCAGCAGTGTTTTATCCTGTTGTGCGTAGTGTAGCTATCAGCTGAAACCAACTCCACAGCCCCTAAAAACATTAGATGAAATAACTACTACTCTTACATCTTGGTGGCCTTTATAGAGACATCATAGGGGAAATGGCAGAAATTAAGCTGTCCTGTAACTGACATTTCTCTTGAGAACATTTGAGGGTTATTGAGAAGGGTTTCAAGATTTCCCCAGACACTCAAGCTTTCTATTTTTAACCCAGTCCAGCACTGAGATTCTTTTTCTTTCAGGGAATTTTTTAGTTCTTAAGAAAACCATTTCCAGATGGTCAATAAAAATAAAGCACTTATTAGTGCATATACAGTCTGTTTCAATAGCAAAGAGAGAAAAGGGAGAAAGACAGAGATATTTTGCAGTAATAAATCTGTTAAAATGGGTAATTTTCCTTTTCCATAAGACCATTAGTTCTCAGGTTGTGGTGGAACTATTGACAGAATATGAAACTTGATTGATTGCTATCACAAGATCATACAGATAACTCAAAAACTGTTAAGACAACATTTATTCCCACCAGTTCTCCTGAATCAATATCCCAGAAAGAAGCTGAAATTGACCTTTTTAGTATCAGTGAAAGAAATGTCATAGAATTCTTAAAATGAAAGAGCATTTTTAAAACACATAGTCCACTATTTCCATAGCAAGCACCAAAAGCATGTGAAGATATGAGAAATGTTTTTAACATATCTTTTTAAATCTATTATAACTGTAAATAGAATAAAAATAAATAATATATTGTACAAAAAGTAAATGGGAAATAAAAGAAAGGTTTCCTCTAATACACTCTTCCTGCTGAAGCAGAAATTAAAGTTGCTTTTTTTTCTTTCCACAACCAGGTTGCAAAGTGCTGGTACAGCAGAAACTTTTTATTATAAAAACTCTTAAGCATAGTATTACCATAAAAGGTCACCTCTGATGTGTCAGGATTTTACTATACAATTTAATGAAATTATTACTTTGTAGGGAGTCTCAGTCTTTTGATTATTTAGTTTACAGTCCAATTCAATGAAACCAGAGTTGTGGTTTCAAAATTTATAATCATTATAATATTGTTCAGTTACTTGGACCTGTCCCATAGCTGAAGCCTGCTTCCTAGACCTTAACCTGTCTTTTTAAGCATGTGTACTGGCATTACAGGAAAAATTCAGTACAGATCATCTAATAAAAACTCATTCATCATTGCTGGAAAAGCATTTTAAAGTACACATCCTGCTAATTGAAGAACATGCAAAATGGTAAAATCATAGAATAGTGGACTAAAATAGAGTCTTAGGGATCATCTAGTAGGATCTTTTAATTAATAGATAACAAATCAATTATATAACTTGTTCACAGTATTATATAAGTAACAGGGTTTGAAATTAAATTTCTGATCATCTGAGAGTTATGTTCTTTGACTATAAAAATAATATAATATTACTTGGCATACTTATCCCATAAGGCAATTGTAAAGAATAAAATGAAGTGTTATAGATTAATACACTATTTTGAAGCCACCTAAACTTGCAATTAAATGTATAGGCAGTATCATTTAAGAATTAACATGGTATCTTATAAAGGCTACCTAGATTAGTATCCCAATTTGAGCATTTACGGGATTACTTGGGCAAGTTATGTAACATCTCTGAGCCTCAGATTCTTTATCTTCAAAAGAGAGATAATAACTAACTTCTCTGACAACCTTGCATAGTTGTGAAAGTCAAATGACGCAGATGATACATGGGAAAGGTCATAAACTGTTAGTGAAACCGAAATACAATTAGTGTCCCACATGACCCAGTTTATGCACATTACTGCATTAAGAGAACAGCAGTCCAGCAAACATACACATTCACATGCACAAACACACATACCCATGCTAAGACATGGAGAGATTTGGAAACAAGTCACACTTTTATTCTCTTTCCACTGTGGATTCTTAATGTGCAGCAAAACTTACCTTTAGACATTTCTGTCATTTCGCTTTCTCTCACAAGCCTGAATACAGTTCAAAAACTTTCTAGTGAAGCATTGGAGTGGTAACCGAAAAGTCGGCAGTTCAAACACACTTACCATTCTCAGAAACTCTATACAGTGTCGCCGTGAATCAGAATTGACTAGATAGTTTATTACTTGGATTATTCAAAAGAAAGAAGAAATTAACTACTGACCCAACAAGCAAGAACTCTTACATCACAGAAAGGATGGGGAAATCGAAAGTGAATAAAAGCTATTTACAAGGGGAAATCAAACAGTATAGCTACAAAACCATAGAAACTTCTATTAAACAAAAATATCAAAATGTGAAGCTACTTCTTATAGACATATCCATCATCTAGGTCTATACACTTGTGAAGGTGGTGTTTCCATCTCTCTAAGAACGCTGCATTCTTCAATTTACATCACATGAAAATCCTTATTCCTTTGAAGTGTTCTTTGAGTTTAAGGAACAAAATGAAGCTTGACAGGACAAGATCAGG
>NW_006408638.1:7249182-7250907 GCF_000296735.1 Chrysochloris asiatica | reverse complement strand
GCAAATGATTTGCCACATAATTCACTGTCACTTATCTACTTGACAGAATCATTTCATGTGCCTGCTGAATGTTGTCATCAGCCATGGGCATGACAGACATCTCAGTTTAACCAGAGTGCAGATAATTTTTTACTCATCCTCAAATTTTTGACAAGGGTGTCAGGAAAATTCAATGGGAAAAAAACAATCATTTTAACAAATGGTGCTTGAAAAACTAGATATTCCCACGCAAACGAATGAAGTTAAACCTTAATAATATGTACAAGAATTAATTCAAAATGGGTCATAGATCTAAATGTAAGAGTTAAAACTATAAAATAGGAAGAAAGCATAGATCTTAGATTAGACAGTAGTTTCTTAGATGTGACACTAAAAGTACAACACGCAGAAGAAATAGATAAGTGAGACTTCATCAAAATTTAAAACTTTTGTATTCCAAAGAATACCATCCAGAAAATAAAATGACAATCAATGAAATGAGAAAATGTATTTGCAAATTTATCTCTGAAAAGAAATTTATATCTAGGCTATAAAAAGAGCTCTTACAATTAACAATAAAAACACCAAAAATATTCCAATAAAGAATTGAATAGACAGTCCTTTAAAGAAGACATACAAATGGTCAGCAGGCATATGAAAAGATGTTCAACATCATTAGTCATTAAAAAAATGCAATTCAAAACCACAATGAGATATCACTTCTTACCAACTAGAATGGCTAAAATTTTTTTAAAAAAAAGAAGGCAACAAATGTTAGCAAGGATGCGGAGAAATTGAGACCTTCATATGATTATGGTGAAGTTGTAATGTGAAATGGTCCAGTCACTTTGGAAAACAGTGTGCCAATAACTTGAAAAATTAAACATGAGTCACCATATGACCCAGCAATTTTAAAAACATATCCACCCAAAAACCTGTACACAGATCTTCAGAGCAACATTATTCATAATAGTAAAAAAGTAGGAAGACTCTAAATGTTCATCAAGTGATGAGTGGATAAATAAAATGTGGTATATCCATGCAGTGGAAAAGTTCTCAGCAAAGAAAATGAATGAAATACTGCTTTATGCAACAACATGGATGAACCTTGAAAACATGCTAAGTGAAAGAAATTAGTCACAAAAGGCCATTTACATATGATTCTATTTATATTCAATGTCCAGATACATTGAAACAGAAAGTAGATTAGTGGGTGCTATGGACTGGAGTCCTGGTGTGGCGCTGTGGGCTAATGCATCAGACTGCAAAGTCATTTGAACTGCAAGGTTGGTGGTTCAAGCTCACCAGCTAGCCCTTGGAAACCCTATATAGAGTCACTATGGGTCGGAATCAACTTGATGGCACTTAACAACAACAACGATGGACTGGGAAGAGGAGAGAATATGGAGTGACTGCTAATGGCACAAGATTTCTTTTTGAGGTGACAAAAGTGTTCTGAAATTAGATAGTGGTGATAGTTGCACAACTTTTCGATTTACTAAAAAATGACTTAATTTTACACTTTTAAAAGGTGGAATTTAGGTTATGTGAATTACATCTCAACAAGCTAATTATGTAAATAACATTATCTGTACTATACAGGAGAAAAGAATTATTTCTATTTGTATTCCAAATCTTTGTCTATCCCTCATCCTTCGAGCACTAAAGAGAATAACAAATAAGCATATCAATGTACCAGGTAAAATGACTCTTTAAAGAATCTTAGCATTACAGGGCTACTCACAA
>NW_006408638.1:7245223-7248556 GCF_000296735.1 Chrysochloris asiatica | reverse complement strand
CTTCATTTCTAGACTGCTGCTTTCATGAGTGTTGATGGTGAATCCAAGCAAAATGAAGTCTTTAAAAACTTCAATCTTTTCTCCATTTATCTTCATGTAATTTATTAATCCAGTGATGAGGATTTTTGTTTTCTTTACTTCCAGGTGCAACCCATACCGAAGGCTATGGTCTTTTAAATCCTCTTCATTTTCAGCAAGCAAGGCTATATCATCTGCATATCTCATGTTGTTAAAGAGTCTTCCTCCAATCCTGATGACACGTTTTTCTTCATTAATCCAGCTTCTTGGATTTTGTCCTTAGCATACAGATTGAATAAGTATGGTGAAAGAATACAACCCTGGCACATACATTTCCCAATTTTAAACCATTCAGTGTTCCCTTGTTCTATTCCAGCTATTGTCTCTGCTCTATGTACAAGTTCCTCGTGAGCACAATTAAGTGTTCTGGAATACTCATTCTCTGCAATGTTGTCCATAGCTTTTCATGATCCACACAATCAAAACCTTTTGTGTAGTCAATAAAGCACAGATAAACATCTTCCTGGTATTCTCTGCTTTGAGCCAAGATCCATCTGATGTCACCAATGATATCCCTCATTCTACATCCTCTTCTGAATCTGGTTTGAACCTCAGGATGTTCCCTGTCAATATACTGTTGCAGCCATTATTGAATTATCTTTAGCAAAAGTTTACTTGTATGTGATATTAATGATATTGTTCTATGATTTCCACATTCGATTGGGTCACCTCTCTTTGGAATTGCACAAATATGGATCTCTTCCCAATTAGTTGGCCAGGCAGCTAGCTGTCTTCCAAATTTCTTGGCACAGATGAGTGAGTGCCTCCAGTGCCACATCAGCTTGTTGAAAGATTTCAATTTATATTCCACCAATTCCCACAGCCTTGTTCTTGGCTTTTGATCATGTGATACCTCTTTAAACGGTTGCATGTTGACCATTTCTTTTTGGTACCGTGACTCCGTGTATTCCTTCCATCTGTTTCTGATGCTTTCTGCATCATTCAATATTTTGCCATAGAATTCTTCAATACTAAAAGTTGACGCTTGAATTTTCCTTCAGTTCCCTCAGATTGAGAAATGCTGAGCATGTTCTTAACTTTTATCTAATTCCAAATCTTAGTGCATTTCATTATAATATTTGGCTTTTTCTTCTCAAGATGCCCTTTGAAATTTTCAGTTCAACTCTTTTACCTCCTCATTTCTTCCATTTGCTTTAGCATCCCTATGCTGGAGAGCAAATTTTAGAGTCTCTCATGACATCCATTTTTGCTTTTTCTTCTTCCTTGTTTTTTTAATGACTTTTTGCTTTCTTCCTGTATGATGTTCTTGAAGTCATCACACAACTCTTCTCAATTTTGGTCATTAGTGTACAATTTATCAAATATATTATTGGGATGATCTCTAAATTCAGGTGGGATATGTTCAAGGTCATATTTTGTCTCTCATGGACTTGTTTTCATTTTCTTCAGCTTCAGCCCAAGCTTGCATATGAGCAATTGATGATTTGTTCTACAGCCTGCCCAGTCTTCTTTAGGCTATGAGATGGAGCTTTTCCACTGTCCTTTCCACAGATGTAGTCAGTTTGATTTCTGTGTATTCCATCTGATGAGTTCCTTGTGCATAGTCATCTTTTATGTTGCTTAAAAATGTATTTGCAATGTAAGACCTTAGGTGGAATCCTGATCCTCATCCAGAACATTTTGAGGTGGGAAATTTCCACTGAAAGGACAAGCAGACCAGCCTGTAACAGAAATTTGATAAAGGAAACAAGTGTAAATTGCTACAATTTGATGAACTTGACCTATGCTTGTGGATGTAGTAGCTCAAAACAGGGAATGAATCTTTACAGCAAGGATCATTCCCACCTCCTTGGTACACAGGGTTTACAGGGATGGGCAACTTAGACATTGGCTACCCAAAATAGCGGGACTATAAATGCATGAAGTGACTAGCTTACAAGCTTTCAAGAGGGACCCCAGTTTCAGAGGGCACGGGGGAAGGTAGAATCTTCACTGAGTGGTTTCCAACCTGTCTGGACAGGGTTGGTAAAAGGAGATGGGAATAAGATGCTTGCAGTTCAATAGTGAATAATTGCTATCAGGACTGATTGTGGTTGTTGGAAATGTAAAGGTAGACATATTTGTAACAAAAGGAGGGGAGTGGCTGATTTTGTAGTCCAGGAGTGGCGGACCCTGGGACCATCAAGGGAGAAGAGCGGAGTGCAGGATCCTATCCAGAGAAGCAGTGATGCCAGAAATGAAGGTAGAGATGATGATGTGGAGAGATGGAGCAGCTGGGGACTCTGGCTGTGTGTTGACAGCCAGGGGTCAGGCTTACAGGGTGTACTCTTTGGCTGTTTGATGATACATGTAGGGAATTGCAATCATTGCAATGAAACAAAGTAAGATAGGATGAATGTAAAGCTAATGTTCTCCCATGTAAACTATCACATAATTCACAACAAAAACTCAAATATAGATAGAGAGGAGAGAAAGACATTTGCAATGAAAAAATCATTGGTCTTGCAAAATTCTATCACAGATCATTTCTATAACAGAGGCCATAATTTTCCAATGACTGATCTTTACTCTTTGTTTCCAACCTCTGCATTCCAATCACCAGTAATTATCAATACATCTTGATAGCATGTTTGATCAATTTCAGGCTGAAGAAGTTAATAAAATTCTTCTTCAATTTCATCATCACTGGCTTTGGTGGTTGGTGTATAAATTTAAATAATAGTTGTATTAACTGGTCTTCATTGTTGTTGTTGTTAAGTGCTGTCGAGTTGGTTCTGACCCATAGTGACCCTATATAGGGTTTCCAAAGAGACGCCAGTGAACTTGAACCACTGACCTTGCAGTTCAATTGCCTTTGCAGTACCGTGTATTAACCCAAAGTACCACACCAGGTCTTCATGGTAGGCATATGGGTATTATCCTATCACAAACAACATTGTACTTCAAGAGAGATCTTGAAATGTTCTTTTTGATGATGAGTGTGATGTTCCGATTACTAATGGATGTTTACAGCTGTTTCTCCTCATTTTAAGTTGTGTCCCATCAGCAAATGAAGGTCCCAAAAACTTTACTCCATTTGCATCATCACAGTCAATTTTTCTTTGAGGAGGCAGCTCTTTCCTAATCACATTTTGAGTGCCTTCCAGCCTGAGGGGCTCACTTTCCAACCCTAATATCTGACAACATTCTGGTTCTCTTCATCATATTTCAATATTCAATATTCTGGTGCTATCAGACAGTGTTCCACTGCTATTCATGAGATTTTAGGAAATAGTATGTCTCCCTTTCTTCCTA
>NW_006408638.1:7236360-7243578 GCF_000296735.1 Chrysochloris asiatica | reverse complement strand
CGAACCACAATGTTGACAGTTCAAACCCACCAGTTGCTCTTCAGAAATCCAACTTGATGGCACTTAATAACAACAATAATAGCAATACTTCTTAGCTTCAGATTAACATTGTGTCTAGAAAAAGGAAGATGAGGGCCATCTTGGAATTCTGATTATGGCAAAACTAAACTAGGTTTCAGTTGTCAGGTCATGTTACCATTCCTGTTCCAATCAAAAGTGGCCAACATCATATAGTATAAACATAGCTCCTACAGTAAGTGAAGTCAAAAGCATATCTAATCATCACTACCTGTTGGGAAGAATTTGGTATCTGGTGAGAAAAACATGTAATGTTAGTCTTCTAGATTACATAACATCTGGGAAAGTCTTTATAGATTTTTTTGTTTTGGTTTGGTTTGTTTTTTTTTTTTTCAATGAATCCATTCTGTTAAGAATTAGTGGTTACTTTTTTAGTTTAACTTTGAGCACACACACACACACACTAATCCCCTCAGATCAGTTAAATTACCACTGTCATTCTGACACTATTTTTAAACAAATATGCATGCATACCTAAACTTAGTTCTTTATTCAAAAACTAGCTCCCCCTCAAATACAAAATAGCCTCCAAATTTGAGAGATATGTATGCTGTAAAGTTACACTACATTTAAATGTTTCAAGTAGATAGTTTCACATTGTATTTTCAACTAGGAGTGGTTAAAAACAGGAAGTTTGATGAGTAAACTTGAAACCAGTGAAAATACAGAACATAATGAGGGAAATTCAGAAAAAGCCTGATATTGTCCACAGATGTAACAGTTATGGAGTTGTTCCTAAGTGTTCCCACATGAACTTAGTCGTGGAAAATATGATAGCAACATCCTGTCAAACAAGTAGTAAATCAACAGAAAGCAATACTAGGCTGTTCTCACAAGCTAATTTATTTTCCATAATATTTTGAAGGTTTAGTCAACTTTTCCGAATCTTGTTAGAGAAATCATGGAATCATAAATGTCTGAGACCATGATGCTAGTAGAATTATTTTAAAACCAAACATGCAAATTTGAAAGAAAGGCATCAGAATTCAAAGAAAAGCATAATCAAAAAAGCTAAATAGAAACTGCTTGAAGTTTCTGCAAAAAGCAATTTTAGAACCCCTTAAAAAGTAAGGTCTATAAAATGGAAGAAACTGTCTAGGGTGAACAAAAACAGGCAAGCTAAGAAAGCATCATTTCAAATCACTCCCTTTAATGGTGCAAAAAGCATAAACAACCATTTGGGAGAATAAAGTTAATTTGATTTTTTTAAATCTTACATTCAAATTACAACACCAATATTAATAATTTGGCCATTTCTGTGGTCTTTGCTTGCTTCTGTGGTCTCTAGGATAGTGTGTTTGATAAATGATAGGTAGAATGATCAATTGGTATAACAAAATCCATAAAGACAATGTTCTAAATCCTACTTCGTTGAGTATCATCTGGGATTTTAAAGACTCATGAGTGGTCATTTAAGGTACAGCTATTTGTCTCTCCATGTGCAACAGAAAGAAGAGTGATAAAATTGAAGATGCTTGGACTACTGGACTAATGGAATATGTGAGCATCAGTTTCCATGACCCTGAGACCAGAAGAACTAGATGATGCCCAGATATTACTACCAACAACTCTAAAAGGGGTCATATTAGAAAGTCCTGGATAGAGTGGCAGAATATGTGGAACAAAACTCAATATTATTTTTTTAATATATATAGATAGGGATTACTGGTCAGAAAAAGACTGGAGGAAGCTGAGACTAGGGTCTTTGGCCACCCTTCTCACCCTCATGACCCAACTTTCAGTCAAACAGTAGATAGGTATATATCGGAGGAATAACAACACTAGTAGGGTATGATCATTATTAATAATGGAATGTTCAATCATTCAAAATCAAATGGACAATATTTACCTAAGGGCAAAGTTGAGAAGGGATGGAAAGATGGGTGCCAAGGGCGGAAGCGAAATAACTGTTGTTCCATGTAGGGATTACAATCATTGAGATGAAGCAAAGTGTACTATTTGTTGAATGTAAAACTGGTGATCTTTTCTGTAAACATTCACTCAATTCACACACACAAAAAAAGCTTTAAAAAATATATATATGTGGATAAAATTTTCATGAACTATTGGTGTGTGTTCGAATTCGAAACACACAAAGCTGTAGAAAGGGTGGTAGTCATGGTCTGAGCCATCACAAACCATAACTGCTCAGGCAAACTCTGAAAAACTCATCAAAAGCACATCATCTCAAAGAATTTGCCTCATGTGTTCAAAATGTGTTCACTAGAGCAGGCAATATGCTATATTATGCTTTAAAATGTGTTTTATATA
Organism: Chrysochloris asiatica; assembly: GCF_000296735.1. Taxonomy (NCBI): domain Eukaryota; kingdom Metazoa; phylum Chordata; class Mammalia; order Afrosoricida; family Chrysochloridae; genus Chrysochloris; species Chrysochloris asiatica. The sequence continues at coordinate 7,241,229 of NW_006408638.1, read as the reverse complement.
CTCTTCATTTTAGGACAAATCCTAAAATGGAACTTTAACCACATAAATGTATGCTGGCTTAACCAGAAGAATGGTGGAGGCTAAATTGTTATTTTCCATCTTAAAGAATGTTTAAAAAAAAAAAAAAAAAGCATACTTAATTTGGCTGCTCAAAGACTTTTCAGATTACGTCTAAATTGTCACTTGTTATTTCAGGTTGTAAAATAAATGACAACTAGGGAGTTCCAGTATTGTGCTATAGGATAAGCGCTAGTCTGCTAACCATAAAGCCAGTGGTTCAAACCTATCAACTGCTCCTTAGAAACCCTATCCAGGCATTTAAAAACAGCAGCAGGAGAGTTATGACATGACTATTATTAGATTTTAGCCAAGCAAAGGTTAATTGTGCCCATAATACTCCATGATTTGAGAAATCTAGGCATTTTCTGAGGTACTTCTCTTACCACTAAATCACCCCCTGAAGAAATCTGACTCTAAGAGATTCTGTCATAAACCTATGGACAATCAATTAAGAAGTTTTTCTTGAGAATTTATGTACTCATCACTTACAGGCTAGAACCTTGTTGTAGTTGTTATTGTTGCTGTTGTTAGGTGCCATTGAGTTGGCACTGACTCATAGCAACCCTATGAACAACAGAATGAAACACTTTCCAGTCCCAGGCCAACCTCACAATCATTGCTAAGCCTGAGCCCACTGCTGCCACCACTATCCTAATCGATCTCTTTGTAGGTCTTCCTCTTTTTCTGCAACCCTCCACTTTACCAAATATGATATCCTTCTCCAGGGAGTGGTCCCTCCTGATAATATGTCCCAAGAAGGAGAGATGAAGTCTGGTCATCCTGGTTTCTAAGGGGCATTCTAGCTGTACTTCTTCCAACACAAATTGGTTTGTTCTTCTGGTAGTCCATGGCAATTTTAATATTCTCCTCCAACACCATAATTCAAATGTATCAATTCTTCTGAAGCTTTACTTATTCATTGTCCAACTTTCACATACATATGAGGTTGTTGAAAATACCATGGCTTGGGTCAGGAACAACTTAGTCCTCAAACTGACATATTTGTTTTTCAACACTTTAAACTGCAGTACATAGGCTGCTGTATCTCTACTTGCATCAATATATCTGCCTTTTTACTGTGACAATAAGATCACCAGGATCCCATCAGCCTGCCTGACACATGCCAGGATTTGGAACACTCCTATGATGGCTTAAAGCTAGACTTTACAATACATTGTCATTTCCTCTCTTTAGCCTTATTCTTCCCCAGGAGTTTCTTCTGTTTTCAAATACAGGGAAGTTTGCCAGCATATCTTCGGTTTTAGAATATTACTCATTACATTATTCCAAGAATTAGAATGGGATTAGAATGGAGACTGCTTTCCAAAATTCCTCACTATATCAGGATAATCCTAGTTCTTGAAACTTTTCTTAGGATTCCTAGATCAAAAGATGACCGACATTGAGTTGACTCTGATTCACACAATCCTATGTATAGTAGAATAAAATGTTGCCTGGTCCTGTATAATCCTTATTATCACTGGCATGTTCAAATATTATTGTGGCTATTGTGCTAATCCATCTACTGAGGTTCTCCCACACTCTCATTGGCCTTTTACTTCACTAAACACAGTGTCCTTCTCTAGCCACTGATCCCTCCTCATGATGCATCCAAAGCAAGTGAGTCACACAATGTCTATTGTAATTCATAAGTTTTTCATTAGTTAATTTTTGGAAGTAGGTCACAAGACTTTTCTTCCTAGTCTGACTTAGTCTGTAAATTTTGCTGAAACCTTTCCCCCATGCTGACCATGCTGATATTGAAAATACCAATGTCTTAGCTTCTAGTACCACAGCAAGATGCAAGCTTCCACAGTACAACAAACTGGCACATAGGTAGTGGCTGGGACTTATCTTTGGCATTTTCTTTTTCTGGCCTAGTCCCTATAACTACCTCATATTCAAGGGAATCTTCCTTCTTTCTTCGTCTCCATCTTCTCACTGTTATTATCATCATCTTTATTCCTCTTCCTTTCTCTATTTCTCCTCTCAAAAATGATGGGTCTATTGTCTATGTGACTTTTAATTTCAAGAATATATCTATATATCAAAGATTTAGTAATTTAGTTGGGCCAAAGTGTATTGAGAGCCTATTAGATTAGGTCCTTCAAAAATAGATGCATGAATTAGACACAGTTTCAAAAAGCTTCAAGTCTTATGGTCTGGGTACATGTGCATAAGTATGCAAATAACCATTAAAATAGAGAATAAAATGAAGATTAAAGATGCAAAAACTTTGTCCGGCCAAAGAAAGAGATGTTATTAGTGTTTGAGTGATCTGGGGAAGCATCGTTGTTGTTATTGCTGTTGTTAAGTGCCTTGAGTCAGTTCTGACTCATAATGATCCTGTATAGAGTTTCCAAGGAGTAGTTAGCAGATTTGAACTACTGACCTTGCAGTTAGCAGCCCAATGCTTTTTCTACAACCACACCAGGACTCCTCGATTTAGTATATAAAGACTATTTACTTGTCATTCCAGAACCAGGAAGAAATAGAACAGAACAGAAAAGTAAATACATGTTGAAGGAACAGCAAGTGGTACCAGTGAGTCAAACTGCAGGATACATGTAGGGAAATCATGACACGTATGGCTAAATATATCAATATAAAAATATGGCACATAAATATAACTTGCCCCATATGCTTTTCCTACATAATTTGATAGGAAATGATAAAGCATTGATAGTTTCTAAACCAGGGAGTGGCCTGAGCAGAGCCTGGCTAAGGGAAGAAAACTAACCAAGAGTGTGTAGGAAGAATCTGAATGTCCAGGGCAGGAATCAGGGCCATATAGGTCACTGTGCCAATTGTCCCAGTCAAAAGACAACACAGGCATGAACTGAGAAGGCAAAAGAGGAAAGGAAGAAAAGGGAGAAGAAGGAAGGAAAAGGAAAAGAATAAAACATAAAATGTGAAGAACTGCATGAAATACCTTGAAACATATTATTCTATTTAATGAAAAGGAAAAATAAGGATGAGTAACTAATATAGATTAAAATTAATTGTAAAATGTAATGATTTCATTCAGTTCACTCAAGTGACCATCTAAGAAATGTTATTTTCCCCATTTTAGATATAAGGAGAAAGACTCAGCATGTTTAAGTAACTTGCTCAAGCCAAAAGGTTAGTAAACTGCAAAACCACGATTTGAACCCAGACTTAATCTGACTCCAAAGTATATAGGAATAGCCTATGTACCATACAGCCAATAGAACCATCTTACTCAACAATTTGTTAGGCATAGGGCCTGAGAATTGAGGAATCAAAAATGACTTACAAGTATTTAAAGATAAATTATGAATGTTGCTGCTGTTATTAGTTGTCATTAAGTTGGTATCCAACTCATGGTTATCCCATGCACAGTGGGGTCAGACTATTGTGATCCATAGGGTTTACATTGGCTAAATTTCTCAAGTACATCACAGGACTTTCTTCCTAGTCTATTTTGCTGCCAAGTCAGTTCTGATTCATAGCAACCCTGTATAGAGTTTCCAAGAAGCAACTGGTGAGTTTGAACCACTGACCTTGTGGTTCAAACAGAACTTGTGGCCCAGTGCTTTACCCCACAGTCTACTAAAATCTTTCCAGCTCATAGTAACATGAACTCCTCCATTGACACATGACTAATGGCTGCATATTCTCGGAATTGAATCTGGATCTCCCACATGGAAGAAAAGAATTCAACCACTGAATCATCACTTATTCATAGGGTAACATTAATTTTAAAAAAGAGAGAGATAATCAGATGGGGTTTAGAAGTAAGTGAATGTCACTTGATAAGCTTCATTTTAGATATGCTGAATGTAAAATCCTGGATGGTTACCTAAGTAGAAAGTACTGATGTAGCTGAAAATTGCTAGATTTGAGAATCATTAGGAGAGAAACGTATAAATGAAAAGAAAAAGAAACTGAAGGAACTCATGTATAAAATTTTTTAAAGAGAATACCTTCATTATGGAGGAAAAGGATGTAGAAGGAGTAACTAATGAAAGAAGTAGAAGAGTAAGTATCCAGAAAGATAAAAGGACACAGAAAATTATAGCTAAGAGGTCAGAGCAGAAGAATGTTCCCAGCAGTGAAACTGCTGTCGAGAAGTCAAAGATAACAAGGACTGAGAAAGTTCATTAGATATATTAACTACGGAATTCCTGGGAATCTTCCAGAAGGTGGTCTTATAGATGGGCATCAGTGGAAGCCATATTACACAAGGTTAAGAAGTAAATATATGAGCAGGAAGTGAAAGCAGAATTTGTAGATTCTTTTAGAAATTTAGTGGCAAAAAGATGTAAAGGTCAGAGTAGCAGAGTCAAAGGGAGGTTATTGCAGAATAGGGAAGGTCCTGACATATTTGTGGGCCATAGAGGAGAGATTGAAGATGGGAAGATACACAGCCTAAAAGATAGAGCAAAAGTGAAAAGAGATAGCAATAATGGAATCAAGAGTAGTATCATTGGTAAGAAAAAGAACAGGCTACCCTTTTCTGAGGTAGAAAGAAGGCAAGAGGGTAATACTTCAGAAGGTAGTAAGAGAGTTCGCATGTTGTTGTCGTTGTTGTTGTTGTCAGGTGCCATCAAGTCGGAACCGACTCATAGCGACACCATGCACAGCAGAACGAAACAATGTCCGATCCTGGGCCAACCTCACTACCACTGTCATACTTGAGTCCAACAATGATTCCACCTGGCCAATCCATCTCGTTAGCGGTCTTCCTCTTTTTCTCTGACCTTACCCAGCATGACATCCTTCTCCAGCAACTGTTTCCTCCGGACAATATGTCCAAAGTATGAGAGACGAAGCTTAGCCATCCTG
>NW_006408638.1:7201635-7234595 GCF_000296735.1 Chrysochloris asiatica | reverse complement strand
TAATTGATGGTCTGTTCCACAGTCTGCCCCTGGCCTTGTCTTCACTGATGATATGGAGCTTTTCCATCTTCTCTTTCCACAGATGTAGTCAAAGAGTTTGCATAGAATGCCCTTATTCTCAGCAAACCATAAGGCAAATAACTAATATATGACAGAGATAAGGAGACTTCCCACAAAAAATGGTAGGAATTCACATTCTACAAAGAAGAAAAAATGTTCACGTAGGTTAGAAAATAGAAACTCAGTTTTCAACAATTGTAAAGTCAACAATTTCCTCAGCTACTTTATATAGCTTTTGTTACATTTACTTTTTCCAGGATCTAAATTGTCATTTATTCTTTAAAAGTAAATATACAGGGGAGCTTCCAAATGTTCATTAAGAAATGAAATTAAAAGATGACAGAATTGTCCATGAGCTTTTTGAAGCCCCTCAGATCTCTCTTAGATTGTATAGTTATAATTTGGATCATGAAGATAGTCTGTTTGGCTATTGGAAATAAAGAAACTCTCATTTCATCTCAGAAATGAATGTCCTCACACCTGTGTTCTTTGTGGAAAAGGCTCAATATATTTACTTCAGTAAAATTTTCCAAAACAAGTGCTGATACCAATGTTTACTATCATATATATAGTAATTTTTATTGATCCTGGTTTGACACTGTAGTGTAAGCACTGGACCGCTAAGTCAGTTTGAACAGCAAGGTAGGTGATTCAAACCCACCAGTCCTTGGAAACCCTATACAGGGTTGCTATAAAGTCAGAAACAACTCTACAGCACTTAACAACAACAACAGTAAAAAAGACCTATTTTAGCAAAATATTATATAGAATGTTGTTGATATTGCTGATCTCAATGCCATCAAGTCAGTTCTGGCTCATAGTGACCCTGTCTGAGGGTATAAATCTTTGTGGGAACAGAAAGCCTCATCTTCTTCCATGAACAGCTGGTAGGCTCAAACCACTGACCTTGTGTTTTGCAGTCCAGTGCTTATCCTACAGAGCCACCATACTTCCTATAGATTAATAACAGAAATTTAAAAATAAACTCAATTATTATTTTCCTACCTGCAGAAAATGATGGCACCAAACCATCCCTCCCACCGGACTCTCTACTTCTCTGTTGGTTTTGATAATCCACTGCAATGACCACACAGAACTCAGACAGGGTACTCACAGTAACGGTATTAATTAGGGAAGTTAATGGTTACAATACAGATCAGAAAATGCTCAGGGCACATTTCTAGTATGCTGTTGATAAATGCCCTCAAGACATACCTCACCACAATAAGTGTCAGCCTGAAAGCACTCAGTTATAGCTCCATGGGTGAGCAAACCTAGTTCCCCCACGTAAGTGTCTGGAGGCACTCCACCCCAAAAATAACCTTCCTGCTCAAAGTCATTCAGCTTTACTTGCTCAGTGGACTGAGAAGTTCACTGCTCTGTCTCGTGTTCTGATTGTTTGTTCTGCTGTCTACTCCCACATTCGCTTATCCAGACCCATCAGGAAAAGAATTATTTGATAGGAGTGAAAAACAGATGAGGCTTTCTGTTCCCATACAGATTTACAGCCTCGGAAACCCTGTAGAGGGTCGCTATGGGTCAGAATCGACTGACAGCACTTAACAACAACAACAATAAAGACTAAGGCTAGAAGAGACACATTAAATAATTCACTATACCACACTAGTCTTTTTCATTCTTTCCATTCTTGACTTTAATTACAAAGAGCACACATATTTTTGTTAAAGCAAACTGTATTTACAACGGTCTTTTGCTTATTTTGTTGGCTTGTTTTCTTTTTTTAATGCCTTGTAACAAAGATGACAGGACTTCATCATATGTGCTTCGGACATGTTATCAGGAGCAATGACTGTGAGGATGGCACATGACCAGACAGTGTTTCATTCTGTTGTACGTAGTGCGGCTCTGAGTTGGAACCAACGCGATGGCACCTAACAAAAACATCATTAGCAATATGTTGCAACACACGATTTGCTGTTATTCTCAGAGGCTCACTCACAGATGTTAAATTCCATGATTTACTTTTAAAAACACTGCCAGATTTATAAAAATACTGAAAATGGGGGGGAAATGAAGCATCTGACTTACTTCAGAACTGACTATAATTGTAGCCATTAGAACAAAACCCCATCATAAGTAAAAGACAACCTATATTTAGGAGTCCTAGTGTAGGGCTATAGGATAAGCACTAGACCATAAGGTCAGCTGTTCGAACTCAACAGCCACTCCTCAGAAAGTCTACACAGAGTTGCCATGAGTCAGAACCAATTCAACGGCACTTAACAACAACAAACCTATATTTAATCTTCATAATAACCTTATAGTGTAAATATTATTATCATTCACATTTTGCAAAAAGTTAACTGAAACTTAGAGGTTAAGTAACTTCTCGAGGGTCTTGGAGATAGTAATAGTAGAACCAGCATCAGAGGTAGTCTGACTTAAAAGCTTGTGCATCTAAATACAAAGTTGTACCACCTCAGAATTTAGTTGGATGTTTTTCATATACGGTTTTTTGTATTGTTGTTGTTGTTAAGTGCCATTGAGTCAGTTCTGACCTATAGCGACCCTGTATAGAGTTTCCAAGGAGTAGTTGGTGAGCTTGAGCTGCCGACCTTGCAGTGCAAACTGACTTTGCAGCCAGCGCATTAGCCCACTGCGCCACATCCAGACTATATTTCTTTAATTTACCTGGTCTACCACCATCTGTCAGTTACATAATGTGGTGACTTACACATTGTTATGATGCTGAAAGTTATGACAACAGTATTTCATATACCAGCAGAGTTCCCTGGGGTGGATAGGCTTCAGCAGAGCTTCCAGACTAAGAAAGGCCTACTTTATAAAATTAGTCAATGAAACCTTTATGGATGAAACAGAACATTGTATGACTCATTTGCTTTTGACACATCATCAGGAAAAATCAATCACTAGAGAAGGCAACATGTTTGGTGAAATAGAGGGCATGGGAGAGCTTCAGTGAGATGGATTGGCGTATTAATCACAACAATGAACTCCAACATGCTGGCGATTGTGAAAATAATGCAAAGCCAGGTAACATTTCGTTTTGTTGTATTCTAGAATGTCGTTAGTCAGAGTAGACTTGATGGCAACTGACAATAAAAATTTCTTTGGTTATCTAAGAACTCACTTTTCTGCCTCCAATATCACCACTAGAGTATAAACCCCTTGAAATCAAATACCAAGCCAAGTTTAATAATCTTTGAACAAAGTTTAGAGCATTATATATGCTCAAAAAAATACGGAAATAAATTGAAATAAGATTAAAATCTGCTTTAATCTTACCCATTTTCCATTACATCTGCTTTATTCCTACTACACTTCCTAGACTCAGCACCAACCCACCACCATTGGTTTTGAAAAAATATCCAAGTTTGGGGATGACACTATTATTGTGAGTGTAACATATGTCTTACATTCTGTAAGACAGAAATGTGCTAAAGGAAAATATGTGATTTCACTGAAGATGAATATAAATTCTACTCATCAGCAATTGTCCAGGAGGATGTGAACTAAGAATTTTAATCCTCTTAGAGATAACATTCATTCAACAGCTGTTCATTGAGCAAATTCTACTAGTTGCGCCAAGTTCCAGCCCTTTGAGTTCTGTTTCCTACAGACAAGTAGGGAAGACAGTCAGATGTACTGTGATTACAGAAGAGCCTGCTAATACCAGAGCACAAGTAGGGTAGGCTGGATAAGAGGTTGGCATTTCTTTCACCATTTATATTTATATTTCAGCCTGACTTTCCAACATGGGCTCATTTCCTTTTTACATCAACATGAAGCCTCAAACGAAACCACACAGTGTATTTCATTTCAAAATGAAACTCATGACACAGCTAAGTAGTGAGTCATCTTCAGAGGCCATGAAATTTCAATCCCAGTGGTTTAAAGACTCTTTCATCATTAAGCTGCATTGTGTATTACTTGAGCTAACTTTTTTATTGTCATTCATTCTGATGATTGTCAATATAGCTGCTCTTTGTGTTATAATGATAAAATCTGATTTTGGAAAAAAAAGCAAAAGGAAATGGGGAAATTATTTTCCTTACTCACCTAGATAATGGATGAATTAAAGATTTGAGCACAATTTTTCTTCAGTGATTATCCTCACAGCCTAGATCTGCATTACTATTTTTAATTTATTGTGTGCTTACTCTGTAGAATTTTCGTAAATTAACAAAAGGCTACACATTTTTATCTTGGAAGCTCATCTGATACAAGAACAAACTCATAAAATTGTACAGCCAAGAGGGGACCCACTTCTATAACACATTTCAGAATTTATGAGGATACCATGAATGTAGCTTTCTATCCCATTGGTGATGTCATATCTGCTTGTATACTTCCTACCCTTCCCTTAGGGGTGGGGTTGTTGTTGTTGTTGTTATGTGCCATCGAGTCAGTTCCGACCCATAGCGACCCTGTATAGGGTTTCCGAGGGTGTAAATCTTCCGAGGGGTGGGGTAGGGGTGAGGAATTTCTAGTTCTCAGGGTTATAACACAAGTCAGTAGGTTGATGTTATTTAAAAAACAATAATAATAATTAAAAGCAGACATCTTACTTTGATTTCAATGGATTTCCATCACCTGGTCAATGTTATCAAAAATAATAATAACAATTAAAAACAGACGTATTACTTTGATTTCAATGGATTTCTCTCACCCATGTAAAATCCTGCACAAGACTGCAAAACTATTAGTTTGGGACCACGCACTTCACCCATAAAGAGAAGTGACCGAAGAACATCAAAGAAGCAGCAAGCTAAGCCCTGCATCGTTCAGCAGACTATGGTGAGCCCGGGTGGAGACCTGGTTGGCCAGCAGTGAGGCAAGACCTGGGGACTCATGGGCTTAGAGTCATTGACACATCCACAGAGGACTAGAGTGGAGACCGAAGCGACCAACTGATAAGAAGAGGGTGGACAGACGCAGGAACACCCACACCTGCAGATGATACCCACTTGCCATGGCTCCAATGATGGGACAAAAAGAGCTCAACCTGAAGAAGAAAGAAGAGGAAAAAAGCGTCATCTGATACAATTTGATAAACTGGACATCCACCTATAAATACAGTAGCTCAAAAGAGGAAACAAATCCCTGCTCCAAGAATTATTCCCACCCCCTCCACAAAAGGAGTAGATAGGGATGGACATCTTGAACATTGACTAACCAAAAATGGTAGAAGGGATACAAAGGCAAGAAGTGACTGGCTTACAAGTTTTCAAGAGGGAACCTAGATCCACAGGGCGGGGAGGATGGTAGAGTCTCCAGTGAGTAGTATCCCACTTGTCTAGGAAGAGCAGATGAAAAGAAATGCAGATGGGTCCCTTGGGAAGCAAAGGTGAATAATTGTTACCAGGACTGATTGTGAGGACTGGAAATGTAAAGGTGGACATTTTATAGCAAGGAAGGGAGTAATTAACCTTTCAGTCTAGGAGAGGAGGGCCCTGGGACCATCATTGGAGAAGAGAGGAGAGCGGAACCCCACCCAGAGGAGCAGTGAGGCCTGAGACTGAGACAGAGAGGATGACGTGAAGAGAGAGGATGACGTGAATAGATGGAGTGGCTGGGGACTAGGGATCCAGAGAGGGAGAGGGGCTGTGTGCTGAGGACCGTGAGGGGAGGGCAGGCGGGATTGCAAGGCATACCCTTTGGTTGGGTGATGATGCATGGACGGGATGGTAACTATTGCAATGAGACAATGTATGATGGAATGAATGTAAAACTAATGTTCCCCATGTAGACTATCACACACTACACAATAAAACATTAAAAAAAAAAAAACTATTGTCTTGGGAATTTTTGTTTGCTTGTGTTTTTTTTTTTTACCAGGAAATGCATGATTAATGAAAGAGACTATATGTTCCCTTAATTGTAATTTCTAGTGGTCTTATAGCTGCAAATAGGTAAAAGGCCAAATTTTCAGAAGTTAACAGTTCAAAACTACCAGCCGCTCCATGGGAGAAAGGTAAGGCTTTCTGTTCCCATGATGATTTATAGCCTCAGGAAACTTATGTTGGGTCACTATGAGTCAGAACTGACTCCACAGCACATCACCACCACCATCACTGCTCTAATAAGAATTCAAAGTACTTGTCACCATAGTAACTTAAATACTGTATTTAAACTTCTATATAATCTCCAGTCCTCTGGAGTGTTGTTGTGTTTTTTATTTATTCATGTGGAGAAACATACTTATTTGTAAATGGTCTATTAAATCATAGATCTATCCAATATTGTGTTATTGCTTTAAGTTAATTCAAATTTATGTTTTAAACACTTGTAACTAGACTCATTTGAGTCACCTGTTTTTAGTAGAAAACAAAAAATATCTCCCTGCATGCGTATACGTTAACTGCTCAAAGTAAACTCTATTTTAATTTCTTTGTGTTTTGATTATATTTTATCATGTGAACCAACCACCCAACAAGTTTCATTAATTTCATGGGCCTCATCCTGCACACCAAAGCAAATACATACAAAAACAAAGGGTTAGAAAGACTGAAAGTATACCTCAGGGTTTCTAGGCCAAGGTGGCAGAGTAGGCAAATGTGCTGAGCAGACCCTCTGCAACAAAGATATGGTAGACTAAATGAAACAGAGGTAGTGATATTGGAACCCTAAACTTCAGAGGGCAGGATAGAAAGGTAGACTGAGTGCCAACAAGAAGAGGAAACAGACAAGAGCAGCAAGAAAGAAGAAGAAATGGGTGAATTGTAGGTTGGCATAAATCAGCACACCCATCTTGAACTTTTGCAAACAGCTGTCGATATAGCCACCTCCAGGAACAGGGGATTGCTAGTTAAGGGTTGGTGGTTTTCTCCTGTTCCTATGCATTTTTTGTAGCTGGGGATATGGACAGTCCCTGCCCTCACCAACCCAATGGTCAGTGGAACCCTCTTCAGCACAGACTCTGCTCAACCTAGGGTCAGGCACCAGGTATGCCATCCCTGCCTCTGGAGGTATATGAACTTGCCCTGAATAAACAGTGAACAGAAGTATTCACACGTCCAATCTCTATTACATCCACCAAAAGACAAATGTTGAATACCTGAGAACACACCAACATACAATCATTAATTAAATGATGTCTAAAAAAGATACCACAACATCACAGAGAAAGCAGACTATTTCATCTTACACAAAGAAATAAGACAGTTTTTGAGTGATCAAAATACAGAGTCAAAAGATATGATAACAAAACTATTTGACAAGGAATTTTAAACAATGCTATTTAGATACCTTCAGTGTTACAGTGAGACTGATAAACAAAACTGCAGATGAAATCAAGGAAAATACAGACACACTTTATTAGAATTTAGGGAAAAAACTTTCAAAATAAATGAAAAACTTAGTCTTGGACAAGATAGCAGAGTAAGCAGACACACTGAGTCAACCCTCTACAGCAAAGACATGTGAGACTGAGTGAAACAGATACAGATGGTGATTCTGGAACCCTGAGCATCAGAGGATGGGATTGAGAGGTGGATCGAGTGCCAACTGGAATAGGAAGTTGAACAGGAGCAGAAAGACAGAAGAAAAACAGGCAGACTGTGGGTTGGTTTAGATTGATGCAGCAATCTTGTGCTTTTGCGAGTGGCTATTGATACAGTGGATACCTTCCTAATAAAATGAGGCCACAAAACACAGCTGGAGGTTGCAACAAGAGGGTACAATTCTCCCTTGTTCCCATGTCCTGGTAGATGGAGGAATGGCCAGAAACACCCATTCCTGCACAACCTCTGCTCTGCCCCTGCTCCAGGAAGCTGATGAACCCACCCTGAATTCTACACAATGAACAGAGAACTAACTGTGTTTACACTTCCAATCTCTACCATATCCACCAGGAGATAAGTGGTGAGGGCCTGAGAATATACCAATATACAATCATCAGTTAAATATAAATACAACACTAAAATGTCTTGGGGAAAACATAATTTCAGCTTTCACAAAGAAACAAGACAGAGTGTTAAAAACAGAAGCAAGGCTTGCTGGTACATGGTTCCTTCAGTTCTGGATTCGTGGGACTGTCACCCTCCTACAAATTCTACCTTTAAATTGGATTTTACATGGCAAAGCTTTTGGCAACTTTATATAAAAATAATAATAGCTTGGAATTAAAAATTAAATATTAGTTTCTTGAGAAAAAATGACAAATTTACTAATAGTAAAAATAATGTGTATGCCTACTCTACACTTATTATTTCATTATCTAACATTTCACAGCAATAAAAAATTTAGCAGTAGTAAAAAATCTACCATCCAACTATTCTGTGCATTAATGACAGTAATGGCAGGAATGAACACTGAAGTGCAAGGTAAGGGTAACATTAGCTGTGATGGTTAAGATTATTCATCAACTTGGCTGAACCATGATTCTCAATGGTTTGGCAATTATGTAATGATATAATTTAGCACTTATGTAATGGTATAATTTGGCAGTTATATGATGATGTAATCATCCTTCATTTTGTGATCAGCTGTGGTCATTCATCCTTTATTTTTTAGTGCATTGATTTTCACATAACAACCTGGTCTTTGCCACCTATGTCAGCAAATGAGGAGTGGGTGTGTTTTATACCAGTAGTAAATTTAACTCTGAAGCACTGATTATGCAAACCAAGAAAATTTAAGAAAAATAATAATTTTATTTTAAATTGCCATTAAGTTAATTCTGACTTATGGTAACCCTATGTGTTTCAAAATAGAACAGCTGCATAGGGCTTCCATAGTTGTCATCTTATGGAAAGTGATCAGCAAGTCTTTCTTCCATGGTGCTACTAGATGAGCTCTTACCTGGCCAACTTTTTTGTTAGTAGTTAAGAGAAAACCCATTATGCCACCCTGAGCGGGACCTTGGGTGTGCACATGTGATGCCTTGAATATATATATATATATATATACACACACAAGTATCTAAATTTTTATTAATTATGTCTGGAGTATATTTGTTTGAACCATCAGCAATCTTATAATCTAGCTCCCCTGGATGCTACCACACCCCACCAATTCTAATTACTGAGTGATGTTCAGTTGCCTGAGGATGTCTTTTGTCTGTTGGGATCATGCCAAGGAAAGCAGACTTGATATTTTAAGCAATAAGAATCCATTGAAGGTTTCAGGAAAGAGGAATAATATTCATTTGTTTAAATATTTGTTGTGTACCAGTTATACGTTAGGCATTTTGTTGTTATTATTGTTGTTGTTAAGTGCTGTCAAGTCGATTCCGACTCATTGCAACCCTGCATAGGGTTTCAGAGGACCAGCTGGTAGGTTTCAACTGCTAACCTTGTGGTTCACAATCCAGTGCTGAGGCAATGGCAATATAGCCACAGGTAAGGCGCAGTCTGTGCTCTTATAGACAGGACAATGTGATTGTTACATGAAAAAATCACGAGTGGAAACAGAGCCTGGACCAAGAGAGCAGTAGCAGCCTTTGTAACAGTCTAAAAAGAATATAGTGACACTAAAGAATCCCAAAGAGCATGTTGGAGATAGAATGGCTAGACTCTGTCATCCATTTTATAGCCAAGTTTCCTCCCCTTAAAAAAATCTCACCAGATAGACTGCCAGAAGAACAAACAAATCTGTATTTGAAGAAGTACAACCAGAATGCTCCTTAGAAGCCAGGATGTCCAGACTTCATCTCTTATACTTGGAACATATTGTCAGAAGGGACCAATCCCTAGGGAAGTACATCATGCTTGGTAAATGGAGGGTCAGCGAAAAAGAGAAGGACCCCCAATAAGATGGATTGGGACAGTGACAGCAACAATGGTCTCAAGTGTGGCAGCAATTGTAAGGATTGCCAAGGACCTGGGGCTGTTTTATTCTGTTGTCCATTCGTTCGCTATGAGTTGAAACCGACTCTATGACACTTAGCAACAACTTCATCCTTAGGTTACTTCTACTAGGGACATTTACAGTTTTCTAGTAAATTATGTCTCCAGTGCTCATTTGGGTAGATTTTTTTAAATTAGAACTTGATTTTCCTTTAGAGATCATATTATGATGATGCTAGTTTTTCCTAAGAACCGAAGACCTGCAAAACACCTATTATTCTAGATGTAATCCATGTTCATAATAAATGATGAGAAAAAAAAAAAAAAAAAATCTCACCAGGAGTTTTCCTAAGGACTTTTACAAAGCTTCACAACTCTGTAAGTGAACCAAATTCAGAGAGCACTATGCCAAAGTCCCTGCTTTATTTGCCTATAAATAAATAAAATAAATATTGACAGTGAGTTTACTCAAGAATTTGAGCATCTGAGTGTTATGACAATAAAAGAGAAGAAATGCTTTTTTTAAAAGCCTGAAAAACAAAGGTCAATTTTATAAAGGCTATGAGGATAAATTTAAAGTGTTTGCATCTTCATTAAACAGACACCATTCATAGCTCTCAATACAGAACTACAATACTTTAATGTACCTCAATGGGAAAAGAAAAGTCTAAAATTTTGATACAATCTGAAATGAGCAGAGATAATGTTTAGTTGTAAAGCTGCTTTTCTCCTAGAGCTCCTCAGAAGACGCTGATGGCCTCAGAGCCATGTTTTAAAACAAATTGTCCATGCCAAGGGAAAGAGGACTTGAAGTGCTATTAGGTTTGCTTTTCAGAAACAAATGAATAAAACAGGATTAGAGTAGAAACACCAGGCCTCCCCACACTATCCCTGATACATTTAGACATAGAAAAAGGAAATCTAGCTGTGAAGGAAATCTGTCCGTGAATAAATCATCTTCTTCCAAGTGTATCTTCCAAGAGAAGTCACTTGCCTCTTTGAAAAGGTTGATGCTTCTGTCTGACAGCTGGTTTTTAAAAGCCCTAACACAAACCCAAGTCAAAGTGAGGGCAGTAGCTATTACGTACACATTGCCAAATCACCAACTAATCTGGATTTCCAGACTTTTGCAAGTAAGTTGTTGGTTGTTGTTAAGTGCCGTTGAGTCAGTTCCGACTCATAGCAACCCTGTATAGGGTTTCAGAGAAACAACTGGTGGGTTTGAACTGCCAACTTTGTGGTTCACAGTCAAGTGCTGATCCTTCAGTGCCACACTAGGAGTTTGCAGGTAAATAGCTGGGAATAAATGGAGAAATGGCATATGACAGAAAAGTGAACTCTCAACTGCCTGTTTGGAGGAATTATCGTTCTGGCTGGTTATATTTCTGCATAGCAAACCATCAAAACATAGAGGCAAAACACCAGGGCTCCAAACTGGTTTACTTCAGTATAAGCCCTTTTTAGAATTTGCTTTATCACCCTAGAAATACTGAATCAGAATCTACATGTTAACAAGATCCCCAGGTGAGTCTTTATAGATTTCTGTGTATGCATAAGAATCACGTTGGAGGAACAGACAATTCCAGGACCATCAAGAAGGAAGAGAATGAGTGCAGCATGAAATCCCTATCTAGAAAAGCAGTGATAGCAGAGACAGCAAGAGAGAGGCAGTGGCATGGAGAGGCAGAGTAGCTGCCGTTCTAGACCCATGGAATTAGTATGGTTGTGGGCTTGTGGGCAGGAGGCTGACTTACAGAATGTGCCCTTTGGATATTTCAATTAATATTTATTTTTTGCTTTTTATGTGTACATCAAATTTTTTACTCTATTCATTTGGGAAATACAAGATGTAAACGGGGAGCCACAGAGAAGTAGGATAAATGTTGTTGCAGGAAAGGGATTGTAATCATTGAGACGAAACAAAGTCCATAATTTGTTGAATGTAAAGCTGATGAACTTGTCTGTAAACCTTCACTCAATTCACAATAAATAGTTAAAAAAGAATCACCTGGGAATCTTGTTAAAATTTAGATTCTAATTCAGTATAGCTGAGGTGGAAATGCAAATTCTCAGCAGGGGTTGCTGAGCCAGTATTAACCAGTTTAAAGCCATTATACAAGGAGGAAGCTGGAATTTGAGCCCAGAGGATGTAAGTCACAGCATCTTAATGTCCAAAATTACACCCACTGCCTTACCTATAGTACAAATTACACCATGTTGGGTTTTCCTTCTTTGAAGCACCAGCCTCACCTGGCCCAGTCTCATATGAAAGATAATCATTTTGTAATTACTAATAGCTTGAACATCTGTGTCAATTACAGTGCCATGGTTAATTATATCACAAGATTCCATCTCTGCACTGGACACTGTGTAAGCCACCAAAAGTAAATTTGCTGCTCTAGCTTAGAGGAAAGTGTGTTAATTCTAAGTTATCCAAGGTCGTATGTTCCTTAATTCATAGACGATGTTGTTTGTGGGAAGATCCCAATTTCCTGGTCCTTTTTTCTCTACTGTTCACTATTTTCCAGAACGGTGCTTAAGGAAATGAAACAATACAAAGACACTGTCAAATAAATTCTTCAGTTATCTGAAAATTACTCAGTAGTGGAATAGAGGAGGCAGGGCTTAACAGCAGATTAGGTAGAAGTGTGGTGCAGAACTCTGCCAACAATAACACAGAATATTGGACAAAGCAGGTTCAGGGAACGGTCCCAGAACTCTGAAGTATATATAAAGGAATGTTTAGAAAGTTCAAAGGCTTACAGTCAGTGGAATTTGTAGCAAAAGCAAGAAAGGTGGTGTTGTGGGATAGAAAGGAATGTCAGAAAACATGATTACAGAAAGCTTGTAAGCTCATCTTCCCCCTATAACTGATTGGAATACTTAAAAGGAGTTCTAGAATTTGCCCAGTGAAATAGGCCTCCTGAGGAGTTTTTTGCAGTGTATAGGACCTTAGGTGGAATCCTGAGCCCCGTCCAGAACCTTCTGAGGTGAGACATTCCTACTAGAAAGGACAAGCAGACCAGCCTGGAATGGCTAGAGTAACAGAAGATACATCTTCAAAGAAAGATCACCAGGAAAAACCCATAACAAAAATGGCAGTATGATTGCCTCCTACAAGAACAAGCAAGTTGTTCACTGGAAAGACTTCAAGGCAAGCAATCAAGTCCCTTCAGAACAAACCCCCCTGCAAGACTGAAACTCAAAGGGAACAAATGAACATACATGTAAGCTTGTTAATGACCACACTGGTCTACTGGTGAGTAGAAGAGGGGGAAAGACAGCAATAAAGAAATGGGTTGAGTTCAACCATGTTCTGTAGATTCCTGTTGACCTGGCAATAAGAAAGAGATGAAGGGCTGATTGGTCCAAAGTGTAGTGAGACCTGGGGATTCCTGAGCCCATGGACAAGGACATAGCAACATAGAGCTAGAGCTGAGAGTGAAGCATCCAGCTGATATGAAGTGAGGGGAGATGCACAAGAATGCCCAAATCTGTAGATAGTACCCATTTGACCTAGCCTCAATGGCTTGATAATCAGAAGTAGACTTGTTGTTGTTGTTGAGTGCCGTGGAGTCAGTTCTGACTCATAGCGACCCTGTACAGGGTTTCCAAGGCTATAAATCTGTACGGGAGCAGAAAGCCTCATCTTTCTCCCACGGAACAGCTGGTAATTTCGAACTGCTGAGATTAGCAGCCCGATTCGTAACCACTACGCTACCAGAGCTCCTTAGAAGTAGACTAGAGGAAGATAAAAACAAAACAAAAAATTTTATAAAGGAAGTAAATGTAAATTGCTACAATTTGATGAACTTGACCTATAGTTATGGATGTAGTAGCTCAAAATACCAACTGAGAGGGAAGGAGTCTTCACATCAAGTATCAATCTTATCCCCTCCGTATACAGGATAGATAGGGACAGGCAACTTAGACACTGGCTACCTAAAATGAGGAGGCAATAAAGGCACAAGTGACTGGCTTACAAGTTTTCAAGAGGGAGTTTAGTTTCAGAGTGCGTGGGGAAAGATAGAGTCCCCATTGAATAGTTTTCATCTTGTCTAAACAGGTATGGTGAAAAAGATGGGGATAAGATTTCTTATGATTCAATAGTGAGTAATTGTTATCATGACTAATTGCAACTGTCACAACTGTAAAGGTAGTTTTGTAACAAAAATGGGGGAGTAGTTAATCTTACAGTCCAGAAACAGAGGACCCTAGGACCATCAAGGGAGAATGCAGGACCCAATCCAAAGAATCAGTGACACCAGAGATGGAGGCAGAGATGAGGACATGGAGAGAGGGAGCAGCTGAGGACTCTAGACTCATGGAAAGAGAGGGACTGGAGGCCAAGAGGCTGGCTTCAGAATGTGCCCTTTGGTTGTTCAAATTATTATACATTCCTGAGTTTTTTTTGTGTACATCTCCCCACCCTCATCCCACCCCACCCCCCAAAAGAGAAAACCAGAGGGAATGGAAGCAAATACTGTTGAATGATGATGCACGGAGGCGATTGTAATCATTGCAATGAAATGATGGTGTAAAGCCAATGGTCTTCCATGTAAACTATCACTCAGTTCACAATTTAAAAAAAGAAAGAAAGAAAGGTGAAGTTTTCTGATCTGCGTCTCCCAGATGCTCCCGGAGCTGACATCTTGGGCAAGACAGAGCACGGGAAGAATAAGAGAAGCACTCCCACTGCAGAGGTCTGACAGATCCGCAGAAATAAAGGTGTGGACATTTCTTCTCTTTTTTTCTGTTCATTGGTCTCTCACTATCTGTGCACTTCTGCTCTGGTGACTAGAGGTAGTGCTTGAGTGAATGGACACCTCCCCACCCCCAGAGGGTTCTACCACGCATGCACCCAGTTCTGCTCAGAAAAAAACACTGATCACAGAATCTAAGAAAAGGAAAGACACTGCTTAAAACACAATGGTCTCCAAAAAATGCCTACAGCCTGCCCTAAACTGTTTATCACCAGGAAAAAGTCCTGAACAGGGCTTGTGAAATGGCAGAGAGACAGACTAAAAAGGAAACAGACCAAAAATTAAATCCTGAGTTACATCATAATGCGCAACAGTAACATCTTGAAATTTTTCAGGCAGCTTTGAAGACAAGAAGCCAAGAGAGGGGCATTAAAGACATACTCATATTTTGCTACAGATTTTTTTTCCTTTTCTTTTATGGGATTACAGACTGTAGTATCCAATCTGGTTTGTTTTTGTTTTTACTTTGCTGTTGCTGTTTTGGTTTTGGTCCCCCTTTGACCTTCAGGGGGCTCTTTCTCTACCTACATTACCCAAGATGAGACAGCAATTGTGCTTTATATAGCCAAGTTACAATCACACCCTATAAAATCCCACCCTCCAGGCAAGAGCCAATACCAGCTGCTATACACCAGATAGGCAGCCAACACCTGCTACAGTTTCTCTGAGTTGAGTAATAAGAAAAGTGAAAACGGAAGCCCATCTCCTGATCACATCTTCCTTGAGGCAATCAACATACATTCATCTAATTATTGAAAACACACTAGTTATTGAAGATGCCCAATAAACAGCTGACCATATCGGCACATGCCCAGAAACAAGATAGAGTAACTGAGACAAATGAGCTGGAGGTAGACTTATACTTCCCATTGGAAGTAGGGCAGGCTTTGGAACTTCCTGAGAAGGAATTAAGGAGAATGATATTAAGGTGCATACTAACGTTCAACAGAGGGGTTGAGAAAAATAAGGAAGCAGTCAGGAAAGTGTTACAGGAACAATCAAATAAGATAGATACAGCATTGGAAACCACTTAAAACCTGCAAAAAGAAGTCAAAGTGATTAATTTTTTTTTTTAATCAGAAATGGACAATAAACTGAAAGGGTAAAGGAGTAGAATTAAAGAGATAGAAGCCAAAACCAATGAGCTGGAAGACAAATTTCTCAATATTGCTAAGATAGATGAAAAAAGGATTTAAAAAATTACTCAGTAGAAATAGAGACCAGAATAATTGGCCAAAAGAAACATCTTTCAATTACTGATTAAAATATTCATTTTACAGATGAATAAAGTAAACCTTAAGAAACATGAACAGCCATTAGTGGTAAAATCAGAACAAAAATTATTCTTTTGTTTGTGTTTGCTGTATACTTTCACATAATTTGAAAAGTCATAGTTATTTCCCAAGGTAGTTCAAATACAGCCAGAGACACCACAGAAGAATGTGATGCCTGGTGATCTATACCTAAAAATCAGCCATTGAAAACTCTATGGAGCACAGTTCTAGTCTTAAAACACATGAGGTCACCATGAGTGAGAATCAGGCTGTGAAGCAGTTCCTTCCACCTCAACCTCCTGCAAAGAATTTGCATTTCACCCCGCATCTATTAAAGAAGAATCTATATTTTAACAAGATATATGTGGTGCAGTAGGATAAGTACTGGACTGCTAACCAAAAGGTCGGTGGTTCAAACCCACAAGCTGCTTCTTGGAAACCCTATACAGGGTCATTATGAGCTGGAACTGACTCGATGGTACTTAACAAATATAGTGAGTACAAGTTGGGCTGCTAAACTCAAGGTCAGCAGTTCGAAACTACCAGATGTTCCGTGGGAGAAAGACAAGGCTTTCTGCTCCTGTAAAGATGTAGAGCCACAGAAACCCTATGCAAGGTCGCTATGAGTTGGAACCGACTCTACAACACACTATCACCACCACCATTCATACATATATGAATCACCTGGAGATTTTGTTAAAGTTAGATTGTGGTTCAGTATATTTGGGATGGAAATGCAAATTCTCATAAGAGGGTTGGACTGGAACAAACCAGTTCAAAGCCCTGATCAGAATTGACTTCACAACAACTGATTTTTTTTAACTTTTTATTGTGAATTGAGTAAAGGTTTACAGATTATCATTTGTACATTCAAAAAATCTTACACTTTGCTTCATTACAATTATTGCAAACCCCTCCACGTGCCTTCAGTTGATAATAGTGGTGTTGGTGGTTATATGCCATGAAGTCCATTCTGACTCATAGCAACCATGTATAGGGTTATCAAGGCTGTAAGTCTTTACAGGAGCAGATAGCCTTATCTTTCTCCCTCGGAGCAGCTGGTAGTTTCTAACTGCTCACCTATCGGTTAGCAGCCCAATTTATAACCCACTGCACTACCAGAGCTCTTTTCAGTTAACTGTATTTAACTCTATTCACTTTAACTCTTGCATTCCTCCCTGTGTCTCCTGCTACCTTCATCTTTCCTTTGCCAGCCTCCCTCTTATTGTATATTGCGTCCTTTCTCCCTGGCATAGTGCTGTGGGCTAATTGCCTACCTTCTAACCCTTATGTAGTGCTGTGGGCTAATGCACTGCAAGTTTGGTTTGAACCTCAAGGTCAGTGATTCAAGCTTACCAGCCACTCCTAGGAAACCTTATAAGCTGGAACCCACTCAATGGCACTCAACAACAACAGCAACCTTCTAACATGTGAATAATTCCATCCCCCGCCCCCACCATTAATAGTCATATGTTTCTTTTATCAAACTTTTTACAACAGTAGTCTCATACAATATTTGTCCTTTAGTGATTGGCTAATTGCAATATGAATCAGAAAGGACTTGACAACACTTAACCACAACAACAATTTAACTCAGCATAATGTCCTCCAGGTTCATCTGAGTTGTGACACGTTTTGCAGATTCATTGTTATTCTTCAACATTACATAATATTCCATTGTATGTAAGTTTACTTAACCATTATTCTGTTAATAAGCATTTAAGCTGTCTCCATCATTTTGCTATTGTGAATAGTGCTACAGTGAGCATGGGTGTGCATGTATCTATTCATATTACAACTCTTATTTCTTGAAGATAGGTACCAAGTAAAGGGATTTCCAACTTTTTGAGAAAACACCATACATTTTCCCCAGTGGTTGTGTGAGAATGAAAGTGGACGGCTGAGAGTAGGGCTCAGAGCAAGAATCGCCGCTTCAGGCATAAGAGCTTGCTCTGAGACCTGCTTCAGGCTGGGGCCATAAGGACAACCAGGCATGGCTAGGCAAGTCCCCAACAGAATGTCTCAAGAGACACAAATGCAGGGTAAAGAGCACACTCATAAAACTGTCACAGTTGAAGACTCACAGGCCAGGTGGCCGGAACAGGTAACAGATAAGATGAGGCCGGTAGGACTGGAAAAAGTCTTAGTACTATAGGTCACTTGTGTGCTGTTATGTTTAAATCTATTGGATCCTGCGGTTCCTGAATGCTCCATTGGGTAAAAGTTGTAATCCTAGTTTGCATATCCCCCTCCCATGGTGTGTCCCAAAACCCTATATAAGGTGCGGTTTGTGAACTGCTTGGGGTTGAGCTTTGGTGAGCTGATGCAGTAACCCTGCTGTTAACACTGCTGAACACGACACTGCCAGCCGCCACTCGACCCTAGCATGCTAGCTTGAATAAAGCCCGCCTGCTTTTGCATTATCTTTGTCTCTTGGTCTCCTTATTGGGTGGTGGTCTCGGACCCTAACAGTTGCACCATTTCACAGTCCCACCACCAATGAAGGAAGGTCCCAGTCTTTCTACACCTTTGCCAGCATTTGTTGTTTTCCATTTTTTTTAACTTTGCTATTAATGCTGAAATAAGATAATCTCTCATTGTTATTTTGATTTGCATCTCTCTAATGTCTTAGTGTGGCGCTGTGGGTTAATGAGCCAGACTGCAAAGCCGTTTGAACTGCAAGATCGGCAGTTTAAGCTCACCAGTTGCTCCTCGGAAACCCTATACAGGGTTGCTATGGGTCGGAATCAACTCGACGGCACTTAACAACAACAACAACTACAATGGTGGTTCAAATCCACCAACTGCTCTTTGGAAACCCTAGACAGGGTCACTATGAGTCAGAATCAACTCTATGGCACTTAACAACAACAGCAATGGCTAATGATCATGAGCATTTCTTCATGTTTGTTAGCCACCTGAATGTTTTCTGTGGTGAAGTGGCTGTTCATGTCCACTGCCCATGTTTTAATTGGATTACTTTTCTTCTTGTTGAGGCATTGAAATGTTCTATAAATTTTAGAAAGTAGTCCTTTGTGTGATATGCCATTGACAAACATTTTTTCCCAGTCTGTGGGCTCTTTTTTTCCTCCTTTGGTGAAATCCTTTGATGCACATGGTGCATAATTTTTAGGAGGTCCCAGTCATCTATTCTGTCTTCTGTTTGTATGTTTTCAGTTATGTTTGATAGTTACGGTATTTATGCCATGTGTTAGAGCTCCTAAGTTTGTCTCTTTTTTCCATTGATGATCTTTATTGTTCTAGGCTTTACACATAGATCTTTAATCCACATTAAGTGCATTTTTGTATACAGTGTGAGATATGGGTCTTGTTTTATTTTTCAGCAAATAAAATAAAGTTTTGTCAGCGCCATTTGTTGAAGAGACTATCTCATCCCCATTTAATACATTCTGGTCCTTTGTCGAAGATCAGCTGGCAAGAGGTGAGTTCTCAATTCATTGTGTCATTTGTTTACCAGCACCAGACTATTTTGCCTACTATAGCTGTGTAGTAGGTTCTGAGATAGGGAAGTGAGTGACCTCCTACTTCGTTCTTCATTTTAATAATGCTTTGTTATCCGGGGTCTTTTTCCTTGCCATATAGAGTTAGTGATTAGTTTTTACATCTCTTTAAAGAATGATGTTAGAATCTGAATTGGAATTGCATAATATCTATAGACTGCTTTGGATAGTATTGACGTTTTCACAATGTTAAGTCTTCCTATCCATGAGCTTAAGCTATAACATGAGCAGGATATAGTCCTCCATTCCTTCAGATCTCTTTGATTTCTTGTAATAGAATTTTATAGTGTTCTTTATGTGGGTCTTTTGTTTCTTTGGTTAGATTTATTCCCAAGTATTTCATCTTTTGGGTGGCTATTGTAAATTGTATTGTTTTACTGATTTCCTTTACAGAGCTCTCTTTATTAATGTTAAGGAATCTAATTCATTTTGCATATTGATCGTGTTCCCTATCACTTTGCCCAGTTGATGTATTGTAATAATTGTCTTACAGAGTCTTTGGGATTTTCTAAATATAGGATCATATCATCTGCAAAAAAAAGTTTTTACTTCTTCATTGCCAATTTGAATGCCTTTAATTTCCCTTGCTTGCCTTATACCTCTGGCTAAGACTTCCAGCACAATATTGAATAGGAGTGGTGATAAAGCACATCCTTGTCTGGTTCCTCTTCAGAAAGAGAATGGCTTCAATTTTTCATGATTAAGAGTGATATTGGCTGTTGGTTTTATACAGATGTCCTTAATTATGTTGAGGAATTTCCCTTATGTTCCTATTTTGTTGAGTGTTTTTATCAGAAATGAGTGTTGCATTTTGTCAAATACCTTTTCTGCATCAATTGATGAGATCATGTGAATTTTTTCCTTTGTTTTATTTTGTGGTGGATTACATTTACTGTTTTTCTAATATTAAACCATACCTGTGAATTTTTTTTTTTTTTTTTAACAGCTCCCTTTAAGCGTAGCACCTTTCCTGTGAAACTATAACAAATTTTTTTGGAATTTATCTGTCAATTTTAGAAATTATCTATTGATTTTTCTTAGGGAAGATAGGGATGTCATGCTCATTAATCTCTTCCTGTACCCCTTGCACAATCATATTCTTTTTCCATAATTCTCCCCCTTCCTCATTTTCTCAAAATAATTGTATTGAAATTTCAGTTATTTTTTTCTTTTTATGACCATATAAATATCATTCACAGTTGAAGCATGTAGTTAACTATGATTATTTCCCCTTTCCCGCTTTGATTGGTTATAACTGCTGTGTTGTTGTTATTGTTGTTTCTCATTTGCTCAGTTTTCTATTTACTTGTTTAAATTTAAATTTAATCTCAAATTCTGTGCTAAATATCTCAATCTTCCATCAAGATATTATGAAACGGTGTCAGGTAGTTTTTAATTTCATTTTCTTGAGAAACATTCCTTCTGAAGCCTATAATTTACTCACTCCTGGGCACTGCCCTTTTTCACCAAATCACAGCTATTGTCCTGGGACCTCCCTTCACTTTGTTTTGAGGATCCCTTTCCTCTTTTTTGTACTAAAAATCCTATTTCCCATTCCCCAGGTTTTTTCTTTTCTTGGTTAA
Organism: Chrysochloris asiatica; assembly: GCF_000296735.1. Lineage (NCBI taxonomy): Eukaryota > Metazoa > Chordata > Mammalia > Afrosoricida > Chrysochloridae > Chrysochloris > Chrysochloris asiatica. The sequence goes on along the minus strand of NW_006408638.1, from coordinate 7,213,624 downwards.
CTTCCTCACTCTGAAAGATAAAATCCAGCAGTAGGTGTTTGAGAAAGAATTTATGGGAGATAAAAATGTTTCAGACTTTGAATATCTCAATTATTTTCATCCTATCCTTATATCTAAGGAGCTCTGGTAGCGTAGTGGTTACAAATCGAGCTGTGAACTGTAAGGTCAGCAGTTCGAAACTACCAGCGGTTCCGCCGGAGAAAGATGAGGCGTTCTGCTCGCGTAAAGATTTACAGCCTCGGAAACCCTGTGCAGGGTCGCTATGAGTCGGAATAGACTCCACGGCACTTAACAACAACAACAACATCCTTATATCTGGGGTCCTGGTGTGGCGCTGTGGGTTAATGCGCTAGACTGCACAGTCTGTTGAACTGCAAGGTTGGTGGTTCAAGCTCACCAGTCGCTAGTTGGAAACCCTCTAGAGGGTCGCTCTGGGTCAGAACCGACTCGATGGCACTTAACAGCAACAACAATAATCCTTATATTTGATTATGAATTTAATTGAGGAATGATTCCTAGGATAGGAATTCTTTTCCTTCAGAATTCTGCAGGCATTGTTCCATTTATTCTAGCCTGTCTTGTGGCTGTTAAAAAACATTTAGATGTTCTGAACTTCCTGGAAGTTTATAAAATTTCTTGTTTTCCCCAGTACTATAACAAAATTATGTGCCTTGCAGTGAATCTGTTTGTATTCATATCCTAAGGGATTTCCTTAAATTGTTTGAATTGTGATTTCCTCTCCTATTTCCCCTCTCCCTTGTCTCTCCTTCTGGAATCCTATTTTAAAGCTATAGGACATCCTGGCCTAATCTTGGAATGGCATTACATTTCTCTTCTATTTTTCATCTCTTTTTCTTTTCCTCACCTGTGGAAATTTCCTCAATTTTATCTTCTAATTGTTCTCCTAAGCTTTTCATTTCTGTTATCATATGCTTAATTTCTGAGCATTCCCAATTATTTATTTTTAAAACATCCTGTTGTATTTCACAAATGCAGCAACTTCGTATATCTTTCTGGGAACGCAAATGATAATTTTCCTCTGAAAAAATCTTGTCTTCATCCAGGTTGCTTTTTTTCCCCCTGTGTTGTTTCTTTTGTCTCCATTTTTCATATTTCAGTTTTTCCTCAGCTATCTGGCTACCTTCGTTGCTTGCTCTTATTTATGAGTGGGGCCCTAAAGAAATGGCTGGAAGCTCTAAACCTGTGATTGGGGCTTGACTGCAACCGGCTTCACCGTAAATGTTGATCTAGCTGGGCTATTTCCTTGGAGAGCCTTCTCCCCCAATGGTAGTACCATTGCTTCTTTCTTCTTGAGCATTTTTCAAGCTCCTATCAACAAGATTTAAGCCTACCTGTCAATATTTGGGAGCTGATTGTAGAAGAGGTCTGAGGGTCTCAGTGTTCAAAACATAAATCTTTGTTTCATCCCTATATTTTCAGAATTATATTCCTAAACTCACTGTGTTTGACAAATCCTAGGTCAGAGACCCTCTGTTTTACACTCTCCAATGATTTATGATCAGCCTTTTGCTAGGATGGATTGGGGTGGGCAACTATTTTTTAGTCTGTGTGGGGGAGGGAGTCTAACTGCATTTTATGCAGATTTAAACCAATACTGTGCTTTTTAGCACTACCTCCCCTCATTACAATTCCTCAATGTTTACAATATTTTTGGTATATGCTCTCTCTCCAGATTCACAGCACTTCTGTGCGGTAGATAGAGCAGTCATTTTTGTTTGGGGTTTTTCTCTTCCCAATAGACTATTGGTGTGGCTCTGTGGTTAATGCGTTGGAATGCAAGGTTGTTTGGACCTCAAGGTCTGTGATTCAACCTCCCAGCCTCTTCTGGGCTGAGTTGGAACTGACTTGACAGCACTGAGCAACAACACGGACTCCACGGCGTTTAACAGCAACTACATAGGATATTGGACCTACAAGGTTAAAGATTTGAATGTGTTTTATTCATTGCTTTATCCCAAGTGTCTAAAATGTTTTTTATGTTATTAAGTGCCATGAAGTTGGTTCAGGTTCACAGGGACCCTACATAGTGTTTCGGAGTCTCGTCTTTCTCCCGCAGTGCCTAAAATAGGAGGCACTTAATAAGTTTTTGTTGGATGAATGACTGAATCTTACTTTTACAGAAAAATTTAAATGCCTTACCCAAAATCACATTTTAATAATCCACAAAGCTGATGCTTGAATTTAAGAAACTATTTAAATTAGAAAATTAAGTACCAAATGATTTTAATGATTTGACTTACTACTTTGCCTTTTTTTTTCTAAAGTGTAATTTGTGGAACAGCAGGATTAGCACCACCTGGAAATTTGTTAAGAAAGCAAGCAAACTCAGGCCCATCCTAGACCCACTGACTATTTCAACAAGATCCCCAGGTAATTTGTACACACATTCAAGTTTGAGAAGCACTACCATAGTACTTTGCAAATCATAAAATGCTGTCAAACGGTAGGCTATTATTATTAGTCACACTCACCAGGAAATTGCCACAAGCCAGCTTTGCAGGTACATTCCTATTTAAGTAAATAAGGTACTATTTGAGAAAGTATATATTCCTACTCCCATCCTAAAAGCTGCACTATTTCTACAGTAGGTTGGTTCAGAGTGTTTCTTTCTGTTGTTTCTTTTCTTTTCAGTCAGTTTCAAATTTCCAAGTCAATAGACCTTTACAGCAAAAGTTTAATTGATGAAAAGGCTATTGAAGAACTTTATTGCACAGCTTTTCAACTTCATTTCCTGGTGACTCAACAGGAAGACTACTCTCATAAATTAATAAAATCTTTAAAATACAAGCTTTAGATTTACAATTTCATTGGCATGTTGGTTCATCACAGATAAATTTTGTGCCTTTCATGCCTGGCTTGGAACGTGAGCACAACCTATTCCTATTCCTGCAGGCTGTTTTGTGGATCCTTAACCAGTCTTGTTACAACAGTGTATTTGAGGAAGTGAGTCCAGGAAAACAGCTGACTGTGCTTGGTAAACAGGTTGCTGTGCTGGGAGGAGGTGACTTAAAAAAAAAATTTTTTTTTAAGTTTTTTTTTTTTTTTAAGTCTTATTGAAGAAAACAAATTTTCTCAAAATTTTTCTATAGTTGTAGTTACTCACCACTGAATTGGCTCCGACTCATGGTGGCCTAATGTATAACAACAAAACATTGCCTAGTCCTGTGCCATTTCCATGTTCCACATACATATCACCTAGGAATGTCATTTAAAGGAAAAACAATTCTGCATTTACATAAGCTCCCAGGTGATGCTGATGTACTGGTTGTTAGACCAAACTTTGAATGGTGAGAACCTTGTTGTTAAATACCATTGAGTGAGTTCCTACTCAGGTTGTTGTTGTTGAGTGCCATTGAGTCTGTTCTGACTCATAGCAACCCTGGATAGTATTTCTGAGGAGCGGTTGGTTAGCTTGAACTACCAACCTTGTGTTTCAAACTGACCTTGCAGTCCAACGTGCAGCACCACACCAAAACTCCAACTCATAAGGATCCTGTGTAGGGTTTCTGAGGAGTGGTTGGTAGATTTGAACCACTGACCTTGTGGTTCAAACTGACCTTGCAAACCAGTGCTAACTCATAAGGGGCAAAATTAATTTAGAGCCACCAGACTCCTCCAACACACAGAACGATCTTCTGATAAAAAGCAATGTCCAACAAAACTATGTATATGGGGGCTTTGAACTGGTTTCCAGTTTCAACCCCTGGTAAGAATTTGCATTTCCATTCTTGATATACTGAATCAGAATCTACATTTTAACAAGACCCTAGGGTCAGAATTGACTCAATGCCACTTAACAACAACATATCTGGGATGGAAATGCAAATTCTCAGCAGAAGGTAGAACAAAAATCAACTGACTCAAAACCCTGAAGTAAATTAACTTACTAATTCTTTAAGAATTTAGAAATGTTTAAATCCAAATTAAATCTATAAATACACCATTTGTTGTTGTTTTTAGGTATACCTATATAATATACATGGAGTCCTGGTGTGGTGCTGTGAGTTAATGTGCTGGACTGAAAGGTCAATTTGAACCACAACGTCAGCAATTCAAACTCACCAGCCGCTCCTTGGAAACCCTATGCTGAATAGCTGTGAGTCAAAACCAACTTGACACTTAACAACATTAACATATACATGGGAGTGCTGTCGCTCTGTAGAATCACTGGATTATGAACCACAAGATCAGCAGTTCGAGCCCACTAGACAGTCTACAGAAGAAAGATGAGGTTTTCTTCTTTCAAAAGATTCACAGCCTCAGACTTCTGTGGACCCAGTTGGGGACCTGGTTGGCAAGCAGTGTGAAGAGGCCTGGGGACTCTTGGGCCCAGAGTCAGTGGCATGGCCACAGAGGACTTCAGAGGAGAGTGGAGCTACCGGCTGACATGAAGAGAGGACATATGCACAGGAGCACCCACGTGACCTGGACCGGATGACTGGATGATCAGAGCTCAACCAGGAGAGGAAAGAAGAGGGGGGAAAAAAAGAGTGAGCTGATACGGTCTGATGAACTTGACCTATACCTATAGAGCAGCGACTCAAAAGAGGGAACAAATCCTCACAGCAAGAAACATTCACACACACAGAGTGGACGGAGAAGGGCAGCTTGGACATTGGATACTCAAAGGGGGAGGGGAAACTACAAAGGCAAGAAGTGACTGGCTTACAAGCTTTCAAGAGGGAACCTAGTGCTAGGGAGCATTGGCAGAAGGCAGAATCTCCAGTAGGTACTATTCAATCTGTCTGGGCGGAGCTGATGAAAGGAAATACAGATGGGTAACTCGTGATACTGTAGTGAATAATGCTTATCAGGACAGTTTATGAGGGTTGGAAATGCAAAGGTGGAAGTTTTGTGACAAGGAAGGAAGTGATTAATTCTCCAGGATAGGAGCAGAGGCCTCTGGGACCATCAACGGAGAACAGCCGAGAGTGGGACCCTACCCAGAGAAACAGAGATGCCTGAGATAGAGACAGAGATGATGACATGGAGTGATGAAGCAACTGGGGACTTTGGACCCAGAGAGGGAAAGGGACTATGGGCTGAAAACTGGGGGGAGGAAGGGGAAGTGTAGGAGGTGGGTTTCTGGGTGGTTGATGATGCATGGAGGGGATTGGAACCATGGCAGTGAGATGATATACGATGGAATGAATGTAAAACTAAAGTTCTCCCATGTAAACTATCATATAATTCACAATAAAACATTAAAAAAAAAAAAAAAAGATTCACAGCCTCGGAAACTACTCTCATAAATTAGTAAAATTCTGAATAATACAAACTTTAGATTTACAGTTTCATTGGCATGTTGGTATCTCCCAGATAAATTTTGGGTTACTATGAAGTGAAATCAACCTGACAGCACTTAACAACAACAACATATAATATACATATGCTGCTGTGTACCACCAGGACGGTTTCCACCCATAGTGATACTCTGCAGCGTTTCCAAGGCTGTCGATTTTTATGTTATTCTTGTTAAGTGCCATCAAGTTGGTTCTTAACCCATAGCGACCCTGTATAGGGTTTCCAAGGAACAGCTGGTGAGTATGAACTGCCAACCTTGCAGTTCAAACGACTTTGCAATCCAGCACGTTAACTCACAGCATCACACCAGAACTCTAAATCTTTATGGGAGCATATTTAAATATGTATCATTCAAAAACCATTGCAACAGTACATCCACAGGGAGCTTCCAGAAGTTCAAACTGGATTCAGAAGATGGCATGGAACAAGGGATATCATTGTTGATGACAGATGGATCTTGTCAAAAAGCATAGAATACCAGAAATAAATTTATTTGTGCTTTATCAACTATGCAGAGGCATTCGATTGTGTTGTTGTTGTTGTTAAGTACCGTGGAGTCAGTTCTGACTCATAGTGACCCTGTACGGGGTTTCCGAGGCTGTAAATCTTTATAGGAGCAAAATGCCTCATTTTTGTCCCACAGAACCACTGGTAGTTTCGAACTACTGACCTTGAGGTTGGCAGCCCAACTCATAACCACTATGTTACCAGAGCTCCTTATTTGACTGTATAGATCATAACAAACTATGGATAGCATTGCAAAGAATGGATATTCCAGAACACTTAATTGTGCTTATGAGGAACCTGCCCGTAGACCAAAAGGCAGTCATTTGAACAAAACAAGGGAATACTGAATGGTCTAAAATCAGGAAAGGTGTGCGCTAAAACTGTATTAGTTCACCATACTTATTTAATCTGTATGCTCAACAAATAATCCGAGAAGCTGGATTATATGAAGAAGAACATGGCATCAGAACTGAAGAAAGACTCATTAACAATCTATGACATGCAAACGACACAACCTTGCTTGCTGAAAACAAGACTTGAAATATTGATGAAGATCAAAGACTGCATACAGCCTTCAATATGAATTACACTCAATGTAAACAAAACAAAGAGCCTTACAACTAGACCAATAAATAACATCATGATAAACGAATAAAAGATTGAAATTGTCAAAGATTTCATTTTGCTTGGATCCACAATCAACACTCATAAAAGCAGCAAACAAGAAATCAAATGATGTATTGCAATAGACAAAAAAAAAAAAAAATGGCTGCAAAAGATCTTTTAAACTGTTAAAGAGCAAAACTGTCCATTTGAGGACTAAGGTGTGCCTGACTCAAGCCATGGTATTTTCAATCACCTCATATGCATGTGAAAGTTGGACAATGAATAAGGAAGACTATAGAAGAATTGATGCATTTGAATAATGAAGCTGGTGAAGAATATTGAAACTATCATGAACTACCAGAAGAATAAACAACACTGTCTTGAAAGAAGTACAACCAAAATGTTCTTTAGAAGCAAGATTGGTGAGACTTTGTCTCTTATACTTAGGACATGTTAGGAAGGACTAGTCCCTGGAGAAGAACATTATACTTGATAAAGTAGAGGATCAGCAAAAACCAAGAAGACTCAATGAGATGGCTTGGCACAGTGACAGAGATAGATTGATACAGTGACAGTAATACATGGACTCAAACATAATGATTGTAAGGATAGCGCAGGATCAGGCAGTAGTTTGTTCTGCTATGCACAAGATTGCTATGAATCAGAACTAACTCAATGGTGCTTTCAACAACATACTTTACAAGTGTTCCACAAAGTGATTATTAATTCAGGGAATTTTTTTTATCATTTTAACTTTTTATACAATATTATGTGATATGCTGATTTCTACAAAGCATCTCAACACTGAGAGAGAAAATACTAGAGGCCTAGCAAGAATATTGGAGTCCTGGTGTGGTGCTGCAGGTTAATGTGCTAGACTGCAATGTCAGTTTGAACCACAAGGTCAGCTGTTCAAGCTCACCAGCCACTCCAAGGAAACCCTATACTGGGTCACTACAGGTCAGAACCAACTTGACGGCACTTAACAACAAAAAAGCAAGAATACTAAGGTGCCACTCAAATTGGGAGAAAGGAAAAAAGTTCTAGCTAGATCATCTCAGGAGTTCTGGTGTGGCACTGTAGAAAAAGCACTGAACCACAAGGTTAGTTTGAACTGCAAGGTCAGCGGTTCAAACTCACCAACCGCTCCTCAGAAATGCTATACATCATCACTATAAGTCGGAACTGACTGAACAGTACTCAATAACAAGTCATCCCCACTGCTTCCCTGGAGTGGTTCAGGTTCACAAACCTGCAGAGTGCTTTCCACAGACTCAAAGACTAAAACTTCATTACACTCCACAGGAGAGAAGGCTCTGCAGTAAAATCATGGCTTAGCACCTGCCTCAGCACAAAGAACCATGAATGGTCCCAGAAATAATTTTTCAAGCCAATGTGATGGAAATTTTACCTATGATGCTTTTACACACAGCCTCTGAAATATAATATACTGAGGTTAGTCATCTCTGGAAAGATGTCTTCCCTTCCATCACAGGGAGAACACCTGGAAGCTAGAACAAGGGTTTGGTTTGGTTTTGGCCTGCCAAGATTAATTTCTCTGACATTGCAGATATTTTGAAACAAGTAGAAAACATTGCTTAGTCTGCTTCCTGATGCTCTTGCTGTCATTAGTATCCCTCATGATGTCATCATTAGGAAATTGGTAACCTCACAGTGCATTGCTTAAGCTATTCATCCCTCAAGTGCTGCTGAAAGGACAAATGACAGAGAAGAGGTATGAGTGTCTTATGCATGAGTCAGAGAGGAAATTGTTCCCATCTTCTCTGTCCACTAATACATACACATTATATACTGGAAGCATCAGGGGAGTTTCCTAACAGTCCACGTCAGAACAACCCTGAAACCAAGACTAGAATGACTGCCCCAATAGGCTGGGCCAGGCCACAGAACAGAAACTACAGATGTTGGACACGAGAAACTTTGTGATGAGGTTTCCCAAGGAATATAAAAATCTTCAACAGTGCTTCTCAAGGTAAAACTTAACAGAAGCTCGGATTCCCTTAGGAAATAAAGGTTTCCCTTTGGACCACCAACCCACAGCCCTAATGATAACTCATTAAACCCTTGAAGGACAACTATTAAAAACCTGATATCATGCTTTGTATTTTGGAGTCCTGGTGTGGCATTGTAGGGTAACTACTCAACCATAAAGTTGGTTTGAACTGCAAGATGGGTGGTTCACACTCACCAGCTGTTCCTTAGAAACCCTATACAAGGTCACTATTAGAAACAACTCGACAGCACTTAACAAAAACATCATGCTTTTTAAGGAGCCCTGGTGATACAATGGTTAAAACACTAAGCTGCTAACCAAAAGATTAGTTGTTCAACCTCACCAACAGCTCCATGGGAGAAAAGACATGGAAATCTGCCCCAATAAAGATTATAGCCTAGAAAACCCTAAGGGCAATTCTATTCTGTCCTATGGGTAGAATCAACTCAATGGCACACAACAATCATGCTTTATAGAATGACTTGTTGGGTTCAAATCCCACTCATGCCAAGCACACAATATGATGTGTAATATGTTGTTTAATTTCTCTAAGCCTCAGTTTCCTCTGCAACAACTAGTCATCCTTACGTATCTGTCTGGATACGCCCATCATTTGAGTCAGACAACCATGATGGGTGCATGATTTGTAGAAGGTCACTACTACAACATAGTATAATTTGGGGCAGATGTAAAGGGCCTGGCTATTATTAGTCCTGCTGTCAGGACAAGGACCTCAGTAAAATTTTGAGGTACTCAAAGGTCTGCCACCAGAAATTATCTAAGGCATTTGCCCTGAGCACCACTTGAAGGAGGTGCGACTGAACAGTTTCTGTTAACCATCGACGTTTCCATCATCAACTGTGAGAGATCATTCAGCAAGTTAAAACTAATACTCTCATATCTGAGTGCTTTCATGGGCAAAAACAGACTATGTGATCTTGTTCTAATGAGCAAAGAAAGAGAAGAAACTGGAAAAAAAAAAAATGGATTTAAGCCCAACGTAGATCAATTTTCATCAGTGAAAGCAAGGAAGATGCAATTTATAAGTTTCATTAATGCTATAATGCATTAAGTAAGAGATTAAAAAGCTTGACTTGTAATTTTTTACTCTTTTCCCATCACAGAATATTTATTTTAGCATGAAAACCTTTTCTTGACTTTTTACAACAGTGGTCTCAGACAGTATTTATTCTTTTGTGGCTGACTAATTTCACTCACAATGCCCTCAGGGCTCATCTACAACATGAGATGTTTCGTTTCACAGAATTATCATTATTCTTCAGCATTGTACGGTATTCCGTTCTGTGTATATATCAAAGTTTACTTAACCCTTTTTCTGCTAATGGACATACAGGTTGTCTCCATCTTTTTGCTATTGTGATCAATGTTGCAATGAACAGGAGTGTTCATGTATCTATTAGTATCACAGCTCCTATTTCTTGTGTATATATAACAAGTAGAGAGATTGCAGGGTCATATGGTATTTCTATTTCCAACTTTTTGAGAAAGCACCATACTATTTTCCGAAGTGGTTGAACCATTCTACAAACCTACCAGCAATGTAGGAGGATCCTAGTCTCTCCACATCCTTGCCAGCATTTGTTGTTTTCTGTTGTTGTTTTTTAACTTTGCTATTAATGCTGGGTTAAAATATCTCATTGTTGTTTTGATTTGCATATCTCTAATGGCTAGTGATGAAGTCCTGGTGTGGTACTGTGGGTTAATGTACCAGACTACAAAGCCGTTTGAACTGCAAGTACAGCGGTTCAAGCTAACCAGTTGCTCCTCGGAAACCCTATACAGGGTTGCTATGGGTCGGAACCGATTCGACGGCACCTCACAACAGCAACAATGGCTAATGATCGTGAGCATTTCTTCATATGTTTGTTGTCTGAATATCTTCTTTGGTGAAGTGTCTGTTCATGTCCTCTGCAAGAAAAGATTTTCTTTTTTTTTTTTTTAACTTTTTATTGCGAATTGAGTCAAGGTATATAGACAAGATCATCAGCTTTATATTCAACAAATCATACACTTTGTTCATTTCAGTGATTACAATCCCCTCCGTACAACAACAGTTATCCTACTTCCTCCCCGTGGTTCCCCATTTACATCTTATATTTCACAAATGAACAAAGCAAAAAAATATGATGTACACACACAAAACAAAACAAAAAATATATACTCATTTATATGTCCAAGAGGCAAATTCTGCAAGCCAAACTTCTGCCCGTAGGCCCACAGCTATACTCAGAGTCCTTGGGCCTAGAGCCTGCAACTGCTCTGTCTCTTCATGCCACTGCCTCTGTCACCATCTCTGCTGTCGCCTCTTTTCTAGGTGGAGACCTCATACTCCACTCATGCTCTTCCTTCTTGATGGTCCTAAGATCATCTGTTCCTGAAATAAAAGATTAACTACTCCTTACTCTTAGTTCCACATCTTCTACAATTACAGTTGTGATAATCGCAATTAATCCTGCTAACAATTACTCATAATTGAATCATAAAATCCGATCAGCACCATCCCCCATTCCCCTTTATCAGACCCATCTGGAAAAGAGAAAAACTACTCATTGGGGATTCCACTATACCTCCCTTTTTAAGCTAATATTATGGTAAAGTTATCAAAAAGATGGGTGTCAAATGTTTGGACAGGGTTGCAATTTCAGTACTTTCTGTAGGTACAATTTTCCATAGCTACATCTCCACTTTTCACCTTTGCCTCCCTGATCTGGTCCCTGGCCTTGTTCCAGAAACCCTGTGTCCCAGTCTGTTTCCTCTTTATTTCTCCCAGAATACTTTTCACTTGTATCTTATGCTAAAATGTAAAAATTGGCTAACAGCTTTAAGGAAGCCAGAATGTTTATACATTAACTAAATCTTAAACTTGTTGGACTTTCTGAGTCTGAACAGCAGTGAGTTATAATTTTAGAGGGCCTTTCCAGGAGAGCATCAGTGGTGACCCAGTCTGTCAATATGTATGTAATTAATGTCAGTGAATTATACATGTAAACCTTGTTGAAATGGTAAATGTTTTGTTACATACATATCTATATATTTTATATAACAAAACACATCTTTCTTCCACAGATTTTGAACCCACAAAATCTGGTGGGTTCAAACTACCAACCTTTCTATTGGTAGCTGAGTGCTTAACCACTACACCACCAGTGCCCCTTCATCTTATGTATGGTGGTGGGGGTGATGGTTGTGTGCTCTAGAGTTGGTTCCAACTCATAACAACTCTGTATAGGGTTTCCAAGACTAAATCTTGACAGGAGCAGGAAGCCTTATCTTTCTCCTGAGGAGAGACTAGTAGATTCAAACTGCTGACCTCACAGTTATCAGCCCAGTTCATAATCCACTGCATTATCAGGAATACTTTTATCTACTTACAGAAGTGCTGTATGCATATTAGGTTCCTGGATTATGCAAACATTTTGTGCTCTACTACTAACCTAATCCTCACCACTGGACCAATAAACAATGGAGAAAAGATTGAAGTTGTCAAGGACTTCATTCTTCTTGGATCAGCTATCA
>NW_006408638.1:7180532-7201239 GCF_000296735.1 Chrysochloris asiatica | reverse complement strand
GTCAGAGAAAAAGAGGAAGACCCCCAACGGGATGGATTGGCCAAGTAGCAGCATCAATGGACTCAAGCACGACAACAACAGTGAGGTTGACCCAGGCTCAGGCAGTGCTTCATTCTGCTGTGCATAAGGTCACTATGAGTTGGTACCGACTCAATGGCACCTAACAACAACAACAACAATTGTACTCATAAGGAACCTGTACATAGATCTAAAGGCAGTTGTTAGAACGGAACAAGAAGATAATGAAGCATTTAAAATCAGGAAAGATGTGCATCAGAGTTGAATCTTTTCACGATACTTATTCAATCTGTATGCTGAGCAATTAATCTGTGAAACTGGACTATATGAAGAAGAACTTGGCATCAGGATTAAAGGAAGGCTCGTTAACAAACTACGATATGCAGGTGACACCACCTTGCTTGCTAAAAGCAAACAGGACTTGAAGCACTTACTGATGAAGATCAAAGATTACAGCCTCTACATGGATTATGACTCAGTGTAAAGAAAACAAAGATCCTCACAACTGGACCTTTAGATAACATCATAGTAAGAGAATAAAAGATTGAAGTCATTAAGGATTTCATTCTACTTGGATCTATAATCAACACTTATGGAAGTAGTAGCCAGGGCATCAAATAATGTATTGCATTTGGGCAAATACTTTGCAGAAGATCTCTTTAAAGTGTTAAAGAGCAAAGATGTCATTTTGAGGACTAAGGTACACCTGCCCCAAGTTATGGTATTTTCAATCACCTCTCATGCATGTGTGAGAGCTGGACAATGAATAAGGAAGATTAGTAAAGAACTGATACATATGAATTATGATGTTGGTGAAGAATATTTAACATACTATGGACTACCAAAAAAAAGACAAAAACAAAGAAATATGTCTTGGAAGAAGTACAGCCAGAATGCCCCTTAAAAGTGATAACGGAGACACTTCGTCTCACATACTTTAGACGTGTTGTCAGGTGAGGCCAATTCCTAGAGGACATCATACTTGATAAAACAGAGGGTCAGCAAAAAAGAGTAAGGTCCCCAGTGAGATGGACTGACACAGTGACTGCAATAATAGTCTCAAACTTAACAACTGTGAGGAAGATGCAGGACCAGAGTTTCATTCTGTTTTACATGGGCAGATCTTAGTTGGAACCAATTCAATGGCACTTAACAAAAGCAGATAATGCAATAGCAGTTCTGCTTTCCACATTCAAAATTTACAGTAGCACTACTGATCTAGGGTCATTCAGTTCTAAACTGGCCCAGCAGGGTATGTTTTTTCCTTAAAAGGGAACTGAGCAAAATGATAGTTTGTTGTTATGTCTGACCTAAATCTTTCACTTCCTCTACCAGGAGGGAAACAGATGTTCAGTGCAGGACTGGAGAAGGGAGGAGGAAGGTAAAGGAAATGAAGTTGTGGTTCAAGTTAGTTCTTAATATATCAGCCAGTTGTTCATTTTCTTAGGTGTTAGATATAAGTGTTTAACATTTCGGCACAGAAGAGTCTCTTCAGCTTCACTTAGAAAAAAATGTTTATGCCTTACCTACTTCAGTTTTTTTTAAAGGCACAAATGTAATAAAAGCAGAGTCAACACATAAGCCATATTTTCAACAAACGGTGCTAGAACAGTTAGATATCTACAGGGAAGAGATTAATTTAGACTGTTGTCTCAAATTGTAAATAAAAATCAACTCAAAATTAATCATAAAGCTAAATATTAGAGCAAAAAAGTACAACTTCTCCAAGAAAACATAGGTGACCTTGGTTTAGGCAAAGATTTCTTAGATATGATACCAACATATAAGCCATAAAAGAAAAATTAGTAAGTTGGACTTCAAAATTAAAACTTGTGTTTAGAAGACACCATCAAGAAAGTTAAAAGATAACAAAATATTTGCGAAGTATTTATTTGATAATAGGTTTATATCCAGAATATATTAAAAAATTCTTACAATTTGCAAAAAAAAAAAAAAAAAGAATGATAATACCAAACATCCCCCCTCCACAGCATTCTACTCAACTGGATTCGAGAAATTACTGTAATGGCCTCAGAGAACTCAGACACCTTTACTTACAGTTATAGGATTTATTTGGGAAATTGTTGTTGTTAAGTGCCATCGAGTTGGTTCTGACTCATAAAGACCCTGTATAGGGTTTCCAAGGAGTGGCCGATGGGTTTGAACTACTGACCATTTGGTTAGCAGTCCAGTGATTATCCTACAGCACCACAGCAGGTTACAATTCAGGAACAGAAATGTTCAGGGCACAGTTCTCCAGTCAGAACACCCACTCCTAGGCCATGCCCACAGACGGGCCTCTCTCTGCCCAGGCTTTGTTACAAAGCTCTTTTAGGACTGCTGATAAAGGTCCACAGGGCACACTATTCCACCATAAGGCAAAGTCTGAAGGCACTTGACTCTAGCACCATAAGTCAGCAAACCCCAATTATGTGCTGGGAGTCACCCAACTCTACAAGTATGCCTCCTGTCCAAAGCCATTCACCTTTACTTGCTCCGTAGGCTAGGAAGCCCAGCACTTTGTCTCTTGTTCTGGTTCTTGGTTCTGCTGCTGCTTCTCCTTTGCTACTCCTAAAGTGTCAGAGCTTTTGTCCCTGAGTCAAGGAGATTCACAGGGATTCAGTTCAATACACCAGGATCTCAGGGACCAAAGGACATGCTCCACTCCTGGCTCTTCTTTGATGGTAGAGAGATGGATCATTTTATATCCACATTAGTTTTCCAAGTTTTTGCAATTAATCCTGTTTTGCAATTAAACCACTCACAACTGAATCATCTAATCCATCAGCAACTTCCCCCAGCTTCTCTTATCCAGACCCATCAGGAAAAAGTCATTTCATGGAAGTTTATAAAGGCTATGGCTAGAAGAGACATTAAATAATTCACTACACTACACAGCTCAATAAAATAAATAACCCAATATAAAAATAGGTGAGAGATTTTAATATGCATTTCATGAAAGAAAATATATGAATGGCCAATAAGCATATGAAAAGATGCAAAATATCATTAGTCATTAGGGAAATGTGAATTAAAATCACACTGAACTGCAACAGATGAACCTTGAAAATATTTTGCTCAATGAAAATAGTGGGTCACAAAAGACCGTATATTATATGATTTGTCCATTTATATAAAATATCTAGCACAGGAAAATCTATAGAGACAAAAAGTAGACTACTGGTTGCCTAGAGTTAGGGAAGGAAACTTTTTGGAATGATGAAAACATGCTAAAAATTGGATCGCAGTGATAATAGTACCACACTGTAAATTTATAAAAAGTCATTTAATTGTACAATATAAATAGATTAATTTATTGGCATGTAAATTATACCTTCCCCTCCCCCCCTTAGGCAAATCTGCTTCAAAAGCCTACTTTAACGTGTTAAAGAGTAAAGATGTCACTTTGAGGATTAAGGTGAACCTGATCCAAGCCATGGTATTTTCAATTCCTCATGTACATGTGAAAGCTGGACAATGAATAAGGAAGACCAGAGAAGAATCCATGCATTTGAATTATGGTATTGGAGAAGAATAATGAAATTACCATGAGCTGTCAGAAGAAACAACAAATCTGTTTAGGAAGAAGTATGATTGCTCCTTAGATGCAACAGTGGTGAAACTTCATTTCTTGTAATTTGGACATGTAGTCAGCAAGAACCAGTCCCTGGAGAAAGACATCATGCTTGGTAAAGTGGAGGGTTAACAAAAAAAGAGGAAGATGGATTAACACATTGACTGCAACAATGGACTCAAACGTAACATTTGCGAGGATGGTGTAGGACTGGGTAGTGTTTTGCTTTTTTGTTGTTATTTTTTTTTAGGTACATAGGGTCACTATGAGTTGGAACTGATTCAATGGCACCTAACACCAACAAAATTATACCTTAATAAAGTTGTTTCTAAAAGCACAGGAGACAGACCCAACTGTCCAAGATGCCAAATGAAAGAAGGCCAAGAGGAAGACCCCAATCTGTACGGGCATCAAGAAGTAGGAGGTCACAAGTATGTGTAAGTTTGGCAAAGAATATTTCTACATATGTATTTGTAGGTGCTGCAAATATATCTAAGGATATTGTAGAACATACAGGGAGCAAAGTGCAAAAACATATACACACTAACAAAACAACTTGATTTTTTCTTGTAATGTCACTGGGTTTGGGAACTTATGACCACAGTCTTGGGGATATCTAGGTCAATTGTCCAAAAAGACAATGTTCTACTTCATACTTTGATGAGTACCTACTAGAGTCTTAAAACTTCGTAAGTGACCAACTATTGGTCTCTCCCCATCCAGAGTAAAGAAGAGTAAAGAAAAACAAAGACTCAAGGAAACAATTAGTCCAAATGACTAAGGGACCACTTGAACCATAACCTCCACTATCCTAAGACCAGAATAGTTAGATGGTGCCCAACTTCCACCACTTTGATCAGGATCACAATAGAAGGTCCTGAGCAGACAGGGAGAAAAGAAAAATGTTCAACAAAATTAAAAATCATAAAAAAGGCCATCCTTACATGTCTGATAGAAACTGGTGGGACCTCTTTATATAACCTTCAAGTCTGGAACTGAACCCACTCCCCCAGATCAACTTTCAACCAAACAATAGACAGGACTATAAAGTGAATACTAACACTGGGAAGGAATGTACCCCTCAGTTAATCAATCATACAAGAATAAAAAGGCAGCATTTGCCAAAAAACAAAGCTCAGAAGAGGAGAAGGAATGGAAGCAGGGAACCCAGGGAAGCTGTGGTAATATGTAATAGTGCTATTACATTAAGGGATTGTAACCAAACTCTCAAAACAAAATGTATATAAATTTTTAAATGTAAAATTAAGTTGCTCTCTCAAGTTATGCCCAAACTTCAACAAAAAGAAAAAGAAGTAGGAGGCCAAGAAGGTAGTAATTCCTATGGTCAAGAAAAACCCAAGAATGTTGACATCAGAGAGGATATCCAACCTAAAAGGACCTCGCCTACTTTGTCAGAAGGCCTCACTACATCTAACTGCAGCAGCAAAGGATTGTCCTTTACAAGTGGCTGTAAGTGCCCCCTGCCATTAACCAAACAGATACTCAACTGCTGAAGCTGGCCAACAAGTATAGACCAGAGACAAAGTAGCAGAAGAAGCAGAGTCTGTTGACCCAGGCTGAAAAGAGGATGTCCTCACCAAGAGACCTCCTGTCCTTCAAACCAGGGTTAATACTGTCACCGCCTTGGTAGAAAACAATAATTCCCAGCTTGGGGTGATTGCCCATGGACCCTACTGAGCTGACTGTCTTCCTTCAGACTTTCTTCATAAAATAGGGTTCCCTACTGCATCAGCTAGACAGCTGGACAGTCAATAAGGAAGATCATAGAAGAATTTATGCTTTTGAGTTGTGGTGTTGGAGGAGAATACTGAAAGTGCCATGGGCTGCCCATAGAACCAACAGATCTGTTTTGGAAGAAGTGCAGCCAGAGTGCTCCTTGGAGGCCAGGATGGCCAAACTTCATGTCTCATACTTTGGACATGTTGTCAGGAGGGACCAGTTACTGGAGAAGGATATCATGTTTGGTAAAGTGGAGCGTCAGAGAAAAAGAGGAAGTCCCCCAATGAGATGGATTGGCCATGTGGCAGCATGGATGGACTCAAGTGAGGTTGGCCCAGGATTGGGCAGTGTTTCATTCTGTTGTGCATAGGGTCGCTGTGAGTCGGTACCAACTCAATGGCACTTAACATCAACAACAACTGCATCAAAAAGGAGCTCTGGTAATGTAGTGGTTGCAAATTGGGCTGCTAACCTCAAAGTCAGCAATTCGAAAATACCAGCGGTTCCACAGGAGGCGCTCTGCTCCCATAAAGATTTACAGGCTTGGAAACCTTATACAAGGTTGCTATGGGTCAGAATCAACTCGACAGCATTTAACAACAAAAACAATTGCATCAAAGGTAAAGTCAGACAGAGATAATTCATCCACAGAAAGGCCTGTACCACTACCACTTTCACACAGATGAACTCAGAAGACAAAGGAGCTCTGGCTAAACTGGTGGAAGAAATCAGCACCAGTTACAACAGATGCAATGAGATCCACCATCAGTGGGGAGGCAATATCCTGGGTCCCAAATCTATGGCTCTTGTTGTAAGCTGGAAAAAGCAAAAGCTAAAGAACTTGCCATCAAACTAGGCTACTGTATGTGGCTGATTTTTTCTGTGCATAAAAATAAAACTTATCCTTCAGCCAGTGTACATTTGACATTGTAGGTTGAAGGCACACATGTTTGTGGGAGTCATGGCAAGTGTATGTTCAAATGCAGGGGCCTTTTTTTTCCTTGTAAGGGTAAGAACTGTGTGAAACTTATGTTTATCATATCTCTTTGTGTTCTATAAAATGTAATTTGCATGTCAGTCAAGTTTGGAAAATTTCTTAAGCTGTCTGTTCATACTCTGTTGAATGCTCTGAACCAAGCCAGAATTTTATGATTAAACAGTTGCTGACTCATTTAAGTAGAAAGAAATAAAAGTACAGTATGAGAAGGGTAAAAGGTCACCATGTAGACAGTTAAAGAAATTAATGCATGTAATCTACGTTCCTGTCAAGTGATGTGACTTTAACACAGGTGGGCTAAAAACACTTATAGGTAAATAAAACTTCTCAATGAGCCAAGTATAAAACAGGATCGGCAAATATTGGTATCTAAAAATAATAGATTAAAAAGAATAATTGTATTTGCAACTGACCTTCCTAACAGCCACGGCAAAAGTTTAAAAAAAATCCATAGAGTTACATAACTATATTTTTGTTTCTTTTGAAAAGAGGAAGCAAAGTATCTTGACCTCTGAAAATAATATACTACATATAACAACAATATGCATATTTCTTATCATTGTTGTTTTAAGTGCTGTCAAGTCAGTTCTGACTCACAGGGTTTCCAAGGAGCAACTGGTGGGTTTGAACTGCCAACATTGCTGCTAGCAGTCCAGTGTTTATCCAATTGTTGTTGTTAAGTGCCTTCGAGTCAGTTCCAACTCATAGAAGCCTGTATCGGGTTTTTGAGCAAAAGTTAAAGGAATGCTGTTAGGCATTAGGTTGAGCAGTGTATTTTCTGTGTGAAGTCAGAGCAATAAACTGCACCACATAGTTTTGAGACTGCAACTCGACACAAGGCATGAATGAATGATTAGCATCTTTCCTTAACTATACATCTCACATGCCATTTTTCTTATCTGATCATTAACAAGGTTTCTATAGAAAAAAAAAAATCTAAACTTGAGTTGGTAGTTTTCATACCTACTCCTTGTGACTGATTGGAAGGAGATTCTTATGCTACAGATATCAAACCATGTAGACAGTTAAAGAAATCAATGGATATGATCTATGTTCCTGTCAAGTGGTGTGACTTTAACACAGGTGGGCTAACAACACTTACAGGTAAATAAAACTTCTCAAAACAGATGCTTTGGATCCTAGGCACCTATGAAATACCATGAAGCCCAAAATTTCTACATCTACAACACTAAATGCATCTCCTTGTCTGAAAGATTTTTAGAGCAGAATCTAGCATCTTTCTGCTCCTGTCACTTATGAACTGTAATATGTCTCATGGGGTATAGGTTGTGGGCCATCAAGTCAGTTCTACCACATAGCTACCCTACATAGGGCTTCTGAAGCTGTAAATCTTTACAGAAGTAGAACACCTCGTTTTTCTCCCACAAAGTGGCTGGTAAATTCGAACTGCTGACTTTGTGTTTACCAACCCAATTAGTAACCCACTATGCTACCAGGGTTCCTTATTGTGGCTCATGAAGAACTTTTAATTTAGAGCAGAATGGAATCCCAGTGACTCCCATGGGAGGAGGTGGCTCCAAAGAACACATCGACACCCCTGCACTCCTGAAATACAAGTACACTAACCTGTTCACTGGAGTTGTGTAGCTCTATGTAACAGGAATGCTATCTAAAAATGTCATACTTGATACTGAGCTGTTCCTCCAGATGGAATCTAACCATTAATGTCAGACCATATCACCAGCACAGGGAATAATGGATACCTTCCTATTTGCTATATACAGACAAGTTGTTGTTATGGGGTCAATTCCAACTCAGCAACTTTGTATAGGGTTTCCAAGGCTGTAAATCTCCCTTGTTGTTGTTAAGTACAGTCAAATGATTTCTGACTCATAGCAACACTGTATAGGGTTTCCAGGGAGTGACTGGTAGATTTAAACCACCAATCTTGTGGTTAGCAGTCCAGTACTGATCCTACACTACCACATGGGAGCAGAAAGTCTCATCTTTCTCCCATGGAGCAGTTGGTGGGTTTGAACAGTTGACCTTGTGGTTAGCACCCAACAGTTACCCTACAATGTCACTAACACTCCTGTGGTTAAAATTTTGTTGTTAAGTGCTGTTGAGCTTGTTCCGACTCATAGCAACCTTGCATAGGTTTTCCAAGGAGTGACTGGTGGGTTTGAACCACCAACTTGAGATCAACAAACTGATCTTGTGGTGCTTATCCTACAGTGCCACACCAGGACTCTGTATTCAGAATACTACATAGTTTATCTAAAAAACATCTAACCAAATTATCATAAATTAAAATGAAAGAACTTGGTACAGTCATATTAAACACTACTTAAAACTGGAATTTATCTCAAAGAGTCATTATTTAATCTGTTTCATAACAGGTACTGTGTACTGTAATAGAGTTCCTGGAGGAAAATTAAAAGCCTTAAATTTTATAAGATCCTGTAACATAGCTTCAAACACATGATGTAAAAATTTTAAAATTTCTCCACAAGGTGAATCATCATGCTAACAGCCAGTTACAGAAGAACTGAGCCCAAAGTTTGCTTGAGTCAAGCAGGATACTAAGCGAGTCAAGTGTTTTATTCAGGAGAATGCTGATATTATTAAGTTGCCTTCTAGTAGCTGATGCCTATGACATTTTGAGGCCATCTTTTAGGGGCTTTCCCCACCTTTCTCAAGTTTGAATCTTGAAAAGTGGAGACAGAAACAGTAATGTAAAGATGAAAGGACACTGGGCTAAAATCCTGACACCTCGTGTGGCATTGTATCTGCTCACTTTATAATTCAGGCCTGTTTTCAGAAGTCTATCAATGTTTCTAACTGTGTAATGACCAACCAGTCACAATGAAAGAAAGCAGTCCTCTGATTAACTAGTGGAATTGACAAGTCGTCTGATTTTTTGCATTCATACAAAAAGACACTTAAGTGCCTTTTAAGGAAAGCAGCAGTAGTGACCAATTGATGGTTGATATTTTCACACAATGGAGAGAAAAAAAGGAACAATGAAGAGCTACAAGACAGAATGGTTCTGCAATACACAAAAGACTCACCGGGAGTTTGGGAGGGAAAGTAAGGGGATGATGAGAGGTGAACAGGATCACAAAGAGAGGACAAAGTACACCCCCATCCTGCCACCAACTCAGTTCTTTCCATACAATAATTTTTTTTTTTTTTTAAGTTGCCATCAAGTTCACTCCGACTCATGGCAAACCTATGTGTGTCAGAGTAGCCACCTCTGTTCAATGTCAGAAAGAAGTAACTGAGAAAGTAGGATGTGTTCAACCCTGATTGTCTTTCCGGAAGACCTCAGAGGGACAAGCTTACTAAAGAACCCTACAACTAACCGTCTCTACATTTCACAGTGAAATAGAGATCAGCAGGAAAGCATAACTCTATGTTTATCCATTTATCCATCCGCACTTGCAATTACATCTTCTCCCTGCTGCAGTGACAATAGAATCTCTTTTCCCTTCCTGTTCAAAGTTAATCACTTGGCCTATGCTCTGGATCCCATCCCTTCTGCATTTTCAAGAACGATGTTTCATCCATTATTTATTCTCTCCCCTATATCTCCATTCTTTTCCTTTTAGTATATTCTTAGACCCCACTCATTTTCCATTAAAACAAAACAAAACTTCCTAGAAACCCTATATCCCCTTATAAGACTGTTAACTTCCCAGTCAAATTTTAAAAACTTTGTCTCCTCAACCAACTAGAATCTCACTACAACTGATCTCATCAAATTCACCAATAATCCTCCTGTTGTCAAATCTAAGACACATTTTTAATTGCTCTGGTAGCGTAGTGGTTACGAATCGGGCTGCGAACCTTAAGGTCAGCGGTTCGAAACTACCAGCCGCTCCGCTGGAGAAAGATGAGGCTTTCTACTCCCGTAAGGATTTACACCCTCGGAAACCCTGTACAGGGTCGCTATGGGTCGGAACCGACTCAACGGCACTTAACAACAAAAACAACAACAAAGTATAGGACAGGTATGCAGACCCTGTGACCAGACTATAGTCCTTGAAACACCCTCCTCCTTCATCTTCCTTAACATGTTCTCTCCTGGTTTTCCTCCTTCAGACTGAGTCCTCCCCACATTCCTACAAGCTGTTGTCAGTTCCTCACACTAAAGTCCATGTCATCTCTTTATTCCTAGTCCCAGAATATAGCACAAGTTAACACTGAGGAAATCTCTAGAAATTCTTGTTGAATGAGGTTCACCAAAACAACGGTTCTCAAACCTGGCTGTGCATTGAAGTCATTGGGAAATTTTTTCTCATGTTGTAGAATTTTGGGTTTCATTGATCTTAAGTGAGCCCCAGATAATATTTTCTAGAAGCTTCCAAGGTGAGTTTTAGTGCTCACCAGCAACTTTATCACTCTATGCTGGAACTGAGGACAGGGAATTTGCAAAATGCGTACTATCACTTTAGGATTTAACTTGCTAGATTTTAGTTAGAGCTCTAAGGTTCTGACAGTAAAATATGTTTTAAAGGCCTCCTTTAAAATGTTTCTAAGTTGTTTAAAATTGTGTCATCTATAGTCATGTCCTGGTGTGGCGCTGTGAGTTAATGTGTCAGACTGCAAAATTGTTTGAACTGCAAGGTCCGTGGTTCAAGCTCACCAGCTGCTCCTTGGAAACCCTATACGGGGTCACTGTGGGTCGGAATAGACTTGACGGCACTTAACAACAACATAGTCATGTCAGATCTACAATCCCAGATCTCTCTTTCACTCTAGTTCAACCAAAAGCCCAAAGGACCAAGCAAGTCACACATTTTGTTCAGTGAATAAATGACTCTAGTGGCTGGAAAAAAGGGGAATTTTTTCTTCTTTACTTTTGTGAGTCTGCCAGGACTTTTGGGAGTGCCTTTGCCCCACCCTTCCATTAGCTTCCAAGAACCAACAGGTCCAAACCATTCCAGAGGTTCTGGCCTTCTTTCTCTCCCTTCTGCCTTAAGGATAGACAGTCTATTGTGTGCCTGGCTCACTATAGAAGTCTGCCTGTTACTGTTTGTAAGCAAGTCACCTTTCACAGGGATGGCGTGACCAGAGAGGTATATTCACACAGAGGCAGTTTTATTTGTCTCATGTGTTTAATTATTTGACTGTGGTTGTGGTTTTCGAGGGTTTAGGGTGAAGAAATGGGGAAGGAGTAGGAACAAAACAACCATAAAAGAACTGTGAGACCCAACCACAATAAGAAACAATTCCATCCACGTTGACCCAGCTTTTCCTCCCAAATTTTGCTACACACAGCCACCCACTTACTATAGAGGGAGGAAGACAGATCACAAAGGAATAATAATTCAAACCTACATCTTTGAGTTTATTTTAATTGTATCTTGGATTGTGATGTAAAATTTATTTGGGCAGACTTCTTAGTAGCAAAGGGATTGCGTCCTAATATGATAGTGGAAAATCCTAGAGAAAGGAAGTCTGTTGCCAGGAGAAAGGATATCTGGGTATTCCCTCTCCACCAGGTCCTTCTCAGAAAAGATGGAGATTCATCTTTTAGAACATTAAAACCCTTCAATGTTCTAGTAATAGAAAACTAGACCTCAAGCTGATGCTCAGGACAGGATAATATATGGTCCTCCATATTGAAAACTGGGAGCATGGTGACTCCGTACAATAAGCACAGTAAGATCTACAGAGAACAGAGATCCATGGTTTGAGCCCACCAGCTGCTATGGGTTTCTACTCCCACAAAGATTTAAAGCCATAAAAACCCCATAGAGAGTCGCTATGAGTTGGAACCGACTCCATGGTACTTAACAACAACATATTGAAAATGGTTTAAGAAACAAGAATTTATATTACTGTTGATACAGACCAGATTCTACATATTTTACATATTGGACAAGTGGGCTAAAGGGAGGAAAAGTGGGGACAAAAAGGAAACAAAGCAGCCATTTTCAAAGGGCAGCAAATGTAATCTCAAGGTGTTGTTATTACAAAACACATGGCACTGATCCTAGTGTTTGAAAGAGGCAAAGAGAGCTGTGCTTGTGATTTTGCCATTCTTGTTTGTCTTCCTTCTTCTACAATGGGAAAAAGTAAATGTTGCCCTGTATGTTCCAAACAGTGGAACCGAGGTGCCACGAGAGAAAGCAGGTTTCAATCAGTAACCAATCAGAGGAAAGCTGTATGAGAAAACAGTGAGATCCTCATACTGTGTGTATCACAGGCAGGGCAACTTCTACTTGGAGTCACAAGTAAAATGAAGTCAGAAGTGTTGAATCTTCACATGCCTTTTAGACTAGAGAATCAATAATTGTATAAATTACTAAATTGTCTTTCTACCCCAGTGGTCAACAAATCTATTATTTTAAAGTCTTGCTCAATCATACCTATGTAAACTTTTTAAAGCAAAATAGCTTTTCTGTAACTTTAAACAATTAAGTGTTCAGTATAGTGATAGAGTTTCTGAAACCAAATCCACTGTCAATCAAGTCAATTCTGACTCATAATGACTCTGTATAGGGTTTCCCAGGCTTTAAATCATCACAGAAGTTGAAAGTCTCATCTTTCTCCAAAGGGGAAACTGGTGGATTTGAACTGCCAGCCTTGCAATTAGCAATCCAGTGCTTATCCTACAGTAGTATCTCCAGGGTGTCTTAGATTTTCTAAAGAGAGATAAATGATTGTATTGGAAGCTGAATTCGAGAAAGAAAAAAATCATGGAGTCAGAAACTTCTGGAACTTCAGAAACTTCTAGAACCCTTAGAAACCTTCCTTTCTCTTTAATAATGACTATGGCACCTTCCTCTCTGTAAAGAACTAGATTCTGAACCAACATTCTGCCTGAGTGCTCTCTTGCTTCACTCATTTTAAAGGATTAAAAAAATCGCCATCGATCCAACTCATAGCAACCCAATAGGAATTGAGTAGAATTGCCCCATAGGATTATCAAAGCTGTAAATGTTTACAGAAGCAGAATGACACATCATTCGCCTGCAGAGCAGATGGGTTCAAACTGCTGACCTTTAGGTTAGCATCCAAAAACTTAACCTCTGTGCCACCAGGACTCCTCACCCAAGACTGTGGAGGACAAAATTAGAATCAGGTGTTTGTTGGGTTTCACCCATGCTTTTAACTTACCTATGTTACACTCCAAGGAGCTGTGGTAGCATAGTGGTTACAAGTTGGGCTGCTTAACCTCAAAGTCAGCCGTTTGAAACTACCAGTCATTCCATAGGAGAAAGACGATGCTTTCTGCTCCCATAAAGATTTACAGCCTTGGAAACCCTATGCAGGGTCGCTATGAGTCAGAACCGACTCCACAGTGCACTACCACCATATTGTACTCTGGAGCCCTGGTGTGCCAGTATAGAATAAACTAGTGGATTGCTAACCACAAGGTCAGTGGTTCATACAAGGTTGCCATGAGTCGGAACCAACTTGATGGCACTTAACAACAACACACCCCATTTCACATGACTTTTATAGCCAGCTGCCTATCATTGGTGATCAATGCAACTCCACAGACACCGCCTGTTTTCTGCTCTTCTTCCCACCTGGGATAAGAACCAGTGCTTCTCTGATATAAAGAAGGTATTGTTGTTGGTTTGTTGGTTTGTTGTTAAGTGCCTTCGAGTTGGTTCTGACTCATAGTGATCCAAGGAGTGAATGGTAGGTTTGAACCACCAACCTGACATTTAGCAGTCCAATGCTTTTTATACACCAGGATTCCGAAGAAGGTATATCTGTGATGAAAGATAAAAAGATAATGAAATCCTGATATATTGCTTATAATGCAAACACCTTTTATTATCTTTTCATGTGTTCTAGCTGGGGAAACAAGGAGACCTGGAAGCATATTGAGCTGCTAACTGCAAGGTCAGCAGTTCAAATCTACCAGTTACTCCATGGAGGTTTTCTGCTCCCATAAAGATTTACAGCCTCGGAAACCCTACATGGGATAACTATGAGTCAGAACTCACTCGGTGACATACAATGACCAGCAGCAGCTGGGGAAACAGGGACTTCAAATCTCCACTTTCATAGGCATGTGGTGGATCACCACTCAGTCCACACCCATTCTGGTCTTTCTAAATTACAACTTGGTCCAGACTCTCCCTCGACTAAATTAGTTCTGGGATTCCTCTATTTCCCAACACCTTTGAATGGCATATAAGATAGTTGAAGAACCATTTGTTCAACATTACATTTGACACAAGGTGGTTATGTGAGTTACAGGTAGAGAGAAGTGACAGGAAAAATGCTAGTCCTTGAAGCCCACCAAGATGCTAGTCCTTGAAGCCCACCCCAACTCCCTGTCAGAAACAAGGACACTCAACTCTAGAAGAGTGACAGAGCAACACTAACCCCATCGTAGTTAGAACCCAGGCTGGAAAATTGTGCAAAAGAAATTTAGGAATAGAAAGGGGATTGTTTCTCACACACTTTGCACCTCGGACTGGAAACATAGTAGTTCACAGTTTGCTCAAGTTGGCAGGAAATGGAGTGGCAGGGGTGAGGCGTCCAAGCCTGCTTAACCCAAGTCCACCCTTCACTGGAGTCCTGACTCAGGCTAACATGTGAACCTGACAGAAATAGACCAACTGCACCTGAATTCTTCTACCGCTCAGAGCCTGAGCACCAAGTTGGAAGGCAGATGATGCGCACAGTTCCTGGCCCTCCTTGTGGAACACCATGTGGTGTGAGGAACGTAACCACATTTCTTTGAGAATGAGACCCTCTTTGTTACCCCTACCCTTTGCCATTGTGCTGACAAAACACATGTTGCCACACACACCAAGTTTGGTATACCCCTGGGCCCTGTGTTGCTGTAAAGAGAAGGACTCACATTTTATTCACAGTGCTAGCAACTTCAGATATGAGAGGGCGGGATGGGCTCACGTTGAAGAGAAAATTAAGGGACCCTCTTGAGCTGACCTGCAATTAACAGCTAATCACTACAGCTGTATCTTAATGCATTGTTTTAGAGACAATGTCTTAAAGACATGTGAGATTGAAATCCAAATGTCAGAAATATTTACTTAGCAAAACAAAACTTTAATAAATCTTATTTCCACCATTCCAGATCTCAAACTCTTATAAACAGCAAAACACAAAATTGCTACCTATAGTTTATATCTCTGTGCCTTTGTACATATCTTTACTTCTTTTTAATGTCTGATCATCTGGTGAACCCATACTATCTAAAACCAAAAAAAAACCAAACACACTGCCATCCAGTTGATTCCAACTCATCTCATAGAGGACAGAGTAGAACTGCTTCTTAGGGTTATAAAGATTGGAAAAAATATTCCAGGGCTGTAAAGGAACAGACAGTGGCTGGGATGTTAGAACTGCTGACCTTCATGATTTTGAATCACCTACCTTCCAAATAGCAACCCAATGCCTAACCCATTATGGCACAAGAGCGTCTGTTCCACCTAAAGGTGTGGTCAAATCAGAGTGTTTCCTAAGTTAAAACAATGAGGGACCAATCTCCCTGAGGCAGTAATATTCATTTTAATGCTGCCATTTCCAAGCAACTCATGTAAGCCCCACCAAATCTCACTTTTTGTGGGGAATGAGCAAACATAACTGAAGGAGGAAAACATAAAGGTCATGCTTTTCCTTAATGTCCCTGAAAAGGAAAGACCATCCATTTCTTATGAGGGTCTAGGTAGCAAAGGCCCATTGAAGACCTTGCTGAGCACAGCATATGAATTTGTGAGAATCTTTCTACACTAATATCAACCCACATATGTTATTTTCTCCACTTCTCTCCATCTCACCACCACCAGTTCCAACAAGTTTAGTGTCCCAGGATCACTCTTCCTGGACTGAATATTTAGAAAAAAATAATCAAATTTTGCCAAAATCATCTAATAATATCATTAATGTCACTTGCAAGTAAAATATTGCTGAAGATCATTCAAAAACAGCTGCAACATCACAGTGCCTATGGCTCAGTTGTCCCCTAGGTTCATGGGGTGCTGGCCCAGATACCTCCTTCAGGCATGGAGCCTTGCATCTGGTTGCTGCTTGCTTGCTCCAGCACCATGGAATGTCTACAGAGCCTGACTCAGCTCCTACCCAATGCAGCAGGGCTGCTACACAGACTGTGTACGTTCTGGTCTTGGGCCTAACCATTGTCCTGTGACTTACCCCATTATTTCCTGTGTACACACAGTCAAACTTCTCAAAAGGAGCCAGGCTGTGCCTCAGTGCAGGCCCTGCAGGCCTCATTTGGCAGGTGAAGTTCGCTGATATAGAGCATCTGATGTCCCTTGAGCCATTTTAACCTATGCAAGATGGATTATCTACTGCTGCTTAACAAATCACTCCAGGACTTAGTGGCATGAAATAAAAATCATTTATTGTGCTCTTAAATCTGTAAACAAGACTTAATGGGAGCAGCTCATCTCTGCTCCAGGCTGAATTCACTGAGTCGGCTTGACAAAAGACACCAGGATCCAGTTTCAAAATGGCTCACTCATATGGCTGTCAAATGGGCACTGGAAGCTAGGAATTCAGTCAAGACTGTGGTTCAGGTACCTTGATTCCTATTCAAATGGTGCTTTCCACAAGCTACTTGAACTTTCTAATCATGTGGGTCCCAAAAGCAACTTTGCCAAGAAAACCTAGAATCACATAGCATCATTTCTGCTATAGACACAAATCCTTGTAATTTTGACAATAGGAAACTTAGATCCTACCCCATCAATCAGTTTGACAGCACACAACCACCACCACCATCACCCCTGTAAATAAGGAGTTTCAAAGTTACATTGTAAGAAGAACAAGTGGAAAGACAATCTGCCACTGTGATGCTCTAAAGCTATAGAATCAATAAAAATAATTTTATAATGTATGCACTCAGTGAACATTATCATTGAAATATCCTTGAAAGTTAGATCCATTATTCAAAATATCTTTGAAATTTTCCTTAGGAATAGTACTCAAAACTGGAGTCCTGGTGTGATGCTATGGGGCAAGCACTGGGCTACTAACCACAAGATTGGCGATTCAAACCTACCAGCTGCTCCTTGAAAATCCTATACAGGTTCACGGCATCAGAACTGACTTGATGGCACTTAACAATAAGTACTAAAAAAGTATACCTACTTTTCACTTGGAGTCCTGGTGTGGCACTGTATATTAATGTGCTGGACTGCAAAGTCATTTGAATTGCAAGGTCAGCTGTTCAAGCTCACCAATCATACCTTGGAAACCCTATGTAGGTTTCTATGGATCGGAACCAACTCAGTGGCACTTAACAAAGACAGCAACTCTTCACTTATCAACTATCCCTTTATATGGAATTACGTATTTACTACAATCTATTTTTGCATTAACCTGGGTTTCCTCCTTAAGTCAGATCCCCTACAAAGCCACCCAAGTCTGTCAGACTTGGAACTGAAGCAGTCAACTCCCAGAAGTCCTCTTACTGATCCCCATCCCCATTGCCAGAGCACTGTTGCAGCTCTAAGTGCAGAAAGAGGTGACTGGGGCGATTTTGAGGGATGCCTTCAAAAAAATCCCACCCACCCTCAAGTGGCAAAAAAACCCAAGAGGAGGTGGGGGGTTGGGAAATCGCTGCTGCTATTTCCTCTACTCAAGCGCCCTGGAGGGACAGAGTTCTGCAGCAGGAAGGGTATTGGGGTAATTGGGAGCCTGGGGACAGCAGCAGAAGCCAGCTGCTGAGTTCCTCTTCCCAGCAACTGTTAGGCTCTTGGTCTCTGATTTCGAACTCTCCGGGACCAAAAGTGTTATCCCTCATTTCCATGGGAGAACACACCCTTCTGCCAGAAGGCAACAGGCAGTTGAGGCTGCAGAGGGGGCATTGCAGGGGCATGGACACAAGCAGCAACCCCCACAGACCGTGTTGGCCTGAGGCCCCACCTGTAACCCAAAGCCCAGAATCAAAAGTGTGTGTCTTTAGTCCAGTCACCAGGCCCCAGATGCTCTCAACCCTAGGTCCTAGCACCCACACAACAGGACCTTGGGGTCCAGAGCACAGTGCTGCTAGACCACAATAATCCCGAGAATCCAGGCTACAACCCGCCTCCTCCTCCTCTTCCTTTTTCTCCTCATCTTCCTCTCATAACACTGATTGTGAATAAGGAGCTGGTCTTTGAGACCTAACCAGGTCATAGGTGAGGAGTGGGTGCAAGGAACCCTTACCATGTTATAAGTCACTGCTAGATACTGGTTGTCGTTGTTATTAGGTGCCACCGAGTCGATACCAACCCATAGCGACCTTATGCACAGCAAAATGAAACACTGCCCGATCCTGGGCCAGCCTCACTACTGTTGCCATACTTGAGCCCATACTTGTTAAGTGCCATGAGTCAGTGCCGACCCACAGCGACCCTGTACAGGGTTTCCGAGGGTGTAAATCTTTACGGGAGTAGAAAGCTTCATCTTTCTCCCGCGGAGCGGCTAGTAGTTTCGAACCGCTGACCTTAAGGTTCGCAGCCCGAATCGTAACCATTACGCTACCAGAGCTCTGAACATAAAGTTTATAACCTAGTAGCTGTACTGCAAGATAAAAAGTAAGACAGAAGTCTATGGACACACAGAAAGATTAATTTACAATTTGAAAGCTATGGAAATGACCATTTAAATAGATCCTCAAAGATGAGTAGGGATTCATTAAAAATAAATGGCCATTTTAAATTCTTTCAGGAATGAGTAGGTAGTAAATACAAACCAATGGGAATAAGGAAGACAGGCTTTTACATAAGGCATGATGTGGCAAATGGCAGGGACTAGAAACATACTTAGTAAACTTTCGGGGATGTTGTGAGATTTAAATAAATTATGTGGCTAAAGCTATAGCTCCATAAGTTTCAAGAATAACTATGCTTTCTCTAGAATTAAGAATCTTATTGAGAACAAACAGATCTGTGTTAGAAGAAGTACAGCCAGAGAGCTCTTTGGAAGCCAGGATGGCCAGACTACATCTCTCATAATTTGGACATATTATCAAGAGGGACCAGTCCCTGGAGAAGGATATTATGTTTGGTAAAGTGGAGAGTTGCAGAAAAAAGACGAAGATCTCCAACAAGATGGATTGGCACAGTGGCAACAGCAATGGGCTCACGGGTAGCAATGATTGTGAGGTTGGCCCAGGACTGGGCAGTGTTTCTTTGTGTTGTGCATTGGATCACTGTGAGTCAGTACTGACTTGATGGCACCTAACAACAAAAAGAATTAAGAAAAATCAACAGTATAAACCTACAACATAATTACATAAAATTTGACTTTCGACCACAACAGGGAACTGACAGAAAAGCCTTTGTCTTTTCAACCATTTCCCTCCCCCACCCCCCACTGCTTACTTAGCAAGGTTCTAGAATAGCCTTTAGGGCATCTCACTAACAAGATTTCCTAAGAATGTGGATTGTAGACTCATAATTATTCAAATCATGTTTTGTTTTAGTAACCCAAATGTTCTCTTTTATTAAATAATACAGTTCCTTCCCATTTTTTTCCTTTTTTTTGTTGCTACTCAGCAGTTTCTTAACTCCCACACAATTTCTTTTTTGCTGACCATCCTAACATTGACTTGCATACAACAACTCAAGGGTCTCCATAAGGTATTATCCTAATTTGAATAATACTTGGAATCAAGGTTTTTAAAATGCAGATTACAAGGACCACTAGTCAAAAGATTTTTCTCTGCAAAGGAGACAATGTTGTACAAGAGATAAGGTGGAAGGTCAATAAAAGATTAGGTGAATCACATCGAGATCTGACACTATTTCCTTTGCCAACTCTCTTGACTTCAGTTTCTTCTCAGAATTGAGATACTCTACTGGTGTGGTGCTGTGGGTTAATGCATCAGATTGCAAAGCCATTTGAACTGCAAGGTCAGTGGTTCAAGCTCACAAGCTGCTCCTCCAAAACATGGTACTAGGGGTCAGAATCAACTCGACAGCACTTAACAACAACAGCAACTACACAGAAGGAGTAAACCTAGTCATTTGTGTCATATCTGTTTGTAAATAATGAGGTTTATATAAGTGTTTGCTATTGTTATTGTGATAGTGAGACATTACCAACTCCAGATACCATTTCAATAACATATGGATGGAGAGGGAAAGGGTAGTAGATGCAGGCTAAGTTGTGGAAGGGATTGGAGCAGAGGGAAAGGATGAATATTAGACATTCAAAGAGTGCTAGGGAGACAGCAAGATCAAATTATCATAGTTTCATGTGAAGGAAGCAAATAAGTAAAATGTACTAACTAAAATTTTGTTGTTTGCTGTTGTTAAGTGCTGTTGAGTCGGTTCCGACTCATAGCAACCCTGTATAGGGTTCCCTAGAAGCAGTTGGTGAGCTTCAATGGACAATCTTGCTGTTCAAACTAACCTTGCAGTCCAGCACATTAACCCGCAGTGCCACACCAGGACTAAAATTTAGTTGGC
>NW_006408638.1:7157071-7158087 GCF_000296735.1 Chrysochloris asiatica | reverse complement strand
AATAATGTAAATAAGACGTATGGCACCCTTGGGAGTGGGGCCATGCAAATTAGGTGTATGGAACACTATATGAAGATTGGTCAGTTTGCCCATCCTACTAAGCTTAAAATGAGCCATCCCAGAGGTGGAAAGGGGATCTCACTACATCAAGAAAGAAGAACCAGGAGTAGAGCTCATCCTTTGGACCCCAACATCCCTTCAGTGAACCTCCTCAATCTAGGAACTAGAGAGCTATGACACTAGAGACAGCAAGAGATAGTAAAAAGCAATAGCAGAGAAACAGTGGTGGTAGAGACAGCAGAACCAAGAGACCAGCACTAGACGGAGCAGTGGGCTTCCTGACCCTTGGAGCAAGAAATTTGAATGTCTTTGAACAGTAAGCTTGCTGGCAGAGTAGAGTTCCCTCAGGCATCTGTCCAGGAATTAGGTTTGCTTACCCACATAGCCAGAGCTGAGCAACTTCCATTCATGACTTCCTAGTGGAGTGGAGTGTCTCTTGGCACTTAACCAGCAGAGCTAAAAGAGCTTTGTAACACTTGTCTGAGAAAGGCAGAGGTCAGGTGAAGGAACTGAGGTCCAGAGAGAAACTTGCCTGGGGACACAGCTGAGAAGAGAGTATCCTGATCCATTTCTGATCCTAAATTATACCCTGTTACTTCCCTAATAAACCCCAGTATTTTGAGTCTTTTCTATAGGTTCTGTGTGACCATTGAAATCAATTATTGAACCCAGGAGAGTAAAGAGGATTGTGGTTGGTGTCAGAATTAGTAAAAAAAAAATTGGAGGGTGGAGGTAAATCTAACCTCCACCTCACAGGAAGTGGCCTTGGGCTATTGATCTCTATTTCCTTTCCCCTTGTGTTAGAGGAAGTCAGATATCACCCCCACACCATTTTCATAAAGATTAATAACCAAAATTCAGTTAGGTTTTTATACAACAACAATGAGAATTCTGAAAGGGAAATTAGGGGAACAAATTTACAATAATATCTAAAACTATAAATCACCTAGGAATAA
>NW_006408638.1:7155564-7156761 GCF_000296735.1 Chrysochloris asiatica | reverse complement strand
AATTTTATATGAAAAGGCAAGAGGTCCCAAATGCTACAGCAGTGCTGAGATAGAAGAGCAAAGTAGGACTCATACTACACAGGAGTAACTGGTGAGTTTGAACCACAGACCTTGCAATTCAAACAACCTTGAGGTCCGGTGCTTAACCCATAGCTCCACACCAGGACTTCTAAATGTGTAAATGGAGACTGCAAAATGCTTTGAAGAACAATCAAGGGCAATGCTGACCAGCTTAGCTTTCTAACTATGGGTTATCAAATATAACAAAAGCACATACAACATAAATAAATGGGACCTCATAAAAATTTTAAACTTTTGTTCATCAAAAGATTTTACCAAAAAAGTGAAAAAGACACGCTACCAACTGGGAGAATATCTTTGGCAATCACATATCCAACAAGAATCTAATAGGCAAAATGTATATAAAACTTAGACAACTTAACAACAAAACAACAAATAGCCCAATAATAATACACGGAAATTACTTAAGTAGACATTTAACCAAATGACTTAAATAGACAGTTCACATTCAAATGGCCACCAAAAACATAGAAATTTTTAAAGAAGGAAGAAAGAAAAGAGTAAATATTGGCAAGAATGTAGGGAAAATATAATCCTTATGCACTATTAGTAAGGAGCCCTGGTAATGTAGTGGTTACAAATCTGGCTGCAAACCTTAAGGTCAGCAGTTTGAGACTACCAGTTAGTTGTTTCGTGGGAGAAAGATGAGGCTTTCCACTTCCGTAAAGATTTACACCCTTGGAAACTCTGTACAGGGTAACTATGAGTAGGAACCGACTCCAAGGCACATCACGACCAAGATGATGCATTGTTGATAGGAATGTAAAATGGCACAGCCACTGTGGAAAACAATACAGTAGTTCCTCAAAAAAGGAAAACTAGAGCTGCCATCTGGCCCAACAATTCCACTTCTAGGTATACACCCAGAAAAAGTGAAAGCAAGAGACTTGTACTTCGTTGTTGGTCCCTCAACAAATGTCCACCCTAAATGTTCATCAACAAATGAATGGATAAACAATATGGGCATGCACACAATGTAATTACTATTTAGCCAACAGGAGAAATGAAATTTTGATGCATGTTACATTATTGATGGAGCTCAAAGATACCATGCTGTGCAAAATAAGTCATTCACAAAAGGACAAATATTGTATGACCTCACTTATAAAAAAAAAA
>NW_006408638.1:7153698-7154764 GCF_000296735.1 Chrysochloris asiatica | reverse complement strand
TGACCCAATTTTCAGCCAAGCAGTTTAGAGCAGGGACAACAATGCTAGCAATGTATGCTCACCATGAAATGGTCTATCATTCAGGGTCAAAAGGGCAATATTTTCCTTAGGACAAAGTTGAGAAGGGATAGAAAGGTGGGTGGGATGCAAATAAGAATCACTGGAAGGAAACAGGATAGCTGTTGTTTCATGAAGGTGATTGTAAACACTGAGATGAAACAAAGTATGATTTGTTGAATGTAAAGCTGATGATCTGGTCTGTAAACCTGTAATCAATTCACAATTAAAAAAAAAAAAAGATCTGCCTTGAGCATTATGCTCAAGCACTATCTTGTTGTTGTGTGCAATCAAGTCTGTTCCGACCCATAACAACCATGTATAGGGTTTCCAATAGTGGTTGGTGGGTTTGAACTGTTACCAGTTCAGTGCTTAACCTAAGCACCACACCAGTTCTCCAGAAACTATCTATACAGAATCAAATTAACAACAGTAATTCAAAAGACTAGATAGGAACATTAGGGAGCAATGAGTGTTTGCTAATGAGGGAGGAACAACTCAGAACAGGAGTGTGAGAATAGTTACACAACTCAAAGAAAGTGTTAATGTCACTAAATTGTACATGTAGAAACTGTTGAACTGTATTGTGTTTTGCTGTATAGATTCCCAACAACAATAAAATTTAAAGGTGAAAAAAAAAAAGGCAAAGTAGTAGTGTGACTTGTAGCCTCTCCAAGTCTGAGCACACTGTAATAACTTTGACTTTACTCCAAGCTTCAATGGAGAGGAAGTTCAGAGTCAATTACCCACAAATGGGAAATTCATATTCACTTTCGACATCACCATTTTTCCCTTTTTCACTTCCATTGTTGCAAATCAAGTTTCTACACGCAAACTGGGTAAGCCCAGTTGAAATAATGCCAAATGATCAGCTCACACAAATATAGATACTTAGTGTCTAATAGAAGACTGGAAAGAACTTCATGTAGCCATGTGAGATCACCAGCTTCTTATGAAATGAGACAGTACATGATCAAAGATTATCCATAGCATTAAAAAAAAAAAAAAA
>NW_006408638.1:7150897-7153316 GCF_000296735.1 Chrysochloris asiatica | reverse complement strand
ATGAATAAGAGATATACTTGACCTCAAGGAGTTTTGTTCCTGGTAGGTGGAAGATGGATATGTAAGAATACGTATAAACTAAGAAATTATGGGTGCTATGGAGTCATGGTGTGGTGCTGTGGGTTAATGCATCAGACTGCAAAGTCATTTGAATTGCAAAGTTGATTGTTCAAGCTCACCACATGCTCCTTGGAAATCCTATACAGGGTCGCTATGGGTTGGAATTGACTTGACGGCACTTAACAACAACAACAACATGACAGATGGGTTGACAGGTAATTGAGAGGACAAAGAGGGAATAGTCAACTGATTCTTTGGGAAGAAACTCAGAGATAGTATGTATTGTTGAATATTCATAAACAAGTAGGTACCAAGCAGATGAAGTGAGAAAAGGCCTTCAGGATAGCATGAAGAAAAGCACTTAGACATGAAACATACAGCACATTTAGAAAATATAATAATTTGGAACAACTGGATCATCATAAGGTACAAGAGACAAAACCTAATAAAGATGATTATGAAAAAGTAAGCAGGAGACTCATGAAGAGTCATGAATGATATGCTAAAGTGCTGAGGCTCCATGGCATGCCAAGGAGAATTTTAAGAAGGAAAGTATCCCAATTTCACTGGAATCTTAGAAAGTTCACTAGGGGTAAAATGAAGAGACTGAATATAAAGAAAATAAATATTAGAGTCAAGGAAATCAGTATATAGGCTATTGCAGTGCTTTAGACAAGACTATGAAGTTTGAGTTAAGGCAGGGGGGTTGGTGGTGGTGGTGTGCCATCAAGTCCATTTCAATGCATAGGGACCCTGAATAGGGTTTCCAAGACTGTGAATCTTTACAAGAGCAGAAATCTGCAGCTTTCTTTCTTGTAATGGCTAGTAGATTCAAACTGTTGACCTGGTGGTTAGCAACCCAATGCATAACTCAACACTACAACTGATCTTGTTGAAACAAAATGCATACAAATGCAAGAGCAGTTAAAAAAGCAAAAATTGTAGACCCCGTCAAAAACCCAACTGGCCTACTATTCATTCCTTATTACTCCAAGTAGTCATTTATTTGCTCGAACTATTCCATATGAGGCATGACTGAGAAGATAATTTCTAGGTTCAGTTTCACTTCTGATAAAGTAACTAGCAGGGGTATTGAGCAGTAAGATAGCTGAAATATAGATACAGCTGAATGGAGAAGAAGAGTCCTGGGTAATGAAAATTGTCAATACTTGGTTCTGTGCATTTTTACAGATGCATAGATAATGGGACTACCACCACAATCAAGATACAGAATAGTTCGTCTCCCTAAAAAAACATTTTCCCTTGCAAATCCTTTGTAATGTCCTCCCATCTTTAACTTGTAGAATTAATATTCTTTTCAACTACACTGGAATTTTTCACTAAGACAAGCTATATAGTCATTTCAGTTTTATTAAATTTGAAAAGATCAGAATCCTATGAAGTAAGTTATCAGGTCACAAGGGAATTTAAATTAGGAATCAATAAATTATTTTGTATTAATCTGTCATAATTATCTCATGATGTTGTAACAGAAATACCACAAGTAGATGGCTGTAACAAACAGAAATGTATTCTTTCACACTTTAGGAAGCTTGAAATACAAATTTAGGGGGCCTAAACTGCAAAGTCATTTGAACTGCCAGGTTGGTAGTTCAAGATCACCAGCTGCTCCTCGGAAACCCTAAACAGGGTCACTATGGGTCAGAACCAACTTAATAGCACTTAACAACAACAACAACCCTAAGAGAGGAGTCCTGGTGTGGCACTATGGGTTAATGAGCCAGACTGCAAAGCCATTTGAACTGCAAGGTCCGCAGTTCAAGCTCGCCAGCTGCTCCTCGGAAACCCCATACAGGGTCTCTATGGGTCGGAATCAACTCGACGGCACTTAACAACAACAACAACAACAACAACCCTAAGAGCAGCTTTCTCTCTGTGTCAGCTCTGGGGAAATGTCCTTGTCTCCTTTCAGCATCTCTGTCCTTGGCATCCCTTAGAGATCTCATGTGTCATGACATCAATCTTCTCCTGGGTCTCCATGGTTCACAGCACAGGCATCTTAGCTTCAAAGGACATGCAGCTGTTCTTATTTGGTGATAGTGGATCTCTCTCTCTCTGTTCAGTTCTCTCTCCTGTAATCTTCTGTAAGATAAAAGACAATACAACTCAGGGAAAGACCACTAATGTCAGATCAGTGTTGTGACCTGAGTTAGGGTGTTGCATCTTACCCTAGTCCCCTTACAACTAATGTGCTATCACATCATAAGGGATGATTACATCATAACATAACTGCCAAATTATATCATTCTATAAAGATGCCAAACCACTAAGCATCATGGCTTAGTTAAGTTAACACATATTTTGTGGGCACACAATTCAATCCATTGTATTATACAAT
>NW_006408638.1:7148686-7150340 GCF_000296735.1 Chrysochloris asiatica | reverse complement strand
TGGGATTACTGTTGTTATATGAAGGGGATTGCAAACATTGAGAGGAAATAAAGTGTGTGATTTGTTCGATGTAAAACTGTTCTCTGTAAACCTTCACATAAATCACAATAAAAAGTCTCAAAAAAATATATGAGAGATGAAGTTTAAGAGCATAGAAGGAAATTATAGCTTTAAAGGTCTTTATGTTACATTTTTAAAAAGAAAGAAAGAAAAGGAAAGTTTTATTATTGGTGCTCTGTGTGATAATACACAGGACCTCAAGATCAGTGTGAACTGCAAGGTTGGCAGTTCAAATTCACCAGCCACTACTCAGAAAACCTATACAGGTTCTCTATGGGTCAGAACCAACTTGACAGCCTTAATAACAACAGCTTAATAAGTGTACACCTTAATAAGCTACAAAAAGAAGAATAAATTAAACACAAGGTAGAAGGAAGTAAAGAAATAATAAATAATACACCAATAAAATAGAAACTGGACAAAAAATTATTAAATACTGACAAATATGAATATTTGGACTTTGGAGACATTAATGAATTGATAAATGTCTGGTAAGATTAATAAAGAAAAGAGGAAAATGCAAATTTCCAACATTATGAGTAACAAAGAGGGTATCACTAGAAATCCAACAGACATATCATTGAAATATGAAAGTTTTGTGTCAATAAATTCAATAATTTATCAAATGAATTTAAATAAACTAGAAAATTTCTTTGAAACAGAACTTACCAAAACTGACTCAAGAAAAAAGTTTGGATAACCCCTCTTCCATTAACAAAACTGAATTAATAATCAGAATTTCCCCCAAAAGAAACTTTAGGCTTCGATGGTTTTGCTGGTAAACTCAATCAAACATTTAGGGAACAAATAATAACAAAACTACCTAAACATTTTCAGAAATAGAAGAAAAAGAACACTTCCCAATTTATTTTACGAAGCCAACATAATACTGATACCAAAAATTATATTAGATATTATAAACAAAGGAAAATATAGACTAATATCCTTCATTAATGTAGACTCAAAAATCTGCAATAAAATCCAAACTTGAGGTACTAGAGAAAGAAGAAAGAAAGAAAAGGGGAAGACAAAGCCCCATCCAGAACCTTATGAGGTGGGACAATCCCACTAGAAAGGACAAGCAGACCAGCCCAAAACAGCTAGAGCAACAGAGACACATATTTAAAGAAAGATCATAAGAAAAAAAATCATAACAAAAATGGCAGTATGACTGGCTACTACAAGAACAAGCAAGCTGTTTCCTGAGAAGCCATCAAGGCAAGCAATCAAATGCCATCAGGACAAACCCCCCTCTAAGACTAAAACTCAAAGGAAACACATGAGCAGGCATGTAAGCTTGCTGGCGACCATATTGATCTGCTGGTGAGTAGAAGAGGGGGAAAGACAGCAATGAAGAAATGGACTGAGTTCAACCAGGTCCATAGACTCCCATTGACCTGGAGATGAAAGAGAAAAGAGGAAGGGCTGTTCAGTGCAAAATGTAGTGACACCTGGAGACAGCTGAGCCTATGGACAAGGACATAACCACAGAGGGCTAGAGCTAAGAGTGAAGCATCCAGCTGATATGAAGTGAACATCCAAACTTGCAGACAGTACCCATTTGACCTAGCCTCGTTGGCTTGATAATCAGAAC
>NW_006408638.1:7139445-7143596 GCF_000296735.1 Chrysochloris asiatica | reverse complement strand
GACCCTGTACAGGGTTTCCAAGGCTGTAAATCTTTACAGGAGCAAATCAATTTATCCTTATATAAAAGCAACAAACACTTGAGAAATGAATTCCTTTAATATAATTTACAATAGTTTCAGTTAGAATCAAAATGCACAAAATATTAATAATGTAACACAATATTAACTATATTGTAAATTCTAAAATATTGCTGTGAGAGGTAACACTTGATGACAGATTAGGTAAAAAGACTGTGTAAATCCTCTTCAGCAAAAACACAGAAAACCAGGTGAAACTGATTCAGAGGACGGTCCCATAACTCTGAGCTTCAGAAAAAGGGGGAAATAAATGGATCAAGCTCTTACCATGAGAAAGAATTTGAACAGAAGCAAGAAAAAAGGTGACTTCTGATTTGTAGCAGCCAACATGACCCACTGTAGCCATTTTGAATGAGAGAGAGTGGATTGAAAGACAAGAGAGCATTTCTGTTACAGAAGCCTGCCTATGACTTACAGAGACAAAGTTTTATTATCTTTATATTGCTTTTTCTGGGTTTTTATGATTCTCATTTTTAGTTTTGTGGTTTTGGTCCTCCTGATACCTTGTAAAGGTGTTTTCCTTTCTTGCCTCACCCAACAAGAGACAGAAACTGCAGCCATACAGCCAAGTACCCTCTAAAACCCCACCAAATTGGCAACAGCCAATACCTGCTGCTATGCAACAGAGCAGCATCTATAACCAATACCTTCTAAAAACACTCTGAACTGAACTGTACAAAAAGTTAACAGAGAAGCTCACCTCCTGATCACATCTACCAGTAAGCAATTGGAGAGTGCTTAAGAATACACCAACATACAAATATAACAACACCGCAATGCCTTAAAAAACAGCAGAGAATTTCTGCTCACATGCAGAAACAAGCAAAGTAGCTCAAACAAATGACCAAGAAGAAGAGCTAGAAATCATTTTTGAGTGAGAAGAGGCTCTGAAACTACCTGAAAAAGAATTCAGAAGAATGCTACTGATGTACATCTAAATGTTCCACAGAAAGGTCAAAGAAAACAAAGAAGAAGTTAGAAAAGCATGACAGGAACAATCAAACACAATAGAAATATCTTTAGAGACAGTACAAAACCTGCAAACCAAGGTCCAGATAATCAATACTAAAATATCAGAAATAGACAATACAATGAAAGGACAAAGGAGTCGAATTGAATTGATGGAACCCAGAATTAGTGAGCTTGAAAATAAATCCCTCAATACTGCTAAAATAGAAGAAAAATCAGAAAACAGGAAAGAAAAAAATCTGAAGAAGTGTAACATTCATATGGGGCATGAAGAGGAGCAATCTGTGGGTAACTGGAATTCCAGAACAGGAAGAGACAAAGAAACCCCCAGAAAAGATAGTAGAAGAGGTACTGGAAGAAAACTTCCCTAGCATCTTGAAAAATTAGAAATTAAGTATTCAAGAAGCTGAATGAACCCCAGGCAGGATAGACCCCAAAATCAAACTCTCCAAAATCAAAGACAAGCAAAGAATCCTGAAAGTAGCTAGTGAAAAAAGAAATGTTACCTACAAAGGAAAACCAATAAGATTAAGCTCTGATTTCTCAGCAGAAATGTTCTGCTCTGGACTTTTCCATATCTGGACTGAGTTCCAGGTGGTGTTTCCATATATGTCAATCTATAGTTGTTGTCTGCTCTTGTTGGTTCTCAGTCCAAAGAATTCCCATGAGTGTTTTGAAGCACTGGCTTGGCTTTTACAAAATCCTTTCATTTTTATTAATCATAAAATGTTCTTATTTCACTGTCATATTTGATAGACAGCTTTGCTGGGTATAGGATTCTTAGTCGGAATTTTTTTTCTTTCAGCGTTTTGTATATGTAGCCCCACTGCCTTCTTACCTACATGGTATTTCATGATATTTCATGTTCATCTGATTTTTAAAGAACCTATTCAATTGCATTCTCCACTGAGCTTTCTGATGCAGAAGTCTTAGCACCTCTAGTTTTGTCATCACCATGTCAAGAGTGCATATTGTATGATTCCATTTATACAAATTACTAGGAGGGAAAAAACTTATCTATTATCATAGAAATCACATCAATGATTGCCTGGGGCAGTGGGTGTTAAGAGAGATTGACTGCAAAGGGCACAAGAGAAATTTCTGAGACAATAAAAATGTTCTATATTTTGGTTAGGTGATGGTTGCATGGGTGCACAACCTCATTGGACTGTGCACTTATAATGTATGATTTTTATTTTATGTTAAGTTACACCTCAGTTGATTTTCAAAAGGACGCTTGCCTAGCCCTTTACATTAGAAGCCTTATCTTCAACATCATAGTGAATGAATCACTCAGCAATAAATCTTAGAGGAATTTATTGTATGAAAGGAACAAGTTCTTTATGAGTCATGCGCAGACACCCCATATATGTCTAACCATTCATTATAAGCATATGGTTGGAGAAATTGTTGCCCATTAAACTAACAAAGCCCCACTCATCATCTGATTCTAGACTACAGAAGAAATTATACCTTCAGTTCTCATCCTTCTAGGCTCCCCCAGCAACTGTTTGTTGGCCAACTCCTACAGTGAATGAACATACAAGGAGACTTCCAAAAATTCACAAAAACTTTTCATTATCTTATAATTCCATTTTCCATGAATTTTTGAAGTTCCCTCATAAATATTTTATAAACAAGTTTGAAAACTTGACAGCTGCAGAACTTAGATTTGCATTACTTATAACGTATTTGCAGTCTGGTAGCAGAAATGAAAAATAAGAGACTGACTTCAGAGTAAACTGATGTTATAGCTTGTCAGATATGGTGTCAGAATCACCTGTCCCTGCTCAAGAATCCTCTTACAAATTTTTTTTTTGGAAACACAGACCAAATGTACACTAGAGTCCATTCTTTAAAATTCTTCTATCTGGTGTGGCGCTGTGGGTTTATGTGTCAGACTGCAAAGTCGTTTGAATTGCAAGGTCGGAGGTTCAAGCTCACCAGCTGCTCCTCGGAAACACTATGAGGGTCGCTATGGGTGGAAAATGAATCAATGGCACTTAACAACAACAACATCTGGAGTGGTAAATCATTGGACAAGATCTAAGGGCATTGCTAGTCTGTATGATGGCCACACATAACATGAGTGCCTGCATTTATTGGAAAGCCTCCCTTGCCGCTTTGGAGCCTTAATAAGAGCAGCAAGAAATGCATAATATTTCACTAAAACTTCAATCCCTAGCTTACCTATTGTATTAGTTTTCTATTGCTGCATAACAAATTATACAAACTCAACAGGTTAAAATGGCACCCATTTATTATCTCACAGTTCTACCAATCAGAAGTCTGAGTGGGCTTGACTGGGTTCTTGCTTAGAGTATCAGTGGGCTGGGCTCTTATCTGGATGCTCTGGGAAAGAATCTGCTTCCAAATTCATCCAAAATTCAGTTTCTTGAGATCCTCATTTCATCTCTGGCTGTCAACCAAGGGCCACTCTTGGCTTCTAGCAACAGTCTAATTCCTTGACTCATGATCCATCCCCTTCCTCCATCTTCAAAGCCGGCAATGGCAGGTTGAATGCTTCTCAAGCTAAGAATCTCCCTGACTTCTATGACCAGCCACAGAAAACTCTGCTGGTCGTTTTGTTTGGTAAAA
The DNA here is from genome assembly GCF_000296735.1 of Chrysochloris asiatica. Taxonomy (NCBI): domain Eukaryota; kingdom Metazoa; phylum Chordata; class Mammalia; order Afrosoricida; family Chrysochloridae; genus Chrysochloris; species Chrysochloris asiatica. Next base: position 7,139,951 of record NW_006408638.1, on the reverse strand, counting down.
TATATATAACAAAATTTGCCATTTTTAATATACAATCAGTAGCATTGATTATATTCACGATGTTGGGCAACTGTCACCACCGTCACCCAAAATGTTTTCATCACCCAAAACAGATACTTCTGTAGCCAGTAAGCATTAACTCCTTAATTAGTAACTTCTCATTTTCCCCTAACCCCAACCCCCTGTAATTCCACTTTCTATGTATTTTCCTATTCTAGATATTTTGCAAAAGTGAACACAAATATTTGTCCTTTATAATCTGGTTTATTTCAAGGTTATGTTTTCAAAGTTCATCTATTTTATAGCACATATTAGAATGCCATTTTTTTAATATAGATGAAAGAACAAGTCACCAGGAATTGATGGAATAAAAATTGAAATCTTTCAAGAAAGTGAGGAGGCACAGGAGGCACTCACTCATCTCTGCCAAGAAATTTGGAAGACAACTATCTGGCCAACTGACTGGAAGAGATCCAAGGAGCACTCTGACTGCACTTCTTCCAAAT
>NW_006408638.1:7136919-7138644 GCF_000296735.1 Chrysochloris asiatica | reverse complement strand
ATATGCATGTGAAAGCTGGACAGTGAATAAGGAAGACTGTAGAAGAATTGATGCTTTTGAGTTATGGTGTTGGAGAATATTGAAAGTGTCATGAGCTGCCAAAAGAACAGATCTGTGTTGGAAGAAGTGCAGCCAGAGTGCTCCTTGGAGGCCAGGATGGCCAAATGTCATCTCTCATACTTCGGACATATTGTCAGGAGGGACCAGTTGCTGGACAAGGGTATTATGTGTGGTAAGATGGAGGGTCAGAGAAAAAGAGGAAGACCCACAGTAAGATGGATTGGTAAAGTGGCACCATCAATGGGCTCAAGCATGGCAACAATTGTGATGTTGGCCCAGGATCAGGCAGTGTTTCGTTCTATTGTGCATAGGGTCGCTATGAGTCGGTACCGACTCAATGGCACCTAATAACAACAACAACATGATATAGGGATTGAAACATAGGCTGACTGGGTAAAGAAGGGGAAATAATGTTAAGGAGCTTGACTGTTTTGTAGACATTGGGTTCCCCAGCCTACTAACGTAATATAGATATTAAGTGGAATGTTATTGTTGTTGTTGTTAGGAGCCATCGAGTCAGTACCGACTCATAGCAGCCTTATGCACAGCAGAACGAAACACTGTACAGTCCTGGGCCAGCCTCACTACTGTTGCCACGCTTGAGTACATCGATGTCACCACCTGGCCTGTCCATCTCATTGGGGGTCTTCCTCTTTTCTCTGACCCTCCACCTTACCAAACATGATATCCTTCTCCAATGACTGGTCCCTCCTGACAGTATGTCTGAAGTATGAGAGACGAAGTTTGACCATCTTGGACTCCAAGGAGCACTCTGACTGCACTTCTTCCAAATTGGATCTATTGGTCCTTTAAGTGAGATAGAAAGGATAATTGGGGAAGATAATTACAGAAAGCTTGCAAGCCTATCTTCAGCCTATAATGAATTGGATGATCTAAAAGGAGTCTAGAACGTACCCAGGAAAATGGGCTTAAGCTTTAGTGGAGTATGGGGCCTTAGGTGGAATCCTAGAATCTTCAGGGATTGGACATTCCCAATTCAAAAGACCAACCCGGAATGGCTAGAGGAACAGAAGATAATTCTTGAAAGAAAGACCAATGAAGGGAGAAGAAAAAAAAAAAGAGAGACTGTACAGCTGTAACAATATCAAGTAAGCTGTTTGCCCTGGAGCCATTAAGGCAAGAAAAGTCAGAAAGTCAGTCCATCAGGGTAAACCCCTTTCTAAGACTGAAACTCAAAGGGAATACACGAATAGTCATATATACTCGCTGGCAACCATCCAGATCAACTTGTGAGTGGAAGTGGGGGAAATGCAGCAAAGACATGGGCTGAGATTGGCCATGTTCCACAGATACCCAATGATCTTGACATAAGAGAGAGAAGATGATGGGCTTGCTGGTTTGAAGTTCAGAGAGATGTGTGAACCACCAAGCCCAAAGACACTGACCTAACCACTGGTGGCTAGAGTTAAGAATGAAACATCCTGCTGATCTGAAGAGGGGAAAACGTGCAAGAACTCCCAGACTTGCAGACAGTACCCATTTGACCTAGCATGGTTTGCTGACCAGAATTCAACCAGATGTAGATAAACAAGTATGACACAAGGAACAAGAGTAAATTGCGATGCAACAAAATGCAGACAGGTCTCTTGTGATACAATAGTGAATAATTGTTATCAGGACTGACTGTGAGGGTTGGAAATGTAA
>NW_006408638.1:7092040-7136360 GCF_000296735.1 Chrysochloris asiatica | reverse complement strand
GTCACATAATTCACAATAAATCATTTAAGAAAAAAAAAAAGGAGTAAATTGCTACAATCTGTTCAATTAGACCTTTGCTTATGGCAGAAGCTGCCCAAAATTCCAACCAAATAGGGAAGGAGTCATCATAGCAAGGATCAAGCATATCTCCTCAATTCATTGGGTTGATAGAGACGAGCAACTTTCGACTTCAGCTACCAGAATTGGGGGACTATAAAGGCACAAAGTGACTGGCTTACAAACTTTTATGAGGGTGCTTTGTGTCACAATGAGGATAAGCACTGGACTGCCAACAGTGAAGTTGGCAGTTCAAGCCCACCAGCTGCTCCTCAGAAATCCTATACAGGGTCACTAGGACTTGAAACTGACTCAATGGTACTTAACATCTACCTAATAAAGTATATGCCTTATCTCTTACATAAACAGCCTAAGGGTAAGAAATGTGCCCTTTATGTCTTTGAATGTCTCATGTTCTCTAGTATACAGCTTTGCATACACACATATACACAAACACACACAAAAATACAATCTGAGAAATGAATGTAAATTGCTATAATTTGATGAACTTGACCTATAGCTCAAAATACCAACTGAGAGAGAAGTAGTCTTCACATCAAGTATCAATCCTGTCCCCTCTGTACAGGGTAGATAGTACGGGCAACTTAGGCATTGTGCTGTGGGTCAATGCGCCAGACTGTAAAGCCATTTGAACTGCAGGGTTGGTGGTTCAAGCTCACCAGCTGCTCCTTGGAAAGCCTATACAGAGTCGCTATGGGTCAGAATTGACTCGATGGCACTTAACATCTAAAATGAGGGGGCGTAAAAGCACCAAGTGACTGCATTACAAGTTTTGAAGAGAAGTTTAGTTTAAGAGTGTGTGGGGGAAGACAGAGTTCCTACTGAATAGTTTTCAATTTTCATCTTGTCTAGATGGGTCTGGTGAAAAGAGCTGGGGATAAGATACTTATAATTTAATAGTGAGTAAATGATATCATGACTAATTGTGACTGTCACAACTGTAAAGGTAGAAGTTTTGTAACAAAAATGGGGTAGTAAATCTTAACAGTCCAGAAACCGAGGACCCTAGGACCATCAAAGAGAAGAGCGCAAGTGGAATATGGGACCCTATCCAGAGCAGCAGCGACACCAGAGATGGAGGCAGAGATGAGGACATGGAGAGAGGGAGCAGCTGAGGACTCTGGACTCATGGGAAGAGAGGGACTGAGTGCTGGTGGCCAGGAAGCAAGCTTGTAGAATGTGCCCTTTGGCCGTTTAAATTATTATATATTCCTGAGTGTTTTTGTGTACATTCACACACACAAAAAGAGGGAATGGAAGCAAATACCGTTGAATGATACATGGAGGATATTGTAATCATTGCAGTGAAACGTTGGTGTAAAACCCATATTCTCCCATATAAACTATGACTCAGTTCACAATAAAAACTTAAAAAACAAAAGATAATACAATTTTTTTCATGAACTTTTTGAAGACCCTTTACATTTTAATATATTACTGAGTCAAGGTATGTGCTTAACCACCCCTCCCCACCCAAAATAAATAGAGGGAACAGAAGCAAATACTGTTGAATGATGATGCATAGAGATTGTAATCATTGCAATGAAACGATGGTGTAAAACCAATGTTCTTCCATGTGAACTATCACTTAATTCACAATAAAAACTTTAAAAAAAAAAATAGAATCTGATTCAAGTGGGAAATTACAAGAGAACTAGGAGAACCTTACTGTATCTATATTCAATGGAGGTCTTTCATTTCAACTTTTCACAGGTTGAATTTGTAAAGAAAATTAACTCTTACAAGAATTGATTCTTAACTTCATATGCAGAAATAGAACTAAAGCACATCCTTAACCTGTGGGGGCTGTGATGCCATTGATATTATATCACCTATGTATAGAGTTACATGTCCATTTTTCAGATAAATAATTGATAGCTCTCATCGGATTCTCAAAATAATGTTTAAGTTACTACTAGTAATACCTACATTTGAAAATCAGAGACCACAGTCTTCAATATGGTTACATCTCAATGTAAAAATAAACAAAAATACTCACCACTGGACCAGTAAACAACAACATCCATATAAATGGAAAAAAGATTGACGTAACTAAGACCTCTTTAAAGTGTTGAAGAGCAAAAGATGTCTGTTTAAGGTGTTCCAGAGCAAAGATGCCAGTTTCAGGACTAAGGTGCGCCTGACCCAAGGCCAGGATATTTTCAATTAACCTCATATGCATGCCAAGTTGGACAGTGAATAAGGAAGACTATAGGAGAATTGATGCATTTTTGAGTTATGGTGTTGGAGAATACTGAAAGTACCATGGACTACCAAAAGAACAAACAAATCTGTGTTGGAAGAAGTACAGCCAGAGGTGCTCTTTTGAAGTCAAGATGGCCAAACTTCATCTGTCCTACTTCAGAAATATTCCCAAGAACACATATTACTGGAGAAGGATATCATGTTTGGTAAAATGAGGGTCGGAGAAAAAGTAAGATCACGAGAGAGATGGATTGCCACAGTGGTGGCAGCGATGGACTGGGCCTAGCAACAATTATGAGGTTGGCCCTGGACCAGGCAGTGTTATGTTCTGTTGTGCGTAGAGTTGCTGTGAGTTGGTACCTACTTGATGGCACCTAACCACTACTACTGCTGTTGTGGTCTATTTGGATTCTGAAGGACACATATTACACATCTGGGAAGACCACTGGCTCCTATCCATACCACTTGGAAAAACTGGGTTCAAATGGGGTACTGAGCAACAGCAGGCTACGTCACTTAGAGAAAGCAGTCTCACGCTAGTGCTCTGGATCTTGTATCTGACTCATTAAGTCTGACCATCGGTTTGTGGGGCATTTGGCCCATTACCTGACCTGACTGACCAGCTCCTATAGCCTCATACAGCAACAGCCTGTGGTCTGCCCTGCCAATTTGGGTCCCTCAGCTCCTGAGACTACGTGGCTGAGAAGGCTCCTCCAAACTGAGCTCTGAACTATGGATTAGGGACTTGGTCAGTCTACACAATTGCATGAGCCATTTTTCTCTTGACAATTCTTGAGTTTCATGAGATGTTGAAGTGTGTTTCATTCAGAACACTGGGAGACTTGAGGGGAGGAAGAAATGGTGGTTGATATCAAGGACTACGGAGTGGTATAACACGTTGGGGAAGTCTAACAGTTACGGTATCTTTAACCTCCAACTCATATATAGGCAAGCTTTGCACTGATCTTTCTAAAAAGCAATGATTCATGCACCATCCTCTCATATATATTTTGTTTCAAAAACCCTAAGGAGCAACTCTACTCTGTCCTTTAGGGTTGCTCTGAGACAGAATCAACTAGAAGGCAGCTGATTTGGTTTGGGGGTTTGATCCTAGGAAAAGAAGTGCACATCCTTTAAGACAAATATTACAGAATTAGTAAGTTTATTTAAAACCATAGATGAGCTTTTCCAGTGTGAATGACTGGTTTGCATCACAATCATATCTGAATATGCGAAGTAGCTACACCTAACTTTTATGTATAAGACACACTGGGTCACAGTGTGATCAATCCAAAGAGAATCTTCTTAAAAAGGAGTAAGTGCTAAGTTACAAAGATGATAGTCAGTAACTTTTAAAACTTCTCATTTAAAAAAAAGAAAAAAAGGTTTTATTTCATCAAATGTATTACAAAGAATTAGTACACAATCAAAGCTACTGAAGTTTCTTAGGGCTTATCAGAGGTAAGCAAAATAATAATAATTTAGGTTAAAATAAAGCATATTTCCCGACTAGTAATATAAAACATCATGGCATATTATAACTACCTTACATAGGAAAACAGTAGGACACATTTCAATATTAACTTTTTGTTGTTCATATAAAGGTGGAACAAAAATTCCAAGAGCGTGTATAAACTAAAATCCTAGAAAGTAAGGCTTAAAGGTGTTCTCTCTTCAAGAAAAATACAAGCAATTCACTACAAATGTTTCATCTCAATGCATGAGAACAAGCATATTTACAATCCAAACACAGGAGAACAACTCCCCATCTGCTTCCTCCATGGAGTCTATAGTTGGGTGCTTACAAAGTAACAATTTCTCTAAATGGGTGTAATATTTTAAAATAGTGACAGTGCACTAGAGCTTTTCTATCTTGTTCATTTATATTGCAAATACGGCCAATATTAATGACTGAATATGCACAAGTTTTTTACTTTTAAAGAAAGATAACAATTATATACAGCTTACCAAAAAAACTAATTTTAACTAAGGATACCTATGAAATAGTCCACTGATTAGAAACTTTCCAGCATCAATGGTAACTAGCAGGTATTACATCAGGCTACAAGAAGCCTCAACATGCTATTTATATAGAAACATAATTTAGACATAAACAATATTGTTTTAACCTTTCAAATCCATTCGTTTTTCTTAAAGTAATGTTTATCATTTACCTGCTTTACACTTGCAATAGCTACATAATCAATAGCTATAATATGGGTCGGACCCGACTCGATGGCACTTAACAACAACAACAACATAACCATATATATCAGTCTTTTCCTACCTAAAAGCTATTGTTTAATAATTAAAGTCAATTTCACCATTCAGATTAAATTCAGATGTCTAGATTCCAGATACCTGGGTATGAAATAGTCAAATCTGTCAAAAGGAATTAGACATTTTTCTTCTTTTCTTTTAAAATAACCCACTATATAATAGTGAACTAAATATGTTTGTTTCATAGAAACAACTTACATTTGCCAATACAGGGCAAATGGTCTATGTACAGATATATTAGGACTGCCTAACTGACAGTGAGTGTTGCCGACCAGGCTCCAAGTCAGTGGAGCTAATATGGTGGGGCTCTCTGCTGAATGGACTTTCCCTTCAGGATCCGTCGGATCTGGAATAGAAATACATACAATTTACAGGGTTTATTTTTTTTATAGACAAAAGTACCAAAGTTCCTTCAGAGTTGCATTCCTTCCTTGTATATAAACTCTGTGTCAATCCTACTGACTTGCAAGTATAGGATGAAATATGCAACAGTCTTTTTCAAGGTTTTAAGGCAACTTAAAGGGGCATTGGTTGCTCACTCGTTAAGTGCTTAGCTACTGAGAGGTCAACAGTTCAAACCCACCAGTCACTCCACAGAAGAATAATATAGCAGGTCAGTCTGCTTTGATAAAGGATTTAGTCTTGGAAATCTTATGGGGCAGTTAGTTAAACTCTGTCCTACAGGGTTGCTATGAGTCAGATTTGGGTTTAAGGCAACATAACAGATTATTAACAACTCTTTTTAAAGCTTATTACAGATCTCTTGTTATAATCTTTCGAGTATAATAAAGTAAAGCAACTTCCTTAAAAATTATCTGAAGATTTTTTTTACAGAATTTACACAAGTAAATTCTGTTTATCTTTCTAATCAAATAGTTGTCGGGCTATCCAAGTACCAAAGCACCTGCACATTAGCTTTATGGATCACAGGAAAGCCCCAGGCTTTTGTTTAGAGCCTTGCTATTTAATTTATACTGCACTTAGTTAAAATTAGTGAAGAGGTCAAGCAGCCCTCCACCCTCACAACAGTCCCTGAGAAAACTGTGAGAACACACAAGAAGCAATGAAGTAGAAACCACTACTGGGGTTAGGGCTCTGCCATTTACTATTTAATGATTTTGGTTTCTGTCTCTGAAATCTCTCTGAATATCTCAGTGTTCTCAGGTGAACCTTCAAACTGTGGACTTTTCATAACCATTAAGTGACATAATATACATGGAAGTATTTTATCAAGTACAGTTTGCTTTTGTTTTTAGTTATAAAGAGGTATACAAGTATAGGTTACCATGACATTATGATTATGATGAGGACTATGAGTCAAAGAAAAGGTTAAACTCCATATAATTTACTTTATGATTACAAAAGTATGTAATGGCTTACCTACAGCCACCACTCGCCTCAGGAAGAGACTCCCAATAAAAATATTTAAGTTCTTAAAAGATTAAATTCTTGTTATCCAGTATTACGGAGCAGGAGACAGACTAGTCAATCTACTTCCACAAAGATTACAGCCTAGAAAAAGCTATAGACAGTTCTATTCTGTCACATGGGGTTGTTATGAGCCCAAGTTGAACTACGCATCTAACAGTGTGTTGTAATCTAACCCTTATACCTGTGCATGTAAATCCCATTTGGACTAATTTCTCTGTTACGTTAATGATGTTATATTGGTGTAACTTATACTAAGTGCAGTCTAGTCAGTTCTGTATAGTGTGTTTTCTAAAAGTGGCTGGTGGGTTTGAAGCTCTGACCTTGTGGTTAGCAATCCAGTGCTTATCCTTTAGTGCCACACCAGGACTCTCTGCACATAGAGTGTGTCCTAAGCCTAATCACTGAATTACAAGAAACAGAACATTCAGAAGCAAGCCAGTACCAATGGGAGGAACACAGGTGCCAAATGAAGACTGCCATGGACCCGTGGAATGCCAGGCTTACAGAAGATGAGGTAAGAAAGTTCCCTCACAGCTGACAGAAAAGGAGAATGCCTTAAAGTCAGGGCTCCAAATTCAAACTTCTAGCCTCCTGAACTGTAAGAAAATAAATGTTTGTTCTTTAAAGCCACCCACTTGTGGTATTTCTGTTTAAATGGCACTAAGTTATGAAACCCTGGTGTGGTAGATTGAGCACTGAACTGCTAACTGTAAGGTCAAAGGTTCAAACCTACCTGCCACTCCTTGGGAACCTATGCAGGTTCACTGTGAGTCAGAACTGACTCAACGACACTTAATAACAACAAGACATGTAGAAACTTCACTCATATAAAACTATTCAACCTCCAATGATAACATCTAACATTTGACAACTTCAGCAGAATTCTGTTTAAACCATAAAATATTTCTACCTTCAGAAACACAGAAATTAACAAAAATCTCGCCTGTTCTTGTTTGGTATCCATTAGAAATATTTTTAACTGCTGATGTTTACTGAGCACTTACAATGTGCCTGGGACCCTTCTGAATGCTACAGATACTGACACATTTCATACAATAATCCTTTTTGAAAACCATTACATTACGTTCAAAACAAAGATTTTCTTTCATCAGCTTCCAAACTCCAGGCCATTCTGACTCTCAAACCTAGTCTTTATCAAGAAAGAACAGACTAGCTGCTGACCCCTGACCATTTTGGATCTAAAAATAAGCTCTGGAATTCCTTTGACAAAGCAATTAATTTGTGAGACGTGAACACTGACTGAGCCACCTTAAGAGCTCCAGTTACACAACCTCATCTCCGCTGATGTTTCAGACAAGAGTACCTAAAGGTGTATCTGCCCTCACCTGTTCTCCCACAGGGCCATCAGGAACCAAATGCACTGGCTGTTCATTCTCCAAGTTCCGAGTACTCGGATCTGCTCCCTTCCTCATCAGCAGGCGGACTGCATCCAACTGTGTCACCCGATACTGCAGGCTGGCAGCAACATGGAGGGCGGTATTTCCATTGTAAGCCTAAAGACAAAGAGATGAAATAACACCCATCAGGAAGGCGCACTCTCATGAAAAGCATCCAAAAGCTTTAGGAAGGTGTAAAGAAGGTCATTACCTTTGCATTCACAAAGGATAGGCAACTGGGCAGCTCCAAAAAGAGGCGAATGAGTTCCAGATTTGCTTCTTCGGCTGCCAAATGCAGGGCTGTGCGTCCACTTTTACGATCCTTGTCAAAAGCAAGGTGAGAAAAAAATGAACATTCAGACACCATGCCTCAAAATATTCTTTTTGCCCAGCCTCCCAAAGCTCTGACTCAGCGCTGCAGACTCTGAATGCTCCTTTTTCTTTTAGACTTCCTAGTTCCCAAGCTACTAGATGGTATCTCTTTCATTCCTCCTTAAACTTCCTGTTAATTTACCCATGAGCCTCAGATCATAATCTACCTTGTATACAGACAATACTGTACATAAAAAATGTAGGAATACAGACAATACTGTTTTATCAAATCATGTAATGTCAACAAACCGTTTATTATGTATTCGCCTGTTTCCAGACTTGGTGTTGATCCTGTACCATTGTATTTAACTGAAACACTCACCTCTTCTATCAGACAGTAAGTTAGCAAACTGCCCAACTGGTTTAGTCAGTTTCCCCAAAAATATCTAACCCCAATGCCTTACATATATAGGAGGTATTCAATGAATAAGTCCTCAATTTCAAAAGAATGAAATATTTTTCTGCTTAAAAAGCCTTATTTTAAAAAAGGATTACTGTCAGTGTATGACAATGGAAGTCAAAATGACAGTATCAATCCCAAACTTCTCTATTCCTTTCAAACAAAGACTAACTGATTTCAGAACTACATGACCATCTGGATATGGATAATCCACAAGTTACAAACAGATCAAGAAAGGAGATGAGGTCAACTTTTAAAGTCTAAGCTACTCACTCCATTATTTTTTTTAAAAGAATAGAAAACATTTTTTCACCCACACTCGGCTAGGTATAAACATTTTTTGCTTCATCAAGTTTTTCTCCTAGCCCATTTCAAATCACTTCTGTGCGTTTACTTACCTTAGCTTCCACTGCTGCTCCCATTTGAATCAGACACTTAATGGTGTCAACTAGACTCTTATTCTTCAGTAAAAGCTCCTGAACTTCAGGTGAATGGGGTTCTTGGTTCCGCTGGAGTTCATGCACCACAGTATTGTGGGCCACAACTGCACAGTGAAGAGAAGTTAGGCCTAGAAAAAAGCACAATGAAGCATGGTCAAACATCCCATCAAGTCTTTGTTACTCTATAAATGCCAACTTTGAGGATGGCGCTCTAACCCGACCTGTTAACAGACTATCCAAGAACTAGTGACATAATCTGAATAGCACCTTCATTGGAACATAGTGCTAATTTTATTTAGAGAATGTTTCTACATTGGTTGCACCCCTTCCTATTAGTATGATACTTAGTAATTGAGCTCCTGGGTCACTCTCTAAATTATTCTGTGTCATAAAAATTTAGTAGTTACCTTCGTAGTTGGTTGCCTCAAGATCCACAAACTGATTGCTCCTCACAGCTCCCTTCTGAATTGCCTACAACATTTTTAAATAGTCCTCTGTTAGCAAAAGTCTAGTTACACAAATACTTATCTTATTTGTACCCCAAGAAATTACTAAGCCAACCCAAAACAAATGATCACAACAGTGTCCACCCAACTTCTAAGATCCAAGCCCTAACACTGTGGACTATGACAGGAGCTTCACTTGTGGTCTCTTACCTGAAGCACCTGGGAGTGACCCTTCTCGGCACAGACATGCAGAGGTGTTCTTCCCCAACAGTCTGTGGTGTTCACCTGGGCCCCAAGGTTCACCAGATCCTGTACAATGAGGTGCTGATTGGCAGCCACAGCCACCTGAAATGCACTCTGCGGACATTCAGAGAGAAAAACATATTTTTAAAAATACGTTCCACTATCGTAACAAGGAATATGAACCTAAATTCAGACATGGGGAAAACCCACACAGAGAAAATATACCCTACTATATGCAATCAAATACCATAAAACAAGGAAACTAAACTAAGTTCAGGGTGTGGTTTTATTATACTCAGTCTTTGGTCAAATAACTACAAAGTTAACATTAATAACTTCAAGGCTAATGCTGGCAAAGAGTCAACATCTCAAAGTTAATATTAACTAAACTCTCTTGGTCCTTAGCTCTGAAATGGTCTACACATAAGCATGAGACTGGCCACCATTCCTCTTCAACATGAATGTTGTTGTTAAGTACCACAGAGACAATTCTGACTCAAAATGACCCTGCACAGGGTTTCCGAGGCTACAAATCTTTATGGGAGCAGAACGCCTCATCTTTCTTCCGCGAAACAGCTGGTAATTTTGAACTGCTGACCTTGCCTTGAGGTTAGCAGCCTGAGTCGTAGCCACTACGCCACCAAAGCTTCTTCAACATGAATAATCTTTGCCATTTCAGACTCTTGTCAAGATCCTCACCTGTCCATTGTGCTCTTTAATATCCAGCATGTGAAGTGCGTTCATCTTTCTTGCAAGGACATAGGCAAGTGCCCTTCGTCCTTGGGCAACAGCAATATGGAGGAACCTGGAGAACACAGACGGGAGAAGAGGTAAATTCCTTTTGATTTCAACACGTTCAATTTTAAAAAAGAAAGACCTTTAGCCCTTTTTTGATATGCACTCAAATGAAACATTACAGAGCATAATTTGTCCTCTCTGCTAGTTGGATACATCTGAATTGCAACAGAATTTCAGTGTCTAGAAATACTAAGAATGCCTAGCACCACACTGATCATTTTAATCAATTATTTTTGACACTCATTAAAACCATGAGGGAAGTATTATTTTATAGGTCTAGAAACTAAGGCACAGTGAGTGAGGTTAAATAACTTATCCAAGGCCACAAAGAAAGATACCAACAGCAGATCAAAATTCAATCTACTCATACAATTTAATTGCAATATAATCATTCCTGCTCTACAAACAAAATCTATGATCTTCCAAAACCAATTACCCATAGAATAGAAATATATTTATTATCAATCTAAAAGATAAATTTGTTCATCCAGGAAGGTAAACAGATTAAAAACCTTTTCTTAAAGTTTTTATAAGAGTAGAAACTTGAGTAGCAGTTTCTACCTACAAATTCTATTAATAAACCAACCACTGACTAACTTAGTATACATTTGAGAAACACTTATAAGAAAACAAAAGTGGTTTATCAAATTAGGTACATTAGAGAATACTTACGTGTCACCATCTGCATCCTTTGAAAGAAACTGGTCATGAGAAATATTTGCCAACTTGCTTTCTTCCTGCTCTACTTGCCACTGAAAAAATGACTTTCCTAACTGTGTGGTGTTCATTGAACTTCCGGTGATGTTGTGGAATGACAATGAGGTGTTTAAAGGGGGAGAGCCTGTACTGTGCCCCGCCATAGCCTCACAGGCACTATTGGGCATCATACTAAAGTTCTGCAGGTGGGCATCATTTTGTTGTTGGATAGTAGGAGGGGTCTGAATGGGAACAGCAATATTCTCAGATTCCCTGTGACTACTTAGAAGAGATGCAAAACTTTGGTTTGGGCAGAACTGAGGTTCCTGACCATCAAAGAGATGTGGTTCATAGTTGGGGGACTGATTTCTGGAATAAGGACTATATTCCAGATTTAGGTTGTGGCTATAAATGTGTTGTTGCTGTTGCTGCACACTCTGGTTCTGTGGCGAGTACTGGTACAAGGAAGCCTGATCCACCATTTGTGGGGAGCCACTGACTGGAAACGGCTGGTATTTCTGAGGTGGAGAGAAGACCTGCCCTCCATGAAAGTCCTGACACTGCTCTCTGGGAGAACTCTGAGGGACCACAGGGCTCATCCAGCTAACTTGGACTGTGTTCAGGGAAACAGGGCTGCATTCATTCTTGATGTTGATGATGTTCTGAAGCAGATCGGCACTGCTGTCATGTTTGGGTTCATTGTGATGAGCATCTTCCATGCTCTCCCCTGGTGTTGGTGTTTGGGGTGGTGTCTGAAAAAGAAGAAAAATCAAGTTGCACACTCACTTCCTTCTAAAATTAACCCAGGAAAAATTTCAGAAGGTTTTTCAGAGAGAAATCATGAGATACTTACCAAAAGATGGGAATGCAACAGAGTGGACCTTTTGCAGGCTGCGCCATCAGGCAATGAGTCAGGACCTTTCCTTTTTCCACTAGATGGCGCTGTGTTCTTCAGTTCTGTACCCAAAAAAGGAACGTAGGATCTGTTTGTTTATTTAAAAAAATTTACCCATAATCACATTAAATGATTTTATAAATAGAAATAACTCCTACCTGTGAATTGCTCTGTGTTCACACCTTGTGTCTATAAGAAGAAAGGTTCCAGTTTAGTGTATATAAAATGGCTTCCAGCTTACTATACATTAATGAATAGACTTATCTCTATCATCCTTTATAGCTCACGATAAATCTTTGATATAGTTCTTCTATCAATATTATTTTTCTACCTTTATTTTCATCCTAACTTACAACTTCCCCATTTTCACTTTCACCGTAGCTCAACACAGGTCAAGATGAAAATAACAGGGCCATTTGAGTTTTCCCTTTCTGGCAGAAATGTTCCATTTCAATTAAATTCTCCTTACTTCCTTTGAGTGCTGGTAATGCTATAGGATAAGCACTGGACTGCTAACTTCAAGGTCAGCAGTTCAAACTGAGGAAGAAAAATGAGGCTGTCTACTCAGATAAAGATTTACAGTCTTGGAAACCCTACAGGGTAGCTCTGAATTGGAATCAACTTGATGGCAGAGGAGTTTTTTTGTATTGTTTAATGTTTTTTGGTAACTTGTCTTCAAGGAGCCCTGGTGACTCACTCAGTAGTTAAACACTCAGCTGCTAACAAAGATCCGCAGTTTGAACCCACCAGTCACTCCATGGAAGAAAGATGAAGCAGTCTATTTCCATAAAGATTGTACTTTGTTGGTCAAGTGCCTACTCACGGTGTAGGGTTTCTGAGGAGCGACTGGTGGGTTCGAATTGTTGACCTTGTAGTTAGAAGCCCAGTGCTTATCTTACAGCACCACACCAGAGCTCCTATAAACTCCGGACACTCTAGGGAGCAGTTCTACTCTGTCCTGTAGAGTGGCCGTGAGCCAGAATCAACTCAACAACAGTGGGTAACTAACTTGCCTTCATTTACTCAATTTCTCTTGTACACCTACTAGGTTTCTAGCACTGGGCTCATAAGAATAGGGGAGACAAGAAGACAAATATGGCCTCTGTCCTATGGGTCATGCGGTTTAGGAAAGTGACTAACTAGATAAGAATAACCCCAATAGACTAATCTCCCAAATCTACCCCCTTCTCACACACACACACACACACACACACACACACAAGGTACCACCTTAAAATCATCCACAGCCTGGCTTGAAGTCTTCTGTTTATGGCTTCGGATATGCAACAGGAGTTCCTTCACCGAATTTTTCACACGAACGCCTTGAAAAGGTCCTCTCTGCTGCCTTCCAACCCCCATATGGGGTTCAACTGATCAAAGAGAGGAAAAAAAAAAAAAAATTATCCCAATTAAATCAATCTCTTCACAAGCACAAATCTTTATAATCCCAAAAAGCATAGCTGGCTAATGAATAAAAGTCTTCACCCAGACTGCAAAAAGCCTTTCCAACTTTCATTGTCTGTCCCAGGCCCTAATCAAAGGTTCTATGTTGTCTGAAACTTTCCCCACTAGAATCGTTGAGGAATTCACATTCACAAAAATGTGGTCAGGGGTCCCAGGGGGCAACTGATAAATCCAAATCAAACTTTGCTGTTTGTCAGCCGTAACTACCCATTAAAGCAGAATCACAGATTTTGCCATCCTTTCACAGATCTTTCATTAGAGAAGCCTTGGGGAGAGAGCAAGGGATAAATAAGACATTTTAGCTTTCAATACCACCAAAGACATAATGCCCAGAAATTTAAATCTGTTCATTCCATTCACGAAAAGCATAAAACAAACTTCCCCTAATATCTCAATGTACCAAAGCCTAACAATGAACAATGTCTTTGATTTGTTTTCTCATGATTTCTCAGTTCATCTTTGCTAAGAAAACTGCTTAAATTCACCACCCCTAAGTACACTGTCTCTCTCACACACACACACACACACACACACACACACACAGGATTTCCCCTTGACTGTGGAATTTCTAGCACAGACCAAAGTAAAAAGGAAATAATGTACTTGTTTCACATTGAAACTTTGAAATATACTTTAAAATACAGCATGAGCAGCACAGCATTCCACTTCTGACCACTATTATGTCACAGTCTCCTGGGGTTTGAGTTGATCACAAAGTAAACATGCAAAAGGTCAGGAAATGAATAATCTAGTCACTTCATTAAAGGTAGAAAAAAGATGGGACAAGTAATAATACAACATCTAAATACACATGCATTATAAATATATAAAATAAACAGCTCAAAGATAGAGTTTAGTTTAGAGGCGCCAGAAACGAACAGAATTTCTCTGGAATGACAGAGTAAATCGTTTAACATCACATCACAGAGAGAAAAATTCTATTTCAGAAATCCCCTACCGCTATGTGGTAAATCTAGGAACTAAGCAGAATAGTTCCAGCCACATGAATGCCAAATGTGGGAGAAAAGATTCTAAAAACAGGTACACACACTCACACGTTTTATTAAAATTCTTTTAGACACTACCAATTGGCATATGTACACATTTAACATATAGTGAACACTTCACATAATCAAGTGGCTTTTAAAATAATTCACTCATGAAAGACAACTTGCTAAAAATTAAAAGACGATCAAAGCAGACGCATGGAGCCGAGCTGTGGGGAGCATCTGGAAAAGACCTTGTTTTGAATAAAGCTAGAGATCAAGACATTCTTCAGTCTACTCACAGTGCCATCCTGCTGTTTGCCCCAATTATGAAACTAAGTTCATTGTTACAAAAAGAAAATTAAGCAATTCAAAATCAAAGACAGGGAACATCGTGCCTTTTTTTGCTAGATAGTCTTAACCATTTTAAAGTGCAAAGAACAAAAATAAGAGCAGAGCCTGCTGCCTTCCTTCCTAAACTCGCAAACATACCACAGCTAAGAGGTATAACCGGAGTTCGTTTCCTAGTCCAGCTTCAGACTACCTCTAGATTGTAGCAGTTGCTTTACTTAACAAAGTTTTTTTTATTATTATTATTCCCACAACTTGAAGAAATAAACAGAACCCAACCCCTTTTGCCCTGCAATTGGCCTTACATTAAAATAGTCACAAGTAGAAAATTAAGCACAACAGACCTAAAACCTTACCACAGTATATGTATTGTAGCTTGTTGGGTTTTTTTGTTTGGTTTTTTTTTTTAAAGAACCACACACAAAACAACAAAATCATCACCGTAAGAGAAAGAGCGAATGTGGTTCATGCCCCTCCAGAAATCAGAACTAATCTTTCAAAGCTATGAAGACGGTTGAATTTCATAGGCGGTCAATCGCCCCAACACTGGGCAGGGCATCCAGTAGTCACTTAATCGTTGGCTAATTTGATTATGTTGGTGGCTAACAAAGGCGCTTACAAGAGATCGAAGTCAAATTTGTTCATATCTGGGGGCCCTCCCCTCCCAGGTGTTAATAACTTCATGGGAATTGCTAACTCGAGTACCTTGCAGCCGCTCCGCGCGGGAGCCGCCTCTCGGCCGCGACTCGACTGCCCCGCAAGAGGACACAGATGAAGCGGAGAAGTCCGAGGAGTCGGAGCCGGGCGAGCCGGGTGCCGAGGGCCCAGAAGATGAGCAGCTGGCGTCGCAGGTACCTGGCGCCGCGGCCGGTGGCGACGCGCTGTAGAAATAGGCCAGGTTAAGCGGACTGGTCATGAGGCCACAGTCGCCGGCCGCGTCCAGCAGCCCCTCTCCGCCGCGGCTGTCGTCCAGTAGTTTATCCACAATCATGCTCTCGGGCGCTACGCGCGAAAACTCCTAGACAATTGCGCCACCGGATCGCTGGGCACAGTGACCTCCGGCTGTAGCTGAGGCGCTCGGTTCCGGGACGGGCGCCGCCCAGCGCTGCTGAGTATTTAACTGGCCTGCGAGGCGTGGGAGGAGACTACGGCGCCAGCCGACCTCCCGCACCGGGCCCGGCCATTGGTGGAGCCAGAACCGCCTCCCGGCACCTCCTCCGGATGCGCTAGTTTCCAGTAAAAATGTACAGGATGAGGCAATGTGCCCTCCACCCTCACCCTGCCCGCCAGTCCGTCTCCACCCTGCCCGACCGGTTGTTTTCCTGCCCTTCACCTGGAAACCCCGACCCAACGCGGCCCCCTGCCCCTGCCGCCCTGGCATCCCGGGTTGGCCCTGCCCGCGACGCGCCCTGATCGGGCCTAGGTGCCCAAAGACGAAGGGCGCTGGGGCTATGGGTCTGCAGAAGGCGGAGATGAGGCCGGAAGGTGACTGTGGGAACTGGTTGGCCTGGTTCTCGGAGAGCAGGAAATCCTGAAAGTTGCGCGCCCCGCACCCCTCTGCCCTCCCTGGCGCATCGAACTTCTTGCTCATCCCAGTTAAGGCATTTCTGGAAGGTTCTTTCGGGTGCGTCGCTTTCAAATCCTTGGAGCCGCTTTACACTTAACTTTTACAACATTTGCCAGTGCCCTACCCAATCCCAAGTTGCAAGAAGTATTTAAATCATTTTTGTATCCTTAAGTACCTGAGCAACAACTTTTTATTTTTCACAGCGCCGGAATTAAAAGCAATATCCGCCTCCAGTATCCTTCAATAGTAGCACAAAGCCAACTTAGTAAACTGATATACATACGTATGTTTGTGTATACATATAATTTTTTTATTCTACATAACTACGTTGCATCTGATAAGCCAGCAGCACTTTTGTTCACCTGTTTGGTGCTGTGGGGTAAGCACTGGAGTCCAAACTATAAGGTCAGCAGTTCAAACCCACCAACCACTCCAGAAACACTTTACAGGGTCGCTCTGAGTCGGAACCAATTCCACGGCAATTAAAAACATATTAAGTACCTTTTTCCAACGAATTTATATAACTGTTTTACTGAAGTCCCAACACTTGTCAAAAAAAAACATGCTAGGGGAGTGCAAGAGAAAAAGGTGAAAGATTAATTAGGTCCCTCAACAAGATGGATTGACACAGAGATTTCAACAATGGACTCTTAACATAACAATTGCGGAGATGGTGCAAGGGCTGCTGGGCAGTGTTTTGTTCTGTTGTACATGGAGTCTCTATAAGCTGGAACACACTCCAATGCATCTAACAACATCTTGGGGTAAAGATAAATTAAGTACACACATGCTATACTAAAACGCCTATGATTAAATATTATGAAGGGTACAAAGTTCAGTAGCCTCCCAAAGAAGGACGGACAACTGGTGAAGGGAAGGAAAAGGTCTCAGGAAAATCTTTGCAGAAAATGCAACCTTTGAGACAAGCCCTACAGGACTGGTGGGACTTCAATCCACAGCATTTATTATAGTGGAACACAGGTTCTTGAAAATAGACTGAGCAATTAAGGTTCCTTTCGTCTTTCTAAAGAGTCAAGCCAAACGTAAACGTATGTAAATGAATCGAGGGTCTAATTCTTCTCCTTGGCAACAAACCTCCCGCAAGACAAAGAGCACATGCTGAGGCCTCCATCCGACCACCTCATAGGCCACAAGCAAGTAAAGTAGTGTGCAAAGGGGGCTTTGGAATATAAAAAACGGTGCTGTTTAGGTGGGCTGTGAACTTAATAGCATGTTTACAGATCACTTGGCCAAGTGACCAAACTGCAGAAGATAAGCACCTATTGTATCCCTCAGAATGTCCCTCAGAATTACGTGCAAGAGTTCTTTGCATCTCCTGGGATTGTTTCCAGAAGTCCAGGGGGGGCAACATGTACTGTGACTCTCCCATTTAAGCCCCTCACCCAAAACACTAGACAGCTTTTGAGCCCGGGGAGTTGCTCCTCTTTTGCATGCTGTTTCTTACTGTAAATATTGAATAGAAGCTACTTTCATGACACAAATTCAATTCGTGAAGCGGTCTGTATCATGGAGTTCTAGTGTGGCGCTGCAGGTTCATGTGCGGGACTGCAAAGTTGGTTTGATCTGCAAGGTTGGCGGTTCAAACTCACCATCCACTCCTCGGAAACCCTATATAGGATCTCTATGGGTTGGAACTGACTCGACAGCACTTAATAACAGCAACAACAACTTTCATATTAGTTATTTTCTCTTTTCTAATGTGGGCGTCTAGTACAACCACTGCAGATTTGCCATATTGCAAATCATACAGGAAGACAGAAACAAAAAATTAGCGAGAGAAATGCAATAAAAGATTGCAGTCCCATTGTTGTTATTAAGCGTCATCAAAGTGGTTGCAACTCATAGGAACCTTGTATAGGTTTTCCGAGGAGAAGCTGGTGAGTTTGAACTGCATACCTTGTGGTTTGAAGCCCAGTGCTGCTCCTACAGTGCCACACCAGGAGTCCCATCAGAATGGTCAAAAGATGGCACAGGGCCAGGCAGTGTTTTGTTCTGTTGTACATGCTTATGTGACGCATGGCTGCTGCCATCCTTCACGATTGTGAAAGGAGATTCCTTTGTTCTCTGTGCCCTATAAAAGGTCACCAGGTAGAGACAGAACTTTGGAAATTCATCCTGGTATCTATAATTTCCCTCACCCAGATGATCAATGTTTTTTTATTGTCTTGTGTTGACTCTTGGTTGTTGTTGTTGGTAAGTGCTGTCGAGTTGGATCCAATTCATAGTGACCCAATATAAGGTTTCCAAGGAATGGCTGATGGGTTTGAGCCACTGACCTTAAGGTTAGAAGTCCAGTGCTTATCCTACAGCACCACACCAGGACTCTTTACTCTTGGCTATGATTTAATAAAGAGTCTGTATGATATTTATATCTTTGAAAACGGGGTCTCTTTTCTCCCCAATATAGAGTCAACCATAGTTTTCAAGACTGTAAATCTTTACAGGTGCAGACAGCAGCATCTTTCTCTCAAGGAGCAGCTAGTTTGAACCACTGAACTTGCAGTTAGCAGCCCAATGCCTCGGACCTCAGTGAGAAAGGGAAAAGCAAATGTAAAGAAGGGAGAGCTGGGCTACGTTAATGGGGCAGAATCTACAAGGCTTGCATCACTGGAGGTAAGGAGTGATGATGAGCAACCCCAGTCAGGCTGTGACCAGAACAAGGGGTGCCAGCTTCAGATGACAGGATGACAGGACACCAGCAGAAGCAACTTGTTAGGAATCAGGAAAGGAAGGAGACCATGAACTTGGTTGTTGTTTTTAGGTGCTGTCAAGTCAGTTTCAACTCATAGTGACCCTATCTATGCACAACAGAGCAAAACACTGCCCAGTCCTGTGCCAGTCTCACAATTGATGTTATATTTTCAATCCATTGTTGTAGCCACTGTGTCCGTCCATTTCATTGAGGGGTCCTCCTCTTTTATGGCAACCCTCTACTAAGCATGATGTACTTTTTCAAAGTACATGAGACAAAGTTTCGCCATCCTTGCTTCTAAGTGGCCTTGTGGTTGTAGTTTCAGTATAGATATGTTTGTTCATCTCATAGTCCATGGTATTTTCACCAATATCATAATGTAAGTGCATCAATTCTTCTCCAGTCTTCCTTATTCATTGTCCAGCTTTCACATGCATATGAGGTGATTGAAAATACCATGGCTTGGGTCAGGAACACCTTAGTCCTCAAAGTAACATCTTTGTTTTTAGCACTTTCAATAGGTCTTCTACAGTAGATTTGTATAATACAATATCATTTGATTCCTTTTGTTTTTTTAAGTTTTTATTGTGAATTAAGTGATAGTTTACATGGGAGAACATCAGTTTTACTCATCCTATCCCTATCGTATTTTGTTTCATTGCAATGATTACAATCCCCTCCATGCTTCATCATTCAACAGTATTTGCTTCTATTCCCTCTGTTTCTTGTTTTGTTTTGGGGGTGGGATGTACACAAAAACACACAGGAATATAGAATAATTTAAACAACCAAAGGGCAAGTTCTGCAAGCCTGCCTTCTGGCCACAACCTTTCTCTTTCCATGAGTCTAGAGTCCTCAGCGGCTCCCTCTTTCCATGTCATCATCTCTGCCTCCATCTCTGGTGTCACTGCTTCTCTAGATAGGGTCCCACATTCTGCTCATGCTCATCTCCCTTGATGGTCTTAGGGTCCTCTGTTCCTGGATCGTTGAATTTCTTGATTGCTGCTTCCATAAGCCTTGATTATGGATCCAAGTTTAAAATTAAATCCTTAACAACTTCAATCTTTTTCTATTTATCATGATGTGTTTATTGGTCCAGTTGTGATCATTTTCCTTTTCTTTACATTGAGGTATAATCCATACTAAAGGCTGTAGTCTTTAATCTTGATCAGTAAATGCTTCAAATCCTCTTCCCTTTCAACAAGCAAGGTGAGTAATGACCCTTACTCTAATCCTGATGCCACTTCATTCTTCGTATGGTGTAGTTGTTGTTGTTGTTATGTGCCGTGGAGTCGGTTCCAACTCATAACAACCCTGTACAGGGTTTCCAAGGCTGTAAGTCTTTAATGGGGGCAGAAAGTCTCATCTTTCTCCCGCGGAACAGCTGGTAGTTTCGAATGCTGACTCTGAGGTTAGCAGCCTGATTGATAGCCACTACGCTACCAGAGTCTTTATTCAGCATACAGATTGGGTAAGTATAGTGAAAGGATACCAACCTGAACACACACCTTTCCTGATTTTAAACCACAAGGTATCTCCTTGTTCTGTTTAAACAAGTTTGAGCTTGAGTACAATTAAGTGTTCTGAAATTCACATTCTTAATGTTATTCATAGTTTGTTATGATCCACACAGTTGAATGCCCTTGCATAATCATTAAAGCACAAGTAAACATCTTTCTGGTATTCTCTATTTTCAGCCAAAATCAATGTGATGTCAGCACATGCTCTTCTGAATCCAGCGTAAATTTCTGGCAGCTCCCTGTCGATTATATGGTCTCAACTATTTTTTAAATTATCCTCAGTCAAATTTTACTTGTGTGATATTAATATTGTTTGGTCAGTTCTCTTTGGAATTAGCACAAATATGGAGCTCTTCCATTTGGTTGGTCAGGTAGCTGTCTTCCAAATTTCTTGGCATAGAGGAGTGAGTACTTCTAACCCTGCATCAATTTCAAAACATTTAAATTGTTCTGTCAATTCCTGGAGGCTTAGTTTTTGCTAATATTTTCAGTGCAGCTTGGATTTCTTCCTTCCACATCATAGCTTCTTGAATGTGGTTAGTCAGTGATTATATGCTGTAGGTGTTGTTCTAAAGTAATTTTTTTTTTTTTTTATTTACAGCAGCATTTTATTGCTGGGGAAATTTCTTGATTTAGCTGCAGAAAATGCTACAAAGCCCCAGTAATTACAATGCCTCAAACAATTGACCAAAATACAGAGAATATAACACTAGGGGTAGAGGGGTGAGTAGGAGTAATTAGTGAGGGTTAGGGTTTGGACTATGACTGGGCCTAGACTACTAAATCTAAAACCTTGTTTATTGTTAGGGTTAGGACTAGGGTTAGTGTTCAGGGTAAATATTGGGCTAGGATTAAGAGTAAAGCTTGGTCTCATTTTTTTAGGGTTACAGTTAGGTGGGGTTTTTTATTATTAATTGATTAGTTTGTTTGAAATGTATTTTATTTTCTCCTTATTTGGAAGTTCTGTAACTGGATTATTCCCTCTTTTAACTTTATGGTTTCTTTTGTTGTTGTAACAATGTCTCTGGTTCTCTATTTCAGTCCTATAGGCCTGTTTTACTTTGCATACTTCTATATCTGGATTGAGACCAGGTGATAGTGTTATGTATGTTAATCTCAGGTTGATGTCTGCTTTTGTCTGTTCCCTAACTTTATGAAAGACAAAAAGACAGCCATTCAAGAAGTCAAATGAAACCTACACCTATGGAAGCAGTAGCTCAAAAGAGGGAACAAGTCCTTACAGCAAGAATCATTCCCACCCCCTCCACACACAGAGTAGACAGGGATGGGCAACTTGGACATTGGCTACCCAAAATGGGGGGGGGGAGGAGCTACAAAGGCAAGAAGTGACTGGCTTACAAGCTTCCAAGAGGGAACCTAGACCCAGAGGGCCTGGAGGAAGGTGGAATCTCCAGTGAGTAGTATTCAATCTGACTAGGCAGGGCTGATGCAATGAAATGCAGACGGGTCTCTTGTGATACAATAGTGAATAATTGTTGTCAGGACTGACTGTGAGGGTTGGAAATGTAAGGGTGGACGTTTTATAGCAAGGAGGGGAGTGATTGACTTTTCAGTCTAGGAGCAGAGGTCCCTAGGACCATCAAGGGAGAAGAGCAGAGAGCGGGACCCTACCCAGAGAAGCAGTGACGCCTGAAATGGAGCCAGAGATGATGATGTGGAGTGATGGAGCAGCTGGAGACTCTAGACCCAGAGAGGGAGAGCGACTGTGTGCTGAAGACCTGGGGGACACGGGGAAGGATTGCATGGAGGGGATTGTAAACATGGCAATGAGACGATATACGATAGAATGAATGTAAAACTAATGTTCTCCCATGTAAACTGTCACATAATTCACAATAAATCATTTAAGAAAAAAAAAAGTTAAAATGGAAAATGAAACCATTAAAGTAAGATCAAATTTAAAAAAAAAAAAGAAGTCAAATAAATTCCAAACAGGATATACCCCAAAAGAAAAACACTAAGACATTATAATCAAACTTTTCAAAAGCAAAGATAAGAATGCTGAGAACAACTCAGGAAAAACTAAAAGTTACCTATAAAGAACTAATAAAATTAAGCTCTAATTTCTCAGAGTAAGCAAGAAAACAATGGAATGACATATATAAAGTACTGAATGAAACTGCCAACCAAGATTCATATATCCAGCAAAACTGTCTGTGATACCTTGAATTTACCTGATATAGCTTTTCTACAAGGAGCTCTGTTCTACACAACATCTTCTAAATCCCCACCAAATGATTGGATTTGTTGTTGCTGTTAAGTGGCGTCAAGTTGGTTCCAACTCACAGCAACCCTGTATAGGTTTTCTGAGGAGCAGCTGGTGGGTTTGAACTGCTGACCTTATAGTTAGCAGTCCAGTGCTTATTCTATAGTGTTACACCAGATGGGGCCATGCAAATAGGGGTACAGGATTCTAACAATGGAATTTGTTAGGTTTGCCATTCTGCTATATTTAAAAGGTACCATCTCAGAAGAAGAAACAGATGATCCCAGGATCATCAGGAAAGAAGAGCAAGAGTGGAGTGTGAGATCCCTACCTAGAAATGTGGAGACAGAAAAGGCAGAGGCGGTGGTGGCATGGAGAGGGAGCAGTTTCAGGTTCTAGGCCCATGGGCTGAGTAAAGCTGAGTGCCTACAGGCAAGATTCTGGCTTGCAGAACGTACCCTTTGGGCATTCACTTACTGGCTAAAGGAGCTTTGTTAACATTTGCCCAAGCAGAGCAGAGGTCAAGGAGCCATAGGGTTGAGAGGCTAAAGACAAGAGTGAGGCATGCCTATAGTAACAACAGTCTTTCCTGACTGAAAGAACCGTTCGCTGTATCCTGAATTGTTTCTGATCCTGAATTGTACCCTGTTCACTTCCCTAATAAACCCCAGAATTGTGAGTATTGTTATGAGTTCTTTGTGGCCATTGCAATGTACTACCAAATCCAGATGTGAAGCAGAGAGTGCTGTGGGAGGGATGGTTGATGTCAGACTAGGGTAATGAAGGTTGGAGGCTGGAGGCATGTCTGACCTCGGCTTTACAGAAATCTGTCTTGGGCTAGTTTAAGTTTGATTCTCCTTCCCACTTGCGAAGTCTGAGGAATTTGGACATGGCCCCATGCTGTTTTTACACTGTCCATCAAATATGACAGCAAAATTAGATCAATTTCAGACAAACAGAAATTAAGAGAATTTGTAAAAACCAGACTAATCTTACAAAAAAAAAAAAAACCCGAAGGGAGTTCTTTGGACAGAGACCTTCTGTGGTGCTGTGGGTTAATGCACTGGACTGCAAGGTTTGTTTGAACTACAAATTTGAAGGTTCAAGCTCACCAGCTGCTCCTTGGAAACCTTATACAGGGTCACTATAAATTGGAACCAACTCGGCAGCACGTAACAACAACATTATACCATTATATCTCTGTTTAAGAAATGTTTCAGAGCAGGTAGGTATACCAGTCCAGTGATTAATTCATATGCTTTCATGAAAGCATCAGATGTGCCATATACCACTTCTTCCATTCCACAAATATTTTCTGAGCACCTACAACGTGCTAGGTGAATGTTCCACTTTATACCATCACTCCTTACTTTCCATTAGGCACACAAAGTCTATCACCAGATGGAAGGGCAGGAGAGGCTCTGCTTGCAAGCCAGTTTATACAGCTACCCATCCCAGTTAATTATATGCCCTGTAAAACAGAAGCTGACTTACAGCAGTACCACAGTGCCTTGAAATAATTTCTCAGCATCAGATTAACTCTAGCCCAGCAGCAGATTAAAATCCTATGAGTGGGGACAATGGTGGGTCAGTGAGGGAATCCTCACCTTCCATGCAGAAGGTCCAGGTTTGATTCCTAGCCAGTGCACCTCATGAGCAGTCACCACCTATAGATCAGTGGACTGGGCTCTGTGTTGCTTTGATGATGAACAGGTTTTAGCAGAGCTTCCAGACTGAGAAAGACTAGAAAGAAAAGTCTACTTCCAGAAAATCAGCCAATGAAAAGCTTATGGGTCCAATCTGCAATTCATCTTGGAGATGGCACAGGACTGAGCAGCATTTCCTTCCATTGTATATGGAGTCACCATGAGTCAGGGCCAACTTAATCACAGCTAACAACATGCAAAATAAAATGCAAAGCAAACGTGTTTTCCCTCGTAACACTTCTTTTCCAAAGGAATAAAAATGTTGTCTCTTTGATTTGGGAAATATTCACACACTATAAGTTTGTATATAATTCATGCAAAATCATAGGATGTGTATGGCGGAATAATGTTTGGTGATGATCTGAAGGGCTACCTAATGGACCACGTTTGGATCATAGTCTATGATCAAAACTCACACAAAACAGTCACATGAAACAAGTGCACTTTGCAAAATTTCAGCCTGTAGAGTAAAATGTTAATGAGGATGTTTCCTGGTTTATATTTATAACAATGAACTTCCAACAGAAGTAGATAAACAGAAACCTAAGTGATACAGATGTGTGTTGCCCAGAAAGGCAGAGCATTACAAGTTTTGTGGTAGCTTCTACTTTCTCTGCCTTGGAGGCATTCAAAGGTTTCATTTCTACACATATAAATGAAACCACCATCATAAGTATTTAATGTAGGATTATTGTTAATTTTGCTTGCTTTAAAAGATACTGAAGTCTGAACAGCTTTCAACAGAAAAGTGAAGAAAAACATCTTTCCAACTCCTCTTTCTCCTCCCTTTTTCCCTCTCCATTCTTCTCCTCTTTGCCACACTTTCCCCCACACGTGTCATGGGCTTCCAGGCAGTAATGCAAGTCCAAAATTACCCTTCCTTTAGCTACTTAAGAAACCCTGAGGGTGCTGTAGGATAAGCACTGAACTCTAGGTCAGCAGTTCAAACTCACCAGCCACTTCCCAGGAGAAAAATGAGGCTTTCTGCTTCCATAAAGATTTATAGCCTCAGAAAAGATACAGGATCACTATTGGCGTTGGTGGTGGTGGTGGTAAGTGTTGTGGAATTGGTTCTGACTCATAGCGACCATATATAAGGTGTCCATGGAGCAGCTGTTGAGTTTGAACCACCAACCTTGTAGTAGTTCAAACCAACCTTGAGGGCAAGTGCTTACCCTAAGGCACCATACCAGGACTCCACACAGGGTCACTATGAGTCTTAATAAATGCTAAGGAAGTCAGTCTTTGTTTTTTTGTTGTAGTTGTTTGCTTCCCTACTGTGAAAAACTCCCATCCTGCAACATTAGTCTAAGGACAGCATGGAAACAGAAACCACTGGAAGGAAGTGGAATAAGTTTTATTGCAGGGAGGGGATATCAGTCTTTGAGATGAAATACAGTGTATGATGTGTTGAATGATGATCTTGTCTGTAAACCTTCATTCAATTCACAATATATAAAAAGTTAAAAAACAAAAACATAAAAACCTTCCATCCTGTGGGAAGTTATCTCACCATCCAGGGAAAAAAGCACAGATTCTAACTAATCCACATTGTAATATAAATTATAAGTATTTGTTGCCTTTCCTGAGAATATTTACTTTTTAATGAGTAAAATTTTGATGGCAATTAATTAACCCCAAAGGACAGAATGTTTCACAGGAATTTTATGATCTATAGTAATTAAGTAAAGAAGATTTTGACAGAGTCCCTTTCACTTTTGCTTTGCGCAATGCCTTGATCTACTTTCTGATGTGAAGGCATGAAGCTAAAAATCTTGCAAGCATTGTTTGACTTTGTTTTTAGGTATATGTTTAAACTTTCTCTTTTGAAAAGCTTAAATTTGAATAAATGAATTTAATGCCGTAGTGTAGTGGTTACGAATCAGGCTGCAAACCGTAAGGTCAGCAGTTCGAAACTAGCAGCGGGTCCGCGTGAGAAAGATAAGGCGTTCTGCTCCCGTAGAGATTAACAGCCTCGGAAACCCTGTGCAGGGTCGCTATGAGTCGGAACCGACTCCACGGCACATAACAACAATATTGCTTAGGGGCAATGGTGGCTGCATATGATAAACACTCGACTGCGAACTACAAGGTCTG
The DNA here is from genome assembly GCF_000296735.1 of Chrysochloris asiatica. Taxonomy (NCBI): domain Eukaryota; kingdom Metazoa; phylum Chordata; class Mammalia; order Afrosoricida; family Chrysochloridae; genus Chrysochloris; species Chrysochloris asiatica. The sequence goes on along the minus strand of NW_006408638.1, from coordinate 7,110,048 downwards.
CCGTGCAAGCCTGCCAGCTGCTCTGGGGAGAAAGAAGAGGCTTTCTGAGCATAGTGGTTACGAATAGGGCTGCGAACCTTAAGGTCAGCGGTTCGAAACTACCAGCTGCTCCGCGGGAGAAAGATGAGGCTTTCTACTCCCATAAAGATTTACACCCTCGGAAACTCTATACAGGGTCGGTATGAGTCGGAACCGACTCGATGGCACATAACAACAACAACAACAAGATTTAAAGCCTCAGAAACCCTATACAGAGTCACTACGAGTTGGAACCGACTCAAAGACACTTAGCAACAATGTAGCTTACTCAGTGTATCATTGCTCATAGACATATTGGTTGGATTGATTTATATGTTGTAATATAATTTTCAAAATTTTCATATTCACAATCTCCTTTTCTCTTTATTTAACATAAATAAATATTTGTCAAATCGGATAAGGGATGAGAAAAATATAAATTAACGCACTACATGCCACATTTTTTTAAAGAATTTTACTTACAGAACTTTCTATTCAGAATTTAAAGCATGAGGGTGTTTTATTTCCTACATGTTTGTTGTTGATAGGGGCCTTCAGTAGGCCCCAGACTCCTGGCAACTGTATGCACCATGGAGAAATAAAATGCTGCCTAGTCCTGATCTTCTGTCATCCCCATGAGTGGTTGCAGATTGAGGCATTGTGACCCATAAAGTTTTCACTGGCGGATTTTTAAAAGATCACCAGACCTTTCTTCTTAATTCATCTTACTTTGGATGCTTTGCTGAAACTCACAACACACAAACCATCACAAACAGACAGGTGGTGGCTACACATGAGTTAAATTCACTATGAATTAACTCGGGTCTCCCCCATGGAAGGTGAGAACTCTACCACTGGATAATAAGTCTGCACAAGCTTATTTTTAATTTCTATAAATAAAGGCAGCAGCATGTGTCAGGTAGGAAGAATAAGAAGAACATTTAAGAGCATACAGGAGAAATCAGCCTAGCTCATCTTCTAAACAAACATCAAGAGCAATAAAATATCATGGACCCACAATATAATTACACTTTCATATATTAATAAGGTTTGTAAGGCGCTCTGATAGTATAGTGGTTATGAATCAGGCTGCAAACTCAAGGTCAGCCGTTTGAAACTACCAGCTGTTCCGCGGGAGAAAGATGAGGTTTTCTGCTCCCATAGAGATTTATAGCCTTGGAAACCCTGTACAGGGTCACTATGAGCCAGAACCGACTCCAGGACACACTACCACCATCAGCATACTATGTTAGAACTCCTGGTATGGCACTGTAGGATAAGCACTGGACTGCTAATCACAAAGTCAGTAGTTCAAACCCACCAGCTACTCCTTGGAAACCCTATGTAGGGTCACTATGAGTCAGAACCAACTCCACAGCACTTAACAACAACGTACTATGTTAGGTAATTATAGATATTATCTCTAATGTAAGTAATGACTGGGTGAAGGTTCAAAGACTAATGTGAAATAAGCTGTTTTGAAATCTTTACAACCACAATCAATCTAGTAGATAAAATTTAATAGACATTCATAGCTACAAATAAGAAACAACCTTATGATAGAAAGGATCATTTGATATTGGAATTCATGAGAAAGTATGAATTCTCAGGTACTAAAAGACCATGTGCATTTCATACAAAGTTAATGACAATTCCTTGTTCAAACTATCACTGCACCTCCTCAAAATTGCTTTTGCTTACATTTTCTGAATACTATAGGTCAGAGGCTGACAAACCTGCAAACCAGATCTGGCCACCGCAGTCTGAGACCTGAATGGTTTTTATGTTCTGAAATGGTCACATTTTAAATGATTATAGAAGTACCTATATAATATCCTCCATTTCACCTCTTGGCCCACAAAGCCTACAATATTTACTATTTAGCCTATTACAGGAGAGGTTTGCAAACCTATCCTTTAAACCAAAGTACATGAAGATACTGTAGTGTCATGGTTTTGAAACCTACAACACAGCTCTAACACTTATATGTGACCTTGAGCAAATACCTTAATCTCTGATCCTCCGTTTACTCACATGTTGTTATTAAATGCCATTGAGTCAGTTCTGACTCATAGCAATCCTGTATAGGTTTTCCCAGGAGAAGCATGGTGAGCTGCTAACCACAAGATCACAAATTCAAATCCATCAGCCACTCCTCAGGAGAAAGAGGAGGCTTTCTGCACCCTCCCCCCCCCGATTTACAGCCTCAGAAACCCTACATAGGGTCCTATACATTGGAATCAACTCTATAGTAGTATGGCTGGGATCTGAGGCTATAATCCCATTTAGGAATGGATTGTCTCTGTTATGTTAATGAGGCAGGATTAATGTAGGGTAGATTTTGAGCCAATTTCATCTGAGATATAAAAGACATTACACAAGCAAGCTGGCAGAGACGGGGGAAGATTGATGCCAAGTCACATGGAGAGCACCAAGAAACCAAGAAACAAGTTGAAGAGACAAGAACCTTCCCCCAGAGCTAATACAGACAGAAAGCCTTCCCATAGATCTGGTACCCTGAATTCCAACTTCCAAGCCTTCTTGTTGTTGTTGTTGTTAAGTGCCATCGAGTCAGTTCTGACCCATAGTAATCCTGTATAGGGTTTCTGAGGAGCAGCTGGTGAGCTTGAACCACCAACCTTGCAGTTCAAGTGACTTTGCAGTCTGACTCATTAACCCACAGTGCCACAGCAGGACTCCTCCAAGCCTCCTAAACTATGAGAAAATAAAGGTCTGTTTGCTAAAGCCATCTACTTGTAGTACTTATATAATAGCGGATAACTAAAACAGAGCCCAATGTATTAAAAAATCATGAATGCTGAACTTGCAAGTCAAAAAACTATAATAATAACAATTCCTAAAGACACACTAAATGGCCACAAGTTTTGTTAAATAGGTTCTCCTGCTAATTTCCTTGAATATTTTTCTGTTTTCAGCATATATGCTGAAAATAATATATCAGAAGCTCATTCTGAATTTTACAGATGCCTGGAGTCCTGGTGTGGTGCTGTAGGATAATGCGCCAGACTGCAAAGCCTTTTGAACTGCAAGATCAACTGTTTAAGCTCACCAGCTGCTCCTCAGAAACCCTATAGAGGGTTGCTATGGGTCGGAACTGACTCAACAGCACTTAACAACAACAACAAATCAGCCTGCATAGAGTCCTGGTGTGGCTCCTTAGGATAAACACTGGACTTCAAGGTAGATTTGAACAGCAAGAGCTGTGGTTCAAACTCACCAGCCGCTCCCCAGAAACCCTATAAAGGAACCGACTCAACGGCACTTAACAACAACATCAGTCTACATAAGGAGCCCTGGTGGCACTGTGACTTAGGCAATGGCCTAACTGCAAGGTCAGTGGTTCAAACCCACCATCTGCTCCACAGGAGAAAGATGAGGTTATCTGCTCCTATAAAGATATACGGTCTCAGAAATCCTAGAAGCAATTCTGTCCTCTAGGGTCACTATGAGATGGAAAAGACTGAATGGCAGTAGGCTTTATCAGTCTACGTCATCCTACACAGTTTAAAATGCTATCCAATTCTAGCATACAGGTTGTGGGGAACCAAAAAGCAATCCTGCTGTAAGAAGTAGAGAACAAAAAGATAGAAACAATGACATGTGGTTTGCTATATGACGGGACTTCTAAAACTGCGTGGGAAAATTCCATTCTCTTTCATTTCATTTTTTGAAACCCCATAGTATACACAGATATACATGCATGCATACACATAACTATATGTGCATATGCCTATGTTGTTGTTGTTGTTAAGTACCATCAAGTCAACAGTGTTTGGAGAACTCCTTACTGATGAGAGTGTGTCATACCTATAAGGTGTCCTGGGAGAGAAAAAGGGCTGAGAAAAAATCCAGATTTACTAAATCAGTTGAGATGAGGTGACACCCCAAGAATGTCACCCTGAGATAGTCTTTAAAACTAAAATCAAAACCAACACTTGAGAGGTCATCTTTTACTTAAATAACATATTGGCTCATAAAATAAAGAATACCATTTGTGAATAATGAGCACTTTTAAAACATCATCAATTTGAAACCAAATGGCTAAAAATTGTTCTATAACAAAGATAAGAAGGTAAGGGACAGGGAAACTAGAGTGCTGGAAATGGTACAACCAGAATGGAAAGATTTGAGAATGATAAAACATTGTAAACATTTTAGTTTCATATTTTCCTTTCCATTTTTACTCTTTGAATTTTTGATCATGGATTCTCAACCCTTTTTCTCTCCCAGGACACCTGAACGGTATGACACACTCCCATCAGTAAGCAGCTCTCCAAACACTGTTGACTTGATGGCACCTAACAACAACAAATACATTGTTGTTAGGTGCCATCAAGTTGGTACCGACTCATAGAGATGTTATGCACAGCAGAATGAAACACTGCCCAATCCTGGGTCAACCTCACTATTGTTGCCACGCTTGAGCCCATTGATGCTGCCATATTGCCAATCCATTTTGCTGGGGGTCTTCCTCTTTTTCTCTGACCCTCCACCTTACCAAACATGATATCCTTCTCCAGTGACAATATGTCTGAAGTATGAGAGACGAAGTTTGGCCATCCTGGCCTCCAAGGAGCACTCTGGCTGCACTTCTTCCAAAATGGATCTATTGGTTCTTTTGGCAGCCCATGGCACTTTCAATATTCTCCTCCAACTCCATAACTCAAAAGCATCAATTCTTCTACAGTCTTCCTTAATTACTGTCCAGCTTTCACATGCATATGTGGTTACTGAAAATACCATGGCTTGGGTCCGGTGCACCTTAGTTCTCAAGCTGACATCTTTGCTCTTCAACACTAAAAAAGCCTTGTGCAGCAGATTTGCCTAATGCAACACATCATTTCATTTCTCGACTGCTGCTTCCAAGAGTGTTGATAGTTGATCCAAAAAGCATGAAGTCCTTGACAATTTCAATCTTTTCTCCGTTGATAAAAATGTTGTATATTGGTTCAGTGGTGAGGATTTTTGTTTTCTTTACATTGAGATGCAATCCATACCAAAGGCTGTGCTCTTTGATTTTCATCAGTAAATATTTTAAGTCCTCTTCACTTTTAGCAAGCAGGGTTGTATCATCTGCATATTGCAGGTTGTTAGTGAATCTTCCTCCAATCCTGATGTCTCGTTTTTCTTCATATAACCTAGCTGCTCAGATTATTTGCTCAGCATACAAGTTGAATAAGTATGGTGGAAGAATACAACCTTGTCACACACCTTTCTTAATTTTAAAACATTCAGTGTTCCCATGTTTTGTCCGAACAACTGCCTCTTGGTCCATGTACAGATTCCTCATGAGCACAATTAAGTGTTCCAGAATACTCATACTTCATAATGTTGTCCATAGCTTGTCATGATCCACACAATTGAAAGCCTTTGCATAGTCAATAAAGCACAGGTAAACAGCTTTCTGATATTCTCTACTTTCAGCCAAGATCCATCGGACATCAGCAATGATACACCTCATTCTCGGCCTCTTCTGAATCTGGCTTGAGCCTCTGGAAGTTCTCTGTCAATGTATGATTGTAGCCGTTTCTGTATTACCTTTAGTAAAACTTTACTCACATGGGATATCAAAGATATTGACCAATGATTTCCGCATTCCGTTGGGTCACCCCTCTTTGGAATGGGTACAAATACAGATCTCTTCCAATCAGTTGGCCAGATACTTGTCCTCCAAATTTCTTGGCAGAAATGAGTGAGTGCCTCCTGTGCCACCTCACTTTCTTGAAAGATTTCAATTTTTATTCCATCAATTCCTGGTGCCTTGTTCTTTGCCAATTCCTCTAATGCACCTTGGACTTCTTCCTTCAGTATCATTGGCTCTTAATCATATGCTACCTCTTGAAACAGTTGAACATCAACCATTTCCTTTTGGTACAGTGACTCTGTGTATTCATTCCATCTTCTTCTGATGCCTTCTGCATCAATCAATAATTTGTCCAGAGAATCTTTCACTAAGAAAGTCGAGACTTGAATTTTTTCTTCAGTTTCCCCAACTTGAGAAATGCTGAGTGTGTTCTTCCGTTTTGGTTTTCTGACTCCAGATCTTTGCACAGTTTGTTGTAATATTTGGCTTTATCTTCTTGAGCTGACCTTTGAAATTTTCTGTTCAGCTCTTGTAACTCCTCATTTCTTCCATTTGCTTTAGCATCTCTATGCTGGAGAGCAAGTTTCAGTGTCTCTTCTGACGTCCATTTTGACCTTTCCTTTTTTCTTGTCTTCTCAATGACTTTTTGCTTTCTTCCTATATTATGTTCTTGATGTCATCCCACAACTCTTCTGGTCTTTGGTCTTTTAGTGTTTAATGTATCAAATCTGTTCTTCAGATGATCTCTAAATTCAGGTGGGATGTATTCAAGGTCATATTTTGGCTCTCATGAACTTGTTTTCATTTTCTTCAGCTTCAGTTTGAATTTGCATATGAACAATTGATGGTCTGTTCCACAGTCTGCCCCTGGCCTTAACAACAACATAGGCTATGCATATATAGTTATGTGTGTGCATGTATGTATATCTGTGTAGACCATGGGGTTTCAAAAAATGAAATTAAAGATAATGGAATTTTTCCATGAAATTTTAGGAGCCCCATCATATAACAAACCACATCAAGAACACAATTACAGATACTTTTGAGACATAACCAAACACCTCAGAAAATTAGTTTTCTGGGTTTGAAGGCTTCAGAATATAGTTTCTTGATACAACTCAGTTAATTGGCATAACATAGTTCATAAAGCATACAAGCAATTCCTGGATTACAAATGAGTTCCATTCCTAAATCTGTCTTAAGTCAGATTTGTACATAAATCCAAATAGTTAGGCATAGTTCACATTTAGCTAGCCAAATGTTTACTGTAGTATATTATATAGTATATAGTGTACCTTCCTATGCATAAAAACATTAAAGAAATGCTTCCAGATATGCTAAAACATATTTAAAACAATAATATAGAAATAATAAAAACGGTTTGATGTGTGTTGCATACTAGCACCTAGTTGCTATTACTAACCATTGTATGTTGTTGTTGTTGTTATGTGCCGTGGAGTCGGTTCCGACTCATAGCGACCCTGTACAATGTTTCCCAGGCTGTAAATCTTTACGGGAGCAGAATGCCTCATCTTTCTCCCGTGGAACAGCTGGTAGTTTCGAACTGCTAACCTTGCGGTTTGCAGCCCAATTTGTAACCACTATGCTATCAAAGCTCCTAACCATTGTATATACCTCAAAAACTTAAATACTAGGCTTTGGGGGTGGGGAGAGTTGGTTTGTAACTCTAAGGTATAGTGCAAGTCATAACCCAGGGACTATCTGTATGTCCTACATCCTAGTTTTATGAATCGTATCTGAGGTCTTAAAAGCTTGAAAATAGCCATCTAAGATAAAACCATTGGTGTCTACTTGTACAGAACCAAAGAAAAAGAAGGGACCAAAAACTAGAGAAGAACGTAATCTATAGAATTATACAGTTTATACAGTTTGTGAAAACTTAGCACTGCCTTATCTACCCTGAGACCAGAAGATCTAGATGTTGCCATAGCCAAACCTACCATTCTGATCAAGACCACAACAATGGATCCTAATGGATTCGGAGAAAAATGTGAAACAGAAGTAAAAATTTTACAAAAAAATCCAGACTTACTAAACCAGTTGAGACTAGGTGACACCCCAAGAATATCACCCTGAGATAGTTTTTTAAATCAAAATTAACATTTGAAAGACCACCTTTAGTGTTCTGGAAATGATACAACCAGAATGGAAAGATTGAGAATGATCAAACATTATAAAAAATGTAACCAATGTTAATGAACAATTTGTATACAAATTGTTAAATGGGAGTCTAATTTGAGGTGTAATTTTTCACCTTAAACAAAATCTAATACGTGTGTTATTTTCATAAAAGAGAGGAGGAGGATTTGGTTTGAATACCTACCCTACCTATGGTTGTATTTTATGAAAACCTCATCACACCATCCCATAATCAGCAGTTTTTCTATAGAAAACGATGGAAAAGGTGATAAACAGACTTCTATGTTTGTATGACTGTTGACACCCACAATGAGTACAATGAGATGAGAATTTTTAAATACAGGTATGGTGAGCAAAGGAAAAAATAAAATTACTAAAACCAAGGACTTCACAATTAATTATCTATGAAAATTACACATATACACAAAGCAGACACAGACATCCTGTTCAGTTACTAGACGATCAAAATGCCTAGATTTTTAAAGTCATACCCACTTTCTCACAAAGAAATGGCATTTCAGAGAAGAGACTAAATTATCTTGATCTGAGGAAAGCCCAGTTTAAGGAAAAGTATAAATATAAACAAAATTAAGTGCTTAATTTGTATATTTTGAGAGTATTCTCAAATACATGTGTTCATGTATTCATTTACCAAAAAGCATTTGCTAAACGTTTACTTTAAGATTAAAACAGCAATATCCAGCAATTTAGTGAATTCAAATTCTATTGATCATAAAAACTTGATTCATGGATTTATTCAATAAATATTTGTTGACTATCTACTAATGTTCTGGAGAGTTTTCCATATGCTAGAAATAAAGTACTGAACCAACAGACAAAGTCCAAACTCTCATGAAGATTACATTCTCCTGGCAGAGAAAGAGAATTATTACATAGCTTCGTAAGATGATGTCAGGTGGTGATGACGTGCTATAAGAAAGCCAATGTCAGGTAGGAAGCCAGAGGTGCTATCCTAACTCAACAAGTTCTAGAAAGCCCCCCTACTACTTTCTAAACCTATGTAACAACAAAACAGTTTGAGAACTGAGAATTCTTGTCTCCTATCTGGTTTTGAAATTAAACTCTCCTCAATCTCATCTACTCCCACAGGTTTAACTCTAACCTGTATAAAACAGATCCCTATCTCCAGCAATGACCTTTTCTCTGAGTTCTAATTCCATTTTGCCAAGAACATAATCAACAGGTCTAAAACTAAACTCACTATTTTCTCCCTTTGCTCTTCACCCCACCATAAGGCTATCTTTCATTGTCCTAGTACCTCCATTTTTGCCAGTAACTGCATCTTTTCAGAAATCCCTGGAGGTCTCAAAGATTCTTTTACTCTTTCTGCTCTTAACTGCCCTAATTAGTTCCTCTCCAAAATGCATCCCACTTATCTGTTAGTCCTCAAGGATCTCTGGTAGCGTAGTGGTAACGAATTGGGCTGTTAACCTCAAGGTCAGCAGTTCAAAACTGCCAGCCATTCCGTGGGAGAAAGATGAGGCATTCTACTCCCGTAAAGATTTACAGCCTCAGAAACCCTGTACAAGGTCGCTATGAGTAGGAACCGACTCCACGACATACCATGACCACCACCACCATCACATTCAAGAGAAAGAAGTTGGATCTTTGACCGGAAAAACCATACTATTAGTATTTTCCCTTGTTCAACCACAGTTGGACCTTATGACATCCCGTCTCAAAACTAAATACCTATGCCTGGTTTTCACACGCTCTGAAATCCTTCAGCATGCAATTGTTCAAATTATTCTGAGAAACAGCCCATCAATTCTTTCTCCTATACTTTTACTCAAACTGGCATTTTTGCCTATAAAGTGTTTTATCCTGTGCTTATAAGCATAGGGTTTTGAAGTCAAACAAAACAGGCCCAAATCTCAGCTCCCTTCATTTAATAACCATGTATCTTTAATTAACTTTTCTAAGACTGTTTTCATATCCATAAAATAGGGATAAAAAGAGCAAATGATACTCAGGGAGGAAGTCCAAACTGCTCTGAAAGAATTGGCAAAGAACAAGGCACCAGGAATTGATGGAATGAAAATTGAAATCTTTCAAGAAAGTGAGGCGGCACAAGAGGCACTCACTCATCTCTGCCAAGAAACTTGGAAGACAACTATCTGGGCGACTGTTTGGAAGAGATCCATATTCGTGCCCATTCCAAAGAGAGGTGGCCCAACAGAATGTGGAAATCATCGGACAATCTCTTTGATATCTCAAGCGAGTAAAGTTTGCTAAAGGTAATACAGAAATGGCTACAATCATACATTGACGGAGAACTTCCAGAGGGTCAAGCTGGATTCAGAAGAGGCTGTGGAACAAGAGATATCATTGTTGATGTCCGATGGATCTTGGCTAAAAGCAGAGAATACCAGAAGGATGTTTACCTATGCTTTATTGACTACGCAAAGGCTTTCGATTGTGTGGCTCATGACAAGCTATGGACAACATTGAGAAGTATGAGTATTCCAGAACACTTAATTGTGCTCATGAGGAATCTGTACCTGGACCAAGAAGCAGTTGTTCGAACAGAGCATGGGAACCCTGAATGTTTGAAAATTGGGAAAGGTGTGCGACAGGGTTGTGTTGTTTCACCATACTTATTCAACCTGTATGCTGAGCAAATAATTCGAGAAGCTGGGTTCTATGAAGAAAAACGTGGCATCAGGATTGGAGGAAGACTCATTAACAACCTGCGATATGCAGATGATACAACCTTGCTTGCTGAAAGTGAAGAGGACTTGAAACATTTATTTATGAAGATCAAAGGGCACAGCCTTCGGTATGGATTACATCTCAATGTCAAGAAAACAAAAATCTTCACCACTGGACCAATAAACAACATTCTTATCAATGGAGAAAAGATTGAAGTTGTCAAGGACTTTATTCTTCCTGGATCAACTGTCAACACTCGCGGAAGCAGCAGGCAAGAGATCAGACAATGTATTGCATTGGTCAAATCTGCTGTATGGGAACTTTTTTTAAAGTATTGAAGAGCAGAGATGTCAGCTTGAGGACTAAGGTGCGCCTGACCCAGGCCATGGTATTTTCAATAACCTCATATGGATGCGAAAGCTGGACAGTGAATAAGGAAGATCGTAGAAGAATTGATGCTTTTGAGTTGTGGTGTTGGAGAATACTGAAAGTTCCATGGACTGCCAAAAGAACCAATAGATCTGTTTTGGAAGAAGTGCAGCCAGAGTGCTCCTTGGAGGCCAAGATGGCTAAGCTTCGTCTCTCATACTTTGGACATATTGTCCAGAGGGAACAGTCGCTGGAGAAGGATGTCATGCTGGGTAAGGTGGAGGGTCAGAGAAAAAGAGGAAGACCCCCAACGAGATGGATTAGCCAGGTGGCATCATTGATGGACTCAAGTGTGGCAGCGGTAGTAAGGTTGGTCCAGGATCGGACATTGTTTCGTTCTGCTGTGCATGGGGTCGCTATGAGTCGGTTCTGACTCGATGGCACCTGACAACAACAACAACCCCTTGTACATACTACAAATGCTTTCTCTGGCTGCAATCTGTCACCCTGAGCCTAGACTTTGACATCAATGTTGTGTTTAAGAACTCTTAATGCTGGATGTTGTTCAACACCACAAGCAAACAAATGTGATTTTTTTCACTGGTTGAAGTATTAGCATCAAACAGCAGGGCTGGACAGTTCCATGATGTTTTGGCCTCTTTCAGGATAAGTGAGATGCCAAAGACCAATTGAACAGTCTTGCCCAGCCATCGCTCAGTTTCCTCCAACTGCTGACTTCCACATACACCCTTAAACTCACCTCCTTTGCCCTTGACAGAGACACAAAATGGGAAGTTCTTATTATCTTTGTAATAACTATCCACAAACAATTGCTTAAATAATTCTTTCACCTGCTTTTTTCCATTCTGAGTTATTTGTTCAACCAAAATTCGTGGAGCACCCTGGGCTAAACTGCAGTGGTAACAGGAGCTCGGCAGGGGGAGGGAGAGGAGAGTCAAAATCAGAACTTGACATAATTTCTATTTTCAAGTTTCTCTTGGTTTGATTCCTCTTTATTCACATGGCCTAGTCCCACATCTATGGATCTGGTCCTCCTAATCCTCCAGTAAGTTTCTTAAGGTTTTCTTTTAAACTTGGAACTGCACAACAAGTAATCTGTATTTCCAAAGGGTCTGACTCATTATTCCAACAATGCGCAAAATTATGATTCCTGACCACAACCTTGTTTATAGTATGTTGCATACGCACACACATACATTAACATTCCAAGGTAATGATGTAGACACAAAGAAAACTGAGCAGAGAAAAAAACTTTTTGACCTCAAGCCAAAACCATTGGAATAGCTATGATTTCCCTGCTAAGAACCAATTTTGCCTTTTTGGAGAGAAAATATCACCCTTATTTTGAATGCATGATTTACAATATTAGCCACTCTATAAAACAGGTGGGTATCAAATAGCAAATTTGACTGAAATAATCAGAAGACTGGGATGCACACATAGCAACCAATGCTAAAAGGTGTCTGAAAGTCTGGCATCAATATTAAAAGTGCACACTTCAAAGGAGTCCTGGTATGATGCTGTGGGATAAAGCACTGGACCGCAAGGTGGGTTTGAACCACAAGGACGGCAGTTCAAACTTGCCAGCCACTCCTTGGAAACCCTATGAAGGGTCGTTACGAGCCAGAACTGACTTGATGGCACTTTAATAACAACAAGCACACGTCAAAACATCTAAATTCATGAGAAATTCATTTTAATATGTGGAAATTTAGCATTGTATATGCATAACACCTAGGTGATTAACAGAGTTTTGTTAAGTTTAATTCAGCTATTGAGTATTAAGTATAGAGAACATAGCACTCCATCATCGTTGCTTTAACATAATTATGACAGAATTTATTTTTCCACATGGTAAAATTACATATATAGGTTCTATAGAAAGACTCCAATAACTTTTTTTAACTGAAATCCAATATACCTAAGAACTTTGCTACTCGAAGTACAGATGTTATACTAATAAAATCAGTATTACCTGGGAGCTTGCTAAAAATGCAGAACCACAAGCTCCACCCCACACCTACTGTAAGTTTTTGCACAGTAAAGTTTAGAAGTACTGTCTTAAAAGACAAATACCAAATTATTCCTAATTCCTCAGAACATTTTATACTTTAAACCCAAGTACATTTATTGATATCTCCACTCATCCTATAAATAAATCCTGTACCCAAAAACCTACAGCTACCAAGCTGACTATGATTCATAGTCCCGATGTATTGGAATAGATTCTATGAGAAATATAAACTAGAAAAAGATCATGTGAGAGAATAATAATCAGAGATGCCAAAAATATTCATTTCTACTATGGGAACGACCTATGGAAGAAATGTAATTGCTTATTAATGCACTCTGCAATAGTTGGGATGGTAGAAAACAAAGGAGTGGGTTTGGGAGTTGCCCAAAGCTCCCACCTGCAGAAGCCTCCCCAGTGGGCCCTTCACCAGAGATGTTACTAGCAATGTTCTTACAAGTCTTGGGTTCCTGAGAGGAGCAAGGCAAAAGGCTGCAAGCTGCCCCTTTCTTTATAATCCCAGATGCTGTGTCCACAGATAGCTTAACAAATAAGAGGCTGTCTGTCCCCAAAACATAAGCCCAAACTCTCATCAATTCTGTTTCAGATTTAACTGTGGTCTTCATACTGTGTGAAGGGTTATGGTGGTTATCAACTAAAACTTTATCAGTTAAGTCTGAACAGGAAATAGCTGGCAACCAGGTATGAGACAGGGAAGTGGACGGTCCTCAAGGAAATTAGAGTCCTAGAAAGAGTTGGACCTCTACACCGTGCACCTTTGCAAATATCCCAGTGGCCAGGCAGCAAGAATACTGTCTATGGAAACACACATCCCCAAATTCAAATCTAAGCTCTCAGTTTACTGATCAGTGATCTGGAGCCAGTTGATCAATACCTGAGCCTTAATTTTCTCATCTCTGTCTGCTTCCAAAAAGATTTACAGCCTCAGAAACCCTAGGGAGCAGTTCTAGTCTGTCCTATCGGGTTGTTATGAGTGGGAATCAACTTGATGGCAGAGAGTGGTGGTACAATTGAAGTTCATAAGGCCTATTTTGAATTCTGTTAAGAGGGCTAAATGAGAACTTGCTGGGAAGTCCCAAAGCAAGTAAGTATTTGTTGTTGTTATTAAGTGCTGTCAGTCCCTTTGGACTCATAGTGACCCTGTATAGAGGAGCAGCTGGTGGGTTTGAACTGCCAATCTTATAGTTAGCAGTGCAGTGCTAATCCTACAGGGTTAATTCCATATCCATTAACTCCCCCAGAATCAGTAAAATATTCTCATCCACTAATTTTAGAAGGAAAGTATTTTACCTCTCAGACAGTCTGAATTACAGGAAAAGAAAATGCTTTAATAAAAAAACACATATCCTAACTTTAATGAGTCTCTTCACCAAAACTGTGAGGAAGCATGATGCTCTGAGTGGGTGAAAGTTTGCATAACCCTGACACTATCAGCAGTAGAGAGCTGAATTCCCCTGTAGATATGTTCATGTGTACACTGCTCCCATGGAAAATAGTAAAAATGATGATTATACAACCTAGAGGGGAAATTTAACCAATCGGTTATAAATATGCTTAACCACCACAAAGCATACTTCACAAGAAATCGCAGGAAAATGCCTATCATAGCAAAATTCATAATAACTTTGAGATAGTTTCAGAATTGATTAAGAGATTACGTTTAAAAGAAGTTGATGAAATTAAGAATCCCAGGAACCTTAGGAAACATCCCGCTGCCCAATTTGACCACATCTGTCAAGGCCTACAGAGTACCTGGGCCCTACTTGGTTAGACTGTCTACCCTTCTCACCCTCTGGAGTTCAGCATCAGGCCAAGAAAGCCAAAAGGTGACGTTTAGGCTGCGCCCTTGCCATCTTCCTGTTAACCTGATGAAAAACCAAAGGCCATCAGATCAGTGTCATCTATGAACTTTTCTCAGGAGCAATTCATTAGAGATCTAAGAATCAGAAATTCTTCCCCTCAGTGGTGCTCTCCATGACTTTAGCTTCTAAGAGGTTGGCTTGTTTCAAGAGAAAACATGAAGAGAAGGTTTTGCCTCACTGTGTCTGGGCAACTAAATGAAGCCAACCAGAATCATCAACATCACCTCCATACTGGAAAAGATCCTGCCAGATCTTCTACTACTCCATGTACATAGCCACAATGGGGTCCTTCCACTAAGCATAATGTTAGAAAGAAGAAGGAGAGATGTGGTGGACCAAATGTTGTATTCTGAAGCCAAATAGAGACTGCAGGGTTTATCTGCATGTTTGAATGATCTGTGGCTGATCACCTCCATGATCAGAAAGTACTGAGGGTGATGAATGAGCTTGGGAAATTCTTCTCACCCAAGAGAAGCAAAAAATATTTCACCTAGCCAGATTATCTATTTCTTTAGATACCAGGTTTAAAGTGAGGTAATTCATAAAGTGACAGATTTAACCTGTTTTACCAAGTGCTTAAAACTGATATAATAAATGTCAGTAATCATCATCCTCTTTGGGACACACACATCCTCGTGATGAGACCTATTATCTATTCCACCTAAAAATGTGCTTTTATCCACACAGAACCCCTCAAAATACTGTATACAGACTGCAATGAATCTGTGATTCCAGACAAGCCAACAAATTTCTATGGTTCCTCATTCATCAACAAAGTTCTATGGTCCCTCATTCATAAAACGGTCTTGAAATGTGTGTGAATCTTACAGAAATAATATAAGAATTAATAAAGATATGCTGTAAAACATTTTGATCTACTCAGTTTTCCATAATGATAGTTTTACGTTTAGCCACTGAAAGTGTGCCTCTAAGCCCTTTCACATCAGACCTTATCAGATGTTTCGTCATAGGGGTATCATGACAAAACATGATCTAGTCCTACATCACTAACACCAGAATGTTACACTGAATTTACCCTGTGGTCATCATCTGTACTAGCCACCTCCTCTAACTGCATCTTAGTTCTTCAGAGGCAAATAGCCAAGATTCATAGCCACTACCAAATTGTTTTTTTTAATGGATTTTCTTTCTCCAAAAGACTACCCCCCACTATTTTGGCCCCAAACAAGAATTACTATCCACGTACCGAAAAGTAATTAAAAGGAAATAATCATAATACAGGGAGAGAGAAAAGAAAATTGAACAAACTTTTCATACTAAATATCAAATAACAAAAATGTACCTTTATGTTTGAAGAGCCAAGTCATACAACTACGTAAAAGCAAATAGTTTCCAGCTGTAATCAGTGATAATAACCCAAGTACGTGAAAGCCTAAGAAAGACGATCAGTTTCCTTTTGAGGTTACATGATAAGCAGCAGTTAAGCAGCCTTTTTCTCTAAGCACTCCAGCGGTGACGGCGTCTGACCTCGTGGCGGACACCAGACCTCGCGCCGGCCCCCTTTATACATGTGAGGGGTAGGGGTGGGGGAAGTGACGAGCCTGTGTTCTAAAATACAAAATACGGTCATCCTCTCGTCCCACCGGGGCTGCGTGGGCTCAGAGGAGGGGCAGAGCGGGTGAGAGCAATGAGGACGAGGCTCGTGGACTTTTTCTGCACACTGGAAATTCCCAGACCGAAACGGTAACGACCAGAATTTCGGACATCCCCCCTCAAGGCAGACTCCAAGACCTGGACTGGCACAGTGCAGAGAGTCTGAGGCATAGTTACAGATCAAATTTTCCTCTTTGGGACACCTTTTTAAAATATTTCAATTTGCCCACTGCCGGGCATTAGAATTGCCTCTTTAAATTTCGTTTTGTTCTATAGTCTTTAAATGTGTGTGTGTGTGTGTGTGTGTGTAGTGTATGTGTTGGAGGGTTTTTTAATACGGTAATCAGAAAGTAGTGTCTCTATTACGTGCCCTTATTGGCAAGACCCAGGAATCTCCCGCTTAAGCAGTGATCTTTGTCACATGATTTACTGAGATTTACTGGATATAACAGTGAATGAACGTTGCACAACTTAGTAGAGGTTTCTCCTTAGGACATTTGATTTCATTTGTCACTTCTTTAATTTTGGGGGCAGGGTTGTTTTTGTTGATAAGTGCCATCGAGTCGGTTCCGACCCATAGCGACCCTGTACAGGGTTTCCGAGGGTGTAAATCTTTTACGGGAGTAGAAAGCCTCATCTTTCTCCCACGGAGCAGCCCGATTCGTAACCACTACGCTACGTAGTGGCTACGAATCGCTTCGAACTGCAAGGTCAGCAGTTCAAAACTGCCAGCTGTTCCGTGGGAGAAACATGAGGCTTTCTGCTCCCGTAGAGATTTACAACCTCGGAAACCCTGTACAGGGTCGCTATGAGTCGGAACCGACTCGACGGCACTTAACAACATCAATCTCTGTACAGAAGAGTCCTGGTGTGGTGCTGCGGGTTAATGCGCTGGATTATAAGGTCGGCGGTTCAAGCTCACCAGCGGCTCCTCAGAAACCCTAAGTTGTTAAGTGCGGTTGAGTCGGTTCCGACCCATAGCGATCTTGTATAGGGTTTCCTACAGAGTCGCTCTGAGTTGGAACCACTCGACCAAACTTAACAACAATCTCGGTACAGATTGTTGTTGTGTGGTGCTGTGGGTTAAAGTACTGAACCACAAGGTCGGTGGTTCGAACTCACCAGCCACTCCGCGGAAACCCTACACAAGGTAGCTATGAGTCGGCACCAACTCTACAACACTTAACAACAATCCCGGCACAGCTCCTATTTTAATAAACTTCACCAGGTGTTGTTACAACTGGGCTTTGTAATTACACAGGAAATGACGTCCAATTGTCCAAGAGCAATGTTTGTCTAGAGCTACACACCTGGGGTGGCACTGTAGGATAAGCATTGGAGTACTAATCGCAAGGTTGGTGGTTCAAACCATTCAGTCGCTCCTTGGAAACCCTATACTGGGTCTTTATGAGTGGAAACTGACTCAACTTGACGACACTTTACAACACCATCACACTGAGAAGGGTTTCCTCTCCAAAAGCACAGAAAATTAAAAGGCAGAATATAATGTATATTTACTCTTAATAAATCAAAATGTAAGTACACTTTTTTTTCCTTAAATGTTTTATTGTGAATTATGTGATAGTTTACATGGGAGAACATTAGTTTTACATTCATTCTATCATATATTGCCATGGTTACAATCCCCTCCATG
>NW_006408638.1:7089184-7091355 GCF_000296735.1 Chrysochloris asiatica | reverse complement strand
ATAAGCTTGAGGAGAATGCACATTCTAGGTTCTGGGGGAGAATAATACTAAAGTTAAGAAAATGAATACACTTAAAGTGGAATTTCTGGCATTAGCAACTAGATAAGGTGAAACCGTTCCATTATTATCCATAAGGTTTCTTTCTTCTGCTAGAAAAGGGCGTCATGTTAGTAGCAGGTCAGCAGAAAACGAGGGAAACCCTTAATGGGATGGACTGATACAGTATCTACAATGAACTCAAACATATCAATGACCATGAAGAAGTCACAGGAATGGGAAAAGTGTCCTTCAGTTATGCATAAGGTTATCAGGAGTCAGCACTGATGCAATGGCAACTAACAACAAAAACAGCAATGTAAAAAAGCTGAAGTCACCCCAAACTCACAAAGATAATGTTCAGCAGTTTTTTCTTAAAGGAATTGTTCTGTGGTTTTACTTGGGCGTTTATTTCCTGTACCTGTCAGCAGCTGCTATTCCCTTTACTTGGATCCTGATATGTAACACACAGAAATGCAAAGGTTTACCAAATTTACTCTTGTCAATCTGAAGCTTAATAGTTAGAGTCAGGAAGTGTTGAGCAACAGATATTTAATAAAATAATGGCTGTTCGAGATGGTAAATACATATTGGAACACAGAAGTTCTCTTTTGTAGTTGCTAAAAAAACGGTTACTTTAATAGTATAATTTTTATACTATTAAATATATAATTTGAATATATAATTAATTCAAATTAAATATATAAATATACTTATAAATATATAAAGCTCCATAGAGTTTTCCTGCTATGATCTTTTGAAAGCAGATGACCAAGTTTTTTTTCTAAGGTGCCTCTGGTTAGGTTCAAACTACCAACCTTTTGCCTACAGTTGAGCACTCAACCTATTTGTGATACCCAAGGATCCCACAATTTACACAAAGGGCCTTATAGACTCCCAACTTTGGAAGTAGCCTCAAATCAGTCATTTATGTTCTAGAATATGAAAAAAATCCACCAAGTGAAATTAAGCCTGCCATTTCAAGATAAAAATCCATATTTAATCCAATTAAATTATATAGACATCATTCTTTTAATACAGATATGTGTCACGTCAATTCCATCTCAGAGTGAACTTACATAGGGTTTCAGAGACCCTACAATACATTCTGTGAAATAGGACATTATGTGGTTTTGGCATTGTGGAAACACTTTATGGGAGCCCACTCCCAATCATCCTCAACAGGACTGATGCTGATGCTACTGAAGGAGCCTCAAACAAGCACTGGCAATGGCAGCGGCTGAGTGGGCAACAGCAGGAGCAGAACATTAGGAAGTGAGGAGGCCTGGGATCTGTTCCCAGCACTGCCCACTGTTACCCTGCATGAGCAGCAAGAGCAGCTCAGCCCCACAGCCTCTGCGATCACTAGAAGCCTGTCTCCTGAACAAAAACGAAGAGCCTGCATCCATAGCCACCTCTTCTGCTACACCTACCTGTATCCTACCATGGGCCAGTTGCTGCCAGAGTCTGAGTTTGGAGGTTTTGAAACCATTGTTGCTACTGTTGTTGTTAGGTCCTATCAAGTTGATTCTGACTGATAGGTGACTCTATGGACAACAGAACAAACAACTGCCTGATCCTGTGCCATCCTCACAATTGTTATATTTGAGTCCATTGCTGCTGCTGCTGTGTCAGTCCATTTCATTGGGGGCCTTCCTCTTTTTCCAAGGACTGGTCCCTCCTGATAACCTGTCCAGAGGATGAGAGACAAATTCGCACCATCCTCGCTTCTAAAGAACATTCTAGCTGTGTTTCTTCCAAAACAGATTTGTTTGCTCTACTTGCAGTCCATGATACTTTCAATATTCATCACCAATACCATAATTCAAATTATCAGTTCTTCTAGGATCTTGCTTATTCATTGTCCAACTTTCACATGCATATGAGACTATTGAAAATACATGGCTTGGTCAGGTTCATCTTAGTCTTCAAACTGATACCTTCACTCTTTAACACTTTTAGGAGGTAATATGCATCATATTTGCCTAATACAATGTCTTTTGATTTCTTGGCTGCTGCTTCCAGGAGTGTGTTGATTGTGGGTCCAAGCAAAACAGTGTTTGACTTCAATCTTTTCTCCATTTATCATGATGTTACTGGTTGGGACAATTGTGAGGATTTTTGTTTTCTTACAA
>NW_006408638.1:7048718-7088254 GCF_000296735.1 Chrysochloris asiatica | reverse complement strand
TGAGTCAGTACCGACTCAATGGTACCTAACAACAACATGCCTGTGATTATGGACCCATTTATAAATGAGTTGCTAAGGACTAAAGATTAAAGTAGGATTAAGGAGTCCTGGGTGTGGCGCTGTGGGCTAATGCATCAGACTGCAAAGTCATTTGAACTACAAGGTCGGTGGTTCAACCTCACCCGCTGCTCCTTGGAAACCTTATACAGACAGGGTCGCTATGGGTTGGAATCAACTCGATGGCACTTAACAACAACGAGTAAAGATTACAGTGGAACTAAGGATTAGGGAAGCCTCCACAGTACTAAACGGAGTGACTAAAATCACTACCCTTAGTTTCCCTTGGGGGTGAGGTCTGACTTCAATTTATAAGACTGCTTTGGAAAAAGTTACCCTAGATTTTGCATATGGCTCATTACGTCTGACCTTCAGTTCATGGAACTTTCGGCCCATCAGCTGACCTGATTCACCAGCTCCTAAAGCTTCCTGCAACAGCCTGTCATCTGACCTGAGACTATGTAGGTGAGGAGAGTCCTCCAGGCTGATCTGGAGCTTGGCAGCCTCAACAATTGCTCATGCGCCATTTATTTTGACAATTGTGAGTTTTGTGATTATGTTGCAGCATGTGCAACACCCTGGGACTTGAAGAAACAGAAGAGTGGTGAATGAGATGAAGGACTATGGAGGGACATACCATGTTGGAAAAGTCGAATAGTTGGGTTATCTTTAACCTCCAACTCATAGGGACCAAGCTTGTGTTGATCTTTATAGAAGAAATTATTCATACAATAAATACTTTAAATCCTCTGCTTTCAGCAAGTAAGGTTTTGTCACTGCAAGTTATTAGTCTTCCTCCAATCCTGATGCCACATTCTTTTTCATACAATCCAGTTTCCAGATTATTTGTTCAGCATACAGACTGAATAAATATTGTGAAAGACTACAACCCTACAGCACACCTTTCCTGATTTTAAACCCTTCAGTGTTCCCCTTGTTCTGTTCTAATGACTGTCTCTTGATCGATGTACAGTTCTCATGAGCACAATGAAGTGTTCTGGACTGCACATACTTCATAATGTTAGCTATAGTTTGTTATGATCTACATAGTCAAATGCCTTTGCATAGTCAATAAAGCAAAAGTAAACATATTTCTGGTATTCTTTGCTTCCAGTCAAGATCCATCTGATATCAGCAGTGATATCCCTTTTTTTCATGTCCTCTTCTGAATCCAACTTGAATTCCCTGTGAATGTATTGTTGCAACTGTTTTTCAATTATCTTCAACAAAATTTCACTTGTATATGGTATTAATTATATTGTTTGATGATAATAAAAGAGAGCTATTTTTCCTTAAAAAAAACTTACAGGACCAGACATACACAGAGACTGCAGAAAATGAAATTAGAGTTTTTCCACAAACTTTTTGAAGCTCCCTCATATTTGCAGTTGTTGTTGTTATTGTTAAGTGCCATCAAGTCAGTTCCAACTCACAGGGTTTACGGGACTGGATACTGGATTAGAACCACCAACCTTTCAATTAGCAATCCAATACATATCCTACAGTGCCACATCAGCTGGATGTTGTCTACACAGACATCAAGCAAAGCAAACCTGCAGTTTTTATAAGTCTAAATGTTCAATCACTGGACCAATACACAACATTCTTATCAACAGAGAAAAGATTGAAGTTGTCAAGGACTTCATTCTTCTTGGATCAACTATCAACACTCACAGAAGCAGCAAATCAAATGACGTGTTGCATCAGGCAAATCTGCTGCACAAGACCTTTTTAAAGTGTTGAAAAGCAAAGATGTCAGCTTGAGGACTAAGGTGCACCTGACCCAAGCCTGGGTATTTTCAATAACCTCATATGCATGTGAAAGCTGGACAGTGAACAAGGAAGACGGTAGAAGAATTGATGCATTTGAGTTATGGTGTTGGAGAAGAATATTGAAAGTGCCGTGGGCTGCCAAAAGAACAAACAGATCTATGTTGGAAGAAGAGCAGCCAGAGTGCTCCTTGGAGGCCAGGATGGCCAAACTTCGTCTCTCATACTCGGACATATTGTCAGGAGGGACCAGTCGCTGGAGAAGATGGAGGGTCAGAGAAAAAGAGAAAGACCCCCAGTGAGATAGATGGATTGGCCAAGTGGCAGCATCGACTCAATGGCACCTAACAACAAATGTTCAACCATATGGGACAACTTATATAAATAATGATAATGCCATTAGGTGAACTGCTAGGTAGAGCTTTAAAATTAAGACTATTAACAGAAAATGTTCATATCGCATACACATAAATTATATATTTTCAGTGTGGTTTAAGAAAAAAGTGGAAGGAAGTATAACAAAATGCTAATACTCATTGTATTCAGATGACAGAAATTTTAAAGAATTATCTATTTTATTTTTCTTCTATAGTTTATATTTTTAATTGTCATTTAAGTTTATAAGGAAAATAAATACTTCTGTTAAGTTGTCATGCTAATATTCACACCTACATGTTATTAGCCTAAAATAAACTTTCCAGAAGAAATTAAATTATTTTATTATTCTGCAAAAGATTTAGGTAATATTCCAATCCCTATACTTACGCCTTTTTTTTTTTTTTAATTCCATACCAAAGCATAGAGAGCCAGTCTGGAAGAGAGGAGGAAATGATTGTGAATACTTCAAAAAATTGTGTCATCAAATGTTTATGAATATATGTTACCAAATAAAAAAGTAACAGAAACTAAACTAGATCACAAGAAATCATTTGTACTAGTAGCATTACTCCAAACCATTCAAGTGCCAGTGTCCCCTTTCTTCTTGAAACTCTCCAAGGAGTCAGATGCTATAATCTCTGTCAGTAATCCTTCTTGAGAAATGGTCAAAAGTTCTTTCTTGAAACATAAAACCTCTCTTTACAAAAGTTCACTAAGTTGTAGTTTAAAGGGGCTATGTTGTTGTTGTTGTTAAGTGCCATCAAGTCGGTTCCAACCCATAGCGACCCTGTACAGGGTTTCCGAGGCTGTAAATCTTTACGGGAGAATGCCTCATCTTTCTCCCGCGGAGCAGTTGGTAGTTTCGAACTGCTGGCCTTAAGGTTTGCAGTCCGATTCGTAACCACTATGCTACCAGAGCTCTAGTCTTGCATAGCTTAGTTCAAATCCAAACTTAAATTCCTTACTCTTTTAGATGGAGCTAATACCACCTACACTACTGGATCATGATCATAATTAAATAAATTCTGGCAAAATGCTTGAAAAAATAGACAAGCAATGTTACGGTCCAATTTTCATCTTCCCTTCCGCCTTAGTCAGTGTGTCTCAGAATGTGGATGAGAACCATTGCATCAAAGTCACCTGTCACATAGGCTGAGTCCAGAATTCCCAGAGGCATTGCCCTTAATTCTACATTTTTATCAAATAATGATCTTTAGGTACTCTAAAGCTTAAGGAACGTTAAAATAAAGGCATCATGACATGGTTAATAGTTGAATATCTTCAGACTTAGAAAATATAGTTTACCCTTGAATAACACAGGTGTAAACTGTGTGGGTCCACTTATATGCAGATTTATTTTTTAATGATTTTTACACTAATCATCTGCCTACAAGCAGTTCACCTCTCCCGTAAATTGTGTATCACAGCAAAAAGTCATCCCTCACAGTTCTCCCATATATATTTCATCATGTTTAATGTGATACCCTAAGCCTTGAATAATACCATTGGACCTATACAAAGTGCCAGTAGTGATGCTGGAAGCACTCCCAAGAATGAGAGAAAAGTCAAGACATTAGCAGAGAAGGGTGAGTTGTTTGATATGTACCACAGATTGAGGTCTACAGCTGCAGTTTGCCCCATTTCTAAATAAATGAATCCAGCATACAAATGATTGTAAACTAAAGAAAAGGAAAATCCGTGAAGCTGCTGCTGCACCATGTCAGCAGACATGAAAATGCTTCACTTTTTATCAACTATCTTTCTGTTTCCTATTGAAAATGTAGCTTTACATGGATGCAATATAAATGTACACTTGTATAACATAAAATATGTTAATCAACAGTTATTCAATCAAAAGTAGTCTATTAGTTAAATTTCTGGAGAGTCAAAAGTCATGTGTGAATTTTCCATTGCATGGGTGTGTGTCGGCACCCCTAATCCCCAAGTTGCTCAAGGTCCAACTGTAATTAAATATCTTCTTTCCTCATAAAACATCTTATGGACTTGAAGATGGTCATGGTTAGGAGAGGAGGGCCTTAGACTCTTTATTCTAAACACTCAAATTCTTTGAACCATTCTTCTAAGGGTAAAACATATTGTATGCTTAATTATCGATCTTCATCTCTAGAGTCTCTCCAGTTTTTCTTCATTTTCACGTATAGATGACTAAAACTAGATTGAAATATTTTTGGATTCAAGAAAACAGTACTTACTAAAGGACCCCAAGTTAACCTGAAGTCATTTAAAATTAATAAAATAAAGACAGTCAAATAAAATCGATAATTATTTAAAATGTTGTTTCTAACCAGTAGGAATAGCAGCTTTTTATTTCCAAACATGTGACTGTGTCATTTATGTACCAATCAGGAAATAACTGTCATAGATTTTAATATCTAGCTTTAATTTCTAATTAGATCTTAATTGCAAGTTTTGGTATGCAGTTCAAGATAACAGCAAAAAAACGGGGAAAAAAAGACACTTGAAGTTGGTGGAAGTAGCTTCCACAACTTTATGATAATCAATTGCATCCTTTACATGAAATGTCAATTCTCAAAACTTTAACATTTTAGAACACAAAAATAAATTTCAGCTTATCAATGTCCCCTTCCAGTTCCAAAGTAGTTATCTTAGAATAACATCCATTATGTAAAATTTAGGTGACTCAAATAAGAAACATTCATCCAATGCAAATATCAATTTGAAGCACAGACTTTATATATACTGCATCCCTATTTCTGGATCATGATCAGAATTAAATGCTTTTTTGCTTCTTGTTGTTGTTGTTGTTAAGTGCCAACAAGTCGGTTCCAACCCATAGTGACCCTGTACAGGGTTTCTGAGGGTGTAAATCTTTACGGGAGTAGAAAGCCTCATCTTTCTCCCGTGGAGCGGCTGTTAGTTTCGAACCGCTGACCTGAAGGTTGTAACCACTATGCTATAAAAAGCAGGAAATTATAAATATCCACACTATAAAATTCTGGCCAAATACAAACATTCTGACTTTCAAGTCATTCAGAAAAGGAAGATCATCCTGAGATGAGGCAGTCTGTCTTCAGATTGTTCACAAAAGTCACTGGCCAGAAGCCCAGCTGAAGATCATACTACTTGTGCTATTCTTGCAGATGTGCTCAATTTCTTTTACCAAGTTAGCTACAAACACCACATTGTCAAGCAAACTTGCTGCTTCCATTTATGGCTGAATATTTTCATGTGTTTTGGGACCTTCATTTCCCCTTCCCAAGAAAAGTTAGTTCAAATACACTCATTAGCACCTTTGCTTACAAGAACAATATAGTGCTCTTTGGTTACAAGAACAATATAGTGTGTGTAGATTCTGATTATAATGGTTCAATGGCTAAGTCAAGGTTGGAAAGAATCCTATAGGTACATACGAGTATAAACGTAACCTGCAGTTTCTAAATGCCTTGTAACTCATTACACAAAGTCCAGTTATTTTTTAAATTTTTTTTTTCATTAGCGACAGCAATCTCTTCATGAACTTCCTATAATGCAAGTGAAGGGAAGGTCACTGGATATGATCCAGTCCCTGCTAGAACAAGCTAGGTCTCCAAGGGACACACAAAGGACAAAAACATGTCTAGCTGGTTCTTCACAATAATCTGATCTGGATGTAGCTTGTGGGGTAGATAGTGGGCCAGTGTCATCTCCCAGGCATCAACGAGATATACTCCAACCCCTGAAAACATTCTCCGAAGAATGGTGTCCAGCTGAAAGTTGTACCAGTCACTGTTGAAAAGGCTCACCTCAGGCCCCAACTCTTGGGCATTGGCCGCCCGGATGACCACCACAGTCTTAGGGCTTCGATCCAGGAGCTGGACAACTGCTCGACGAATGTTCCTGAGCCGTCGGATGTACACTTCCAAGGGGAAGGTGCTGAAGTGAGACCATATGGCTATGGCAACCACTGTGTTCTTACCTCCCACGATGCCGTTCAGCTCATTTGCCACATAGCGGAGTTCATTGCTGAAGACAGTTGTAAAGCGAATAGGTGGACCATGGCAGCGGTATTTGACCAGGATATTGTGCTTCTGGTCCACTGCAAGAAAGGGACCAACATTCTTGGGACTACCCAAGTTAAACTCCACTAAATCTGAAACAAGGAAAACTCAAATTCATAAAAACATCCAATCAAATATATGCATTCTGATTTTTCTTTACTGAGTGGCTTCAAAGAACAATTTTCAAATAAAAGAATAAAAAATGTTGATCGGTGCAATACAAATGTAAATGAAACACCTACTTTACTGCACTTAAGCCACTTTAAGTCAATGGATCTTTAACATATTTATTACTGAAGTCACACAAAATACATGACACTAAAAATAATACCATCAGTGATAAATTCTACAATGACATCAATACCTCAGAAACAAAACAATTTGTTTCACTTCTAGCTATTAAGCCAAGAAAGTTTGCTGTTTCCACTAATCATTGAATATTTAAAATTCAACTTGGCATCTAAATTTCATTATTATAACAGGAGCTCTGGTAGAATAGTGGTTATGAATCGGACTGCGAACCTCAAGATCAGCAGTTTGAAACTACCAGCTGTTCCGTGGGAGAAAGATGAGGCGTTCGGCTCCCATAAAGATTTACAGCCTCGGAAACCCTGTACAGGGTCAGTCTGAGTCAGAATCGACTCCACGGCACATAACCACCACAACCAACAAGTAACTAATAATTCTTCCAGGACAAGAGCTATAACTTGTGCTTTTATATGAATACACATTAGTAGATAAATGCCTCTTCTTTGAAATAGCTAAGAGGCAAAGAACAACCATGTTTCATTTCACCCTGAGTGGGGAAAATTATGTTCATCCCCTAGAGAAGAAGCTGTCTATCCTTATTATGCAAATAACAAAGGCAGCACTGCCCTTCCCTACCTTCCCTCTTATTTAAATCCTGCTTCAAGGCCCAGCTCCTCTAAAATCTTCTCAAAGTCTCAGGAATCAGTGACTGACGCCCTCCTTCCTACTCCAAAAAGATTACACAATTCAGTTATCACTTAACTTATGTCCCATGAGGAAAGAAGACCTGTCTCTTTTCCCTATGTGCCTGACAACCAAGAGTAAATAAATTTTGGAATTTTAATTCAAACAACACTTCATAAACATTTACTCAGTGCCAACTACTATAAAGTGCTACAAGCCAACAATGTTCAAATGAATAAATCATGATCCTCATAGACAAGGGAGTCCTGGTATGGTGCTGTGGGATAAAGCACTGGACTGCAAGGTCCGTTTGAACCTCAAAGTCGATGGTTGAAACTCACTAGCCACTCCTTGGAATCCCTATACAGGGTTGCTATGAGTCAGAACTGACTCAACAGCACTTAACAACATCATCAGACTATAAATGCATTCTACTAGGAGCTCTGGTAGTGTAGTGGTTATGAATTGGGCTGCGAACCGCAAGGTCAGCAGTTCGAAACTACCAGCTGCTCCGTGGGAGAAAGATGAGGCTTTCTGCTCCCGTAAAGATTTACAGCCTCGGAAACCCCTGTTCAGGGTCGCTATGGGTCAGAACCGACTCAACGGCACTTAACAACAACAACTCTTTAGGCTTAAAACAAATGTTTCACTCCCTCCCCCATGGAGTTTCCAGTTCCTTTTCTAGGTTTTTCTACCTAATTCATTACTACTTAGCATTCAGCCCCACTTACACTGCATATAAACTCCAAGTAATATGCATTCTTTGATTTGATTAAGACCAAACTCTGACACAAAGCTTTATCAAGTAAAAATCTGACTGTAGAGGATATGGTACAAATGATCAAGATGGTCAATGAGATCACTGCCATCAAAGGAAACACTGAGCTGCATCACCAGAACTGATGACGAGAACAACTGTCCACTCCTGGAAGGCCCTGGCTGCTCAGTGCTGAGCTGTGTCTACCATCACAACATACAAAGTATTTCCTTTCTCCTGATTTTTTTTTTTCCTTTCCATTCTTGTGCTTTACTAACTAGAACTCAGCTATGATGGTTTTGATTTATTTTTTAATAAAAAACAAAATAAGAACTAAAAAGTAGCTTTCTACTTTGGGGGGTAATACTCATTTCTTCCTTTCCTTCTAAATATTAAATTTGAAACTTAAGTTGAGGTAATAAATGCTGGTGAAAAGCAATCCAAAACAATGACTCACAACAAACCACAGGATTTACTTTATGAAAGTACAGCCACTAAAAGATACAGCCACTAAAAGCAGTTCTATAAAACCATTGATCAACTTTCTAACTTGTAAACAGGGTCTTTATTCCCAGCCGTTAGGATCCATCTAGTCTCACTCCAACCACACAGCTTTCAAGAAGTGGAGAAGGACCATCCGTAAAACTAGTGAAATTAGTGAAACTAACACGGTTTAGTTCTAACTCTGGAAAGCAGTTCCAGGATGCTAAAAATGTTGGAGATCAGCAGGAGCCAGTCTCATCTCAAGAGTCACACCTGTGGAAGGCTCAATGAACCAGCACCAGGAGGGCTGCATTGCAACGGAGCCACAGTTGATTTGGCCACTTCCTGCAAGGTATATCTATTGTAACCTTGGAGTTGAGCCAAACATAACTAGGGGCAAACAACTGAAGATGAGTCTTGGTGGCACTGTAGGATAGGTATTCGACAATAACATCGGTTTGAACTACAAGGTCAGTGGTTCAAATTCACCAGCTGCTCCTCCGAAACCCTAATGAGAGTTGCTATGAGTTGAAAGCAACTCAAAGGCACTTAACAACAACAACAATATAGCACTGGACTGGAAACTACAAGGTTGGCAGTTCCAACCCGCCAGCCATTCTGTGGGAGAAAAAGATAAGGCTTTCTGCCCCCATGAAGATTTAAAACCTCATAAACCTTATGCAAGCTTACTATGAGTTGGAACCAACTTGACAGCACTTAAAAACAACAGCAACATTTTACAGTTAGAATATTCAAAGTAAAAGGTTACACATCTCTCCAGGGTTAGATTACCCCCTCAGTCCTGCCAAGAGAACTGCTTCTTCACCTGGAGCCTTTCTCCAGGCACCTGGCTTAGTCTTTGCTAATATCAAAATTATTTCAAGTACGTGGGAAACAATTAAAAAACAAAAAGCATAGTGCCAACCTGGAACAAATGTAGTGAGGTATTCAAACCATTGTCGGATTGTTGAGTCACCAAATAAATGCACTACTTTCCTTTGTAAGCATTCTGTAACATTGTCAGGATCGTTAAACTGGCGCATCTTTAACTTTCTAGGCCTCCACTGGTCTTTGTAATAATACCCGGAAGGAAAAGCTCCTAAGCCTTGAGATAGTTCTGGGTTGTCAGTGTCTGTAAAGAAAAAGAACATTATGAAATTTTCTCCAACAAACCATAGATGAAAAATGCTCCCACACAATTATGCCCCTGTATTAGTAGACTACTGGCATATGGGCAATGTTTCTTGCTGTCTCGTGTCTACAAAAGACTCCCTATTCAAAAAAGTGAAGATATAAAACAAATTTTAAGTGTGTTGTTAGCAAAAAGGAATTTCAAGTATTCCCTCTGAATTAAACACATTTATATCACAGACCAAAAAAAAATTAAAAAAAGCAAGGAAATGTGTACATGTGACTATTGCCTGACATTATCCCAGAATTCCAGAATAAGGAAACAAATTCTCATTCAAATGCCTGTGAGGCAGGGAACAATTCAAATTCCTATCGTTACATACGCATGGTAACATTTAGTCCACTGTTTCTCAGCCTACTAAAAGGAAAGTTTTAATCTGTGGGCTCTAGAATCACATTTTAATTCAGAAAACCACCACTTAATACAAAGAAAAACTAGTGAAATATAATCTAAATAATGTTTCTTACAACACAAAAAATTTAGAAAATCTTTAAGCACAATGAACAATGCTAAAAAATGTACCAGCAAGGTATACTCATGGTTATAGCTAGCTACATACAATAACACAGCAGCAAGACACCTTTCAGAGGGAATCAACAGCTCACTGCCCTCACACCTACCTTGGAAAAACTGCTTTGGAAATAGCACATTGTACATGCTTCAAATCAAACAGACAGTGATACCTAGCATTTCTTGCAAGCTTATATTATACCAGATACAGTTCTGAGCAATTAAATGTATTATTGCATGAGATGTTCACAATCCTTTAAGATGGTGGTGGTTGTTAGATGCCGTCAAGTCATCTCCAACTCACAGTGTATGCACAACAGAACAAAAACTGCCCAGTCCTGCGCCATCCTCACAATTGTTGTGACACCAGAGCCCATTTGCTGCTGCCACTGTGCCAATCGTATCTCGTTGGAGGTCTTCCTCTTTTTCACTGACTCTCCACTTTCCCAGGCATGATATCCTCCTCCAAGGACTGGTCCCTCCTTAATAATATAGCCAAAGTTTGAGAGATGAAATCTCACCAGCCTGGCTTCTAAGCAGCATTTTGGTCATACTTCTTCCAACACATATTTGTTTGTTCTTCTGGAAGTTCGTGGTACCTTTAAAATTCTTCTCCAACACCTATCCAAATATATTAACTCTTCTATGGTCTTCTTTATTCACTGTCCAACTTTCACATGCATATGAGGTGACTGAAAATATCATGGCTTAGGTCAGGTGCACCCTAGTCCTCAAACTGACATCTTTGCTCTTCAACACTTTAAAGAGGTCTCATGCTGCTGATTTGCCTAGTGCAATATGTTGCTTGATTTCTTGACAGCTGCTTCTGTGAGTGCTGATGGTGGAGCCAAGCAAAATGAAGTCTTTGATGACTTCAATCTTTTCTTCATTTATATGGATGCCATTTATTGGTTCAGTAGTGAGGATTTTTTTTTACACTGAGGTACAACCCACACCAAAGGCTGTGGTCTTTGATCCATATCAGTATTTCAAGTCCTCTTCATTTTCAGGAAGCAATGTTGTACCATCTACATATCACAGGTTACTGAGTCTTCTTCCAATCCTGATGCCATATTCTTCTTCATATAATCCAGCTTCTTAGATAATTTGTTCAGCATACAGATTGAATAAATACAGTAAAGATTATAAACCTTTCCTGATTTTAAACCATTCAGTGTCCCCTTGTTCTGTTCACATGACTGCCTCTTAGTCTACATACAGGCTCCTCATGAGCACAATTAAGTGTACCCTTTAAGATTGTTGCTGTTGTTGTTGTTATGTGCCAAGGAGTCTGTTCCAACTCATACCGACCCTGTATAGGGTTTCCAAGGAACAGCTTGTGGATTTGAACCGCTGACGTTGCTGGTGGCTTTGAACCTCAAGGTCGGCAATTTAAACCTACCTTGCAACCAAGTGCTTATCCTACAGCACCACATCAGGACTTCTATTATTATTCCCATCTTTCAGAACCATTAAACACATTGACCAGATCCAAGCACTTTTTGTTAAGTGCTGTAGGATTGGTTCCTACCCACAGCGACCCTGTATAGGGTTTCCAAGGAGCAGCTGGTGGGTTTGAACTGCCGACCTCGTGGTTCGCAGTCCAGTGCTGATCTCACAGCACTACACCAGGAGTCCTGCTCAAAGCACTAGCATGTGGCAATCCAGCAGCTAGTCCGAGCCCTTGCTTTTAACCACTGCACTAGCCCACCTCTGAGAAGATATGGGTATATGTGCCAGTCATCTCCTTTTGGCTTTTTGGTCCTGGGCTGGCACTGTAGGATAAGCTCTGGTTCAAACCCACCAGCCGCTCCTTGAAAACCCTACACAAAGTCACTATGACTCAAAAAAAGTGTTGGACGGCACTTAACAACAAAATCCTTATTTGTATCTATTAGGCATTCAAATCTATAATATTCAGGAAGCCACCAATCACTTCCTTAAATGCCCCAGCATGCAATCTTGATAAAAATCTAGTCATTCTACAGCGTTTACTGTTAAACCATAATTTATCATTTAAATGCTTATACAATTCAGAACTGTACCTGAGTCATCAATTTGTGACGGTTTTTGGTTAAATTGCTCCTTGGTATCATCAATCATTTTAATCCAAATTACTTTTGTTTTTATTCCAAGGATGCCTGTATTTGCATGTTTACTCTTTTTTTCTTAGCCATCTACTACTAATTCTTTGCAAGTTCAGGATACAAGTTCAATAGTAAACAGAGTTTTTAAAAACTCTTTTTGGCAAATGAAATTATCAGAGTAAAATTGGAGGTAGAGTAAATATTTATTTGGTTTTTATTCAAAAACAATTTCTCAACACGCAGCCAGGTATGGGTTTACCAGGTTACCACACGTTGCCAGAAGATCTGTCATTAAATCAGTAGTCAAGCCTGGATAAGCTAAAGAGCTTCACAAAAGACACCTGGGGCCCAAAGAAAACATTTATTAAATGGTAATTCAAAGTGATTTTGAAGTACAATTTTTATCATGGTTAATTCAGTAGTTACATTCAACTATTCTGTGTCAAATGCATGTTATAAAGAAGTGTGTATCACAGAGGAAACAGTTACATTTCAATTCAAATGTTAATTATATTTATCACCAGCGTTAAGCCAAGTAAAGGAAATCAATTACTGAACCTGACAATTTTTAGACAAGTCACACTAGGAAGCAAAACAGGATTTTTTTTTTTTTTTTTAAGTAAAATGAATGTACCTGCGCTGCCCCCTTGTGGTATGTGGGGACAGGAACCATTTCCTGATGGATTTTTGTAAGCAGTGTCTGAGGTTGTTTTCAAGAGTCAGAAAGTTTCTTAGGATTCAGGATACATTCTCAAGTAAGATAATTAAATATGACTGCCTCTTAAATTAATAATGTAGTCCCTAAGGTACTATGTTGTTGTGAAGTGCTGTCGAGTAGGTTCCCACCCATAGTGCCTATACATTGTTGTTGTTAAGTGTCGTCGAGTCGGTTCCGACCCATAGCATTACACATGTATAATTACAATTATATATATAAAACAATTAAAACTAAAAATGAACTATTACTCAACTGTATGGTTATCTTGAATAGTAGTGGAGAAGGAAAAGGTTTAAACAGAGGTACTTATAAAAACAAGTAAGGCTATCTTTGTGCACAGTCGGGGGCGGCATTTTTTATTCTTGCTAAAAAAAAAAAATTAGGAGCTCTGGTAGCGTTGTTGTTGTTGTTGTTGTTGTTGTTGCTGTGTGCCGTCGAGTCGGCTCTGACCCATAGTGACCCTGTACAGGGTTTCTTTACAGGAGCAGAAAGCCTCATCTTTCTCCTGTGGAGCAGCTGGTAGTTTCGAACTGCTGACCTTGCGGCTCGCAGCCCGATTCATAACCACTACGCTACTGGTAGCGTAGTGGTTACAAATTGGGCTGCTAATCTCAGGTCAGCAGTTGGAAACTATCAGCTGTCCCGGGTAGAAAGATGAGGCATTCTGCTCCCCTAAGATTTACAGTCTCGGAAACCCTGTACAAGGTCACTATGAGTCAGAACTGACTCCACAGCACATAACAAGAATTTTAAAATGGCTTGACTTTTCTTGAAAGCCTGTTCTCCCAAAGGGTAAGTAGCACCATGTCAGCCATGATAAAGGGCTATTTGGGTCACAAGTGACAGGGCAAAATGAGAGATGAAAAGTCAGAGGGACTGACATTTCCTTAAAATATCTAAAAAAAAGCTGAAGGAGAGAGATACAGAGCGATGACAAACTAACACAGTGGCTACAACAATGAGCTCAAACACAACAATTGTGAAGATGACACAGGACCAGGCAGTGTAATGGTCTGTTATACATAAGGTTATGAGGTGGGACCTACTTGATGGCACCCAACAAAAATAACATGTACATTACATGGTATGGGATAATCTGTAGATTTACAACAGTAAAGGGCAGCACAAAGAGGAGGGGCATGATTTGTGGGGAGAAAAAAAGACCAAGACAGGAGAAACAGGATCAAACAATCCTCTGCACCAGAGAACAAGACCAGGAGCAGAGGAAAGCTTGGACGCCATCTTAAGTGGATACAGAATGAGGACAGCGTGTGGCGAGTCATTTAGGCACACCCTACCCCATACTGCAAGTCACTGTAGTGACCTGAGTTTCAGCTTACTCTTTGAGTTCCTCCCATAAAACCTTATGAATTATATACTTTTTTTCTTCATATGTATATTTTTTTATCTTTTATTTTTAGTGAATATTGTTCAAACTCCTTACCATGGAATCCACAGTTAGCCTCCTGCCTAATGCTTGTTCTGTGTTTTGCCACGCATCCTCTAGTTTTGGTCACACCAAGATGTCTGCAGTTCTCCAGACAGGGAAGTGGTTTCCACAGCATTCTGTCTTTACTCAGCCTCATGTTCATTAATAAAAAGTCTCGTAGAAGAATTGATGCTTTTGAGTTATGGTGTTGGAAGAGAATATTGAAAATGCCATGGGCTGCCAAAAGAACCAGAGTGCTCCTTGGAGGCCAAAATGGCCAAACTTCATCTCTCATACTTCAGACACACTGTCAGGAGGGACCAGTCACTAGAGAAGGATATCTTGTTTGGTAAGATGGAGGGACAGAGAAAGAGAGGAAAGCCCCCAATGAGATGGATTGGCCAAGTGGCAGCATCAATGGACTCAAGTGTGGCACAGTAGTGAGGTTGGCCCAGGATCGGGCAGTGTTTCGTTCTGCTGTGCATAAGGTCACTATGGGTCAGTACCAACTTGATGGCACCTAACAACAACAACAACAAGCCCTAATCTGCCTTGATGAACATCCCTCATCATCTTTCAAATTTCATTTCTGCCATTCCATTTTTTATGAATGTTTCCTGCTCACAACCACTCTATATTCAAACAGAATAGCCCCCTCTCTCCTTTGAGATGCTTTGTCATATTATCTATGGCACTCCTGGTGTGGCGCTGTAGGATCAGCACTGGAGTTTAAACCACAAGGTTGGCAGTTCAAAACCACCAGTTGTTCCGTGGAAACCCTATACAGGGTCGCTACGAGTCGGGACCGACTTGATGGCACTAACAACAGCATGACACTTTATGGATTTAATGTTTGTGCATGCTTTCCCTTCTATACTTTGAGCACACTGAGGGTAGGAACTGGTCGTTAGTCATCTTTGTATTTCCAGGCCCTCGAACAGCCTCTTCCCCTAACTGGTGTTTAATGAATGCTTTTTGAAGGTATTTGTTGTTAAGTGCCATTGAGTTGGTTCTGACTCATAGTGACCCTGTATAGGGTTTCCAAGGAGTGGTTGGTAGGTTTGAACTGCGGACCTTGTGATTAGCAGTCTAATGTTTATCCTACTGCAACACAGCAGGGCTCCTTTTGAAGGTATCCAATAGACAGATTTCCAGGTGATTCATATTTAAAAGGAGTTCAGTGATTTTAGAGATAATCACTGGACTGCTAACCACAAGGCCAGCAGTTCAAATCCACTAGTCACTCCTCGGAAACCTTACACAGGAACGGACTGGATGACACTTAAGGACAAGAAGAAGTGATTTTAGAATTTTTATATCTCAATAAACCAGATGATTTCTCTATGTTATCAAAAAAGGGGCAAATCTTGAAGTTTTTAATTATATTTTAGTTCCCTAACACAAAGCAGACTTGTGGTGTGGCACTATGGACCAGCACAGGACTGTGAACTACCAGGTCAGCAGTTCAAATCCACCAGCTGCTCCTCAAAAATCTTATACAGGGTCACTATGATTTGGAACCAATTTGATGGTACATAACAACAGCAGAGCATTTTGCTGAGGAAAGCTAAAACCGTTGTATAAGTAGAAACATTTGTATATTTATAGAATATCAAAGTTGAAAGGGACCTCAGAGAATAGCAAGTCCAAAGATACCTTTTAAAAGTGAGAAAAGCATGAGCGGCCTATCCATGTGCAGAAAAGCAAAGCGTGATGAGAAATGAAGATGCTTGGAATCAATTAGTCCAATGGACTATTGGAACTTGTGAGCATCAGTCTCCATGAGTCTAAGACCAAAAGAACTAGATGGTGCTCGGCTACCTCCACCAACTGTTCTGAAAAGAATCATATTAGAAGGTCCCAAACAGAGTGGGAGAAAATGTAGAACAAAATTCAAAATTATTTAAAGAAAAAAGACTGGAATTACTCTTCAAAAACAGACTGGAGGAAACTAAGACTAACAAAAAGTTTTAAATAAATAAATAAAATTAGAAAAGCATGTCCCAGAGAGATGAAGTAATTTGCCCACATTTCTCAGAGAGTGGTAGAGGCAGCATCAAACACATCTGTTTGATGTTTGCAAAGACATAAATATATTATGATTTATGTTCTGGAAACAGGCTTCCTTTCCCCCAAATGATAGCAATTAGTTGAATTTTTATATGAAGGATATACACCCTCTGATATTGCAGACTGACTAAATTTACTATACTGTATCAAATTACAACATTCGAAAATAACTCTTTAAAATAGTTTTGCTGTCTTTCATTTCAAGAACAGATGATCCCAAGACCATCAAGAAGGAAGAGCATGAGTGGAGTGTGAGATCCCTACCTAGAAAAGTAATGACAGCAGACAGTGGCCGAGGTGGTAGCATGTAGAGACAGAGAAGCTGCAGGCTCTAGACTCATGGACTGAGTATGGCTGTGTGCCTACAGGCTGGAGGATGGCTTTCAGAATGTGCCCTTTGGCATTTAAATGAACACATAGTTTTTGTTTTGTATGTGTACATCAAATATTTTTTGCTTTGTTCCTTTGTGAAATATAAGATGTAAATGAGGAGCCACAGGGAGGAAGTAGGATAGCAGTAGATGCATATAGGGAGGGGACTGCAATCACTGAAATGAAACAAAGTGTATAATTAGTGCAATATAAAGCTGATGATCTTGGCTGTAAACCTTCACTCAATTCACAGTAAAAAGTTAAAAAAGAATAGTTTTGCTGCTACAGCATTTCTTCTTTGCCATTTTAAAAGAAATCATCAGCCACAAGTTTCATCCATAAAGGCACTAATTTAGTTTTCACTGCAAAACATGAAACACATTTATCACTCACACCATCATTTAGATGAATTGAGATACTAACATAACATGCTCTCCAGTGTAGAGAGGCTAAAGCAAATGGAAGAAATGAGGCAGCAAAAGCTCTGAATAGAAAATTCCAAAGGTCAGCTCAAGAAGACAAAGTCAAGCATTTCAACGAAATGCGCAAAGACCTGGAGTTAGAAAACCAAAAGGGGAGAAAACACTCAGCACTTCTCAAGTTAGGGAACTAAAGAAAAACTTCAATATTAAATGATTCTCTGGGCAAAATATGAATGAAGTAGAAAGCATCAAAAGAAGATGGAAGGAATATAGAGTCACTGTACCAAAAAGAAATGGCTGATGTTCAACTATTTCAAGAGGTAGCATATGATCAAGAGCCAATGATTCTGAAGGAAGAAGTACATGGTACATTAAAGACATTGGCAAAGAACAAGGTTGCGGGAAGTAATAGAATACAAATTGAAATCTTTCAACAAACTGATGAAGCATTAGAGGCACTCACTCATCTGTCAAGAAATTTGGAAGACAACTACCTGGTTGACTAACTATATAAGAGATTCATATTTGTGCCCATTCCAAAAAGAGGTGATTCAACGGAATGCAGAAATCATCTGACAATATCATTAATATCATATGCAAGTAAATTTTTTTTAAAGATAAAATTCAAAAATGACTGCAACTGCATATAGACAGAGAATTGCCAGAGATTCAGGCCAGATTCAAACAAGGATGTGGAACAAGGGACATCATTGCTGATGTCAAATGGATCTCGGCTGAAAGCACAGAATA
The DNA here is from genome assembly GCF_000296735.1 of Chrysochloris asiatica. Taxonomy (NCBI): domain Eukaryota; kingdom Metazoa; phylum Chordata; class Mammalia; order Afrosoricida; family Chrysochloridae; genus Chrysochloris; species Chrysochloris asiatica. The sequence goes on along the minus strand of NW_006408638.1, from coordinate 7,070,307 downwards.
CCAGAAAGATGTTTACCTGTGCTTTATTGACTACATAAAGGCTTTCAATTGTGTGGATCATGACAAGCTATGAACAACATTGTGGAGAATGAGTATTCCAGAACACTTAATTGTGCTCATGAGGAACCTGTACAAAGAGCAAGAGAAACTTGTTTGAGCAGAACAAGCGAACATCAAATGGTGTCAAATTAAGAAAGGTGTACTCCAAGGTTGTATTCTTTCACCATACTTATTCAATCAGTATGCTGAGCACATAATCCGAGAAGCTGGGGTCTATGAAGAAAAACATGGCATCAGGATTGGAGGAAGACTCATTAACAACCTGCGATATGCTGATGATACAACCTGCTTGCTGAAAGCAAAGAAGTCTTGAAATACTTAGAGATGAAGATCAAAAACCATCGCCTTCAGTTGTACCTCAATGTAAAGAAAACAAAATTCCTCACAACTGGACCAGACCATTAAATAACATCATGATAAATGGAGAAGAGATTGAAGTCAAAGACTTCATTTTGTCAGACAAACCATCAACACTCTTACAAGCAGCAGCCAAGAAATCAAACGACATATTGCATTAGGCAAATCTGCAGCACAAGAGCTCTTCAAAGTATTCAAGAAAAAGATGTCAGTTTGAGGACTACGGTGCCTGACCCAAACCATGGTATTTTCAATAACCTTAAATACATGTGAAAGTTGGACACTGAATAAGGAAGATCATAGAAGAAGTGATGCATTTTAGTTATGGTGTTAATGGAGAATATTAAAAATACCATGGACTGCCAAAAGAACAAACATCTGTGTTGGAAGAAGTGCAGCCACAATGCTCCTTGGAAGCCAGGATTGCCAGACTTCATCTCTCATAGTTCAGACATATTATCAAGAGGGACCAGTCCCTGAAGAAGGATACTATGTTTGGTACAGTGAAGGATTAACGAATAAAAGGAAGACCTCTTCAACGAAATGGATTGGCAATGTGCTCAAACGTAGCAACGACTGTGAGGTTGGCACAGGACTGGGCAGTGTTTCGTTCTGTTGTACATAGGGTCGCTATGTTTCAGTACTAACTCTATGACACCTAACAACAACTAAGGGGTTGATAAATCTTACTACTTCAGGCAGACCAAGTCAAACATCAACATATTCTTGGCAACTCTCCCAAATATGATTAAGGAGTAATAGAAAAAGTGACAGACTTGTAGTTAGAGGAATCGGGGTTATGTCTGACTCCACCTCTCCAACCCAAAGAATAAAATAAACAATCATGAGTCTATACTGGTATAAATGGGATGGAGAGACAACACTTCCTTACTGAAAGAGTCTAATTACTAAATGTCAAAGAAATGACCGACATAAAAAGTTACCAGTAAAACACCACAGAAATAATTACTTCAGGCAAGATCTACTTAACAGATGGTAAAATTAGTGGGTAAAAGTTTAAGCAGAGACAGGATGTTTACAGAATCTCTGTATTAGTTTCCTGCTGTAACAGCTATAAAAAAATTTCATGACTTAGAACAACTTAAATTGATTCTCTTACTATTCTGGCAACCTGAAGTAAAATCAGTTTCTCTGGGCCAAAATCAAGATATCCCAGAGCCACACAGCCTTTGAAACTCTAAGGAAGAATCTATTTCCTTGTCTTTTCCAGCTCTACAAGCTACAGTCCTTGGTTATGGTCCTTTCCTCCATCTTCAGAGCCAACAGTGTTACATCTTGAATCCCACTCCATTGCCATCATCATATCACCTTCTGTCTTCTCTAACAAATCTTCCTCTTACTCCCTTTACAAGGACAGATGTCACTACATTTTGGGCCTACTCACATAATCCAGGATAATCATTTCTCATTTCAGTATCCTTAATGTTATCATACATGCAAAGTATATTTTGTTATATAGTTATATTCATAAGATGCAGGAATTAGGATCTGGCTATTTTGAGGCTTCATTATTCAATCTCCCATAGTTTCAAAGTGTTGTTTTTAAGTGCTGTCAAGTCGGTTCCCACTCACAGTGACCCTATATAGCATTTTCAAGGAGAAGCTGGTGAGTTTGAACCACCAACCTTGAAGTTCAAACCCACCTTGTGGTCCAGTGCCACACCAAGACAAAGTATCTCCTCAAAATACCAAATATAAACATTAAAATAATAAATTTACCATGGAAACCCCTAGCAGGCACCACTTTAACCAAGTGATAAAGAAAGGTTAACATTGCTAGCAATACATGTTTACAGCATGTACCCCCTAAAGGACATAACATCATTTCTGTACTGTTTTCGCCAAAATGTATAACCTAATTCTAACCATGAGAAAACATCAGACAAATCAAAACTGAGAGACATTTTACAAAATACCTGGTCAGACTTCTTCAAAGGTCATGAAAAATACTGTTAAGACTGTGGAATGGTCACAGACTAGAAGAGAACAGGAAGCATGATAACTAAATGCAATCAATGTGGGCTCCTAGATTGCATCCTGGAGCTGAAAAGGGATACTGGTGGAAAAACTGATAAAGCCCAGATAAAGTCTATATATTGTATACAGGAATTCTTTGAGCTCTGCAACTCTTATTTAAGTAAAAATTTATCTGAAAAGACAAAAAGTAATCATTTTAAAGGATGGGGGGGAAAGACGATGAGTTCTTGATTTAGGGTCTTTGAGTGCCCCCTAGTGGTCACTGATATGAACTTCAGTGAAGTCTGTTCCTTTGAAACTATAGAAAGCACTTGCTCTTTTTTTCTAATTAACCTACTAGGACTCCAAGAAGGAACTGTGGTAGCGTAGTGGTTATGAATCGGGCTGTGAACACAAGATCAGCAGTTCGAAACTACCAGCTGTTCCTCGGGAGAAAGAGGCTTTCTGCTCCTGTAAAGATTTACAGCCTCGGAAACCCTGTACAGGGTCTCTGAGACTCCACGGCACATAACAACAACAGGACTCAAGTGTGGCACTGTGGATTAATGCACTGGACTGCAAAGTCATTTGAACCGCAAAGCCGGCGGTTCAAGCTCACCAGCCGCTCCTTGAAAACCTTATACAGGGTCGCTATGGGTCAGACTCGACAGCACTTAACAACAACAGGTGAAGTCCTGGTGTGGCGCAGTATGACAAGCACTGGACTGAAAGGTCGGTTTGAACCTCAAGGTTGGTGGTTTAAAGCAATGAGTAGGAACCAACTCAACAGCACTCAACAACAACAGGAGTCCAGGTGGCACTACAAGGTAAGCACTGGACTGTTATTCACATGGTCAGGAGTTCAAACTCGACAGTCGCTCTGCAGGGAAAAAGTTGAAGCTATCTGCTCCCCTAAGTGGTGCTGCAGGATAATGCACTGGACTGCAAGGTCACTCTGACTACAACTGTTCCTAGGAAACCCTATACATAGGGTCACTATGGGAACCATAGGCACCAACAACAACATGGAACCAACAACAACAAAGTCCTATACAGGGGCGCTACAGAGTCACTGTGAGTCAGAATCAACTTGATGGCAGTGAGCTTCTTAAATGGATAAGGACCCTGGTGTCACTGTAGGATAAGCACTAGACTGCTAACTAAAAGGTCGGCAGTTCAAATCTACCAACTGCTCTGTGAGAGAAAGATAAGACTTCCCACTCCTTGCTGTACAAAATTTACATCCTTGCAAACCCTATACAGGGTCGCTATGAGTCAGAATCCATTTGATGGCAGTGGGCTTTTTAATATCAGGTGGATAGCACTGATTTCCCCATCCAAGGCCAGGCTATTCTGCTCCTTGGTTGCTTCTTTCCTTTCAAAATCCTCACTCATTACTGAATCTGTCTTCTCTTTCCAGATTGTTGTTGTTGTTAAGTGCTGTCGAGTCGGTTCCAACCCATAGCGACCCTGTACAGGGTTTCCGAGGGTGTAAATCTTTACGGGAGTAGAAAGCCTGATCTTTCTCCCGCGGAGCAGCTGGTAGTTTCGAACCGCTGACCTTAAGGTTCACAGCCCGATTCGTAACCACTACGCTAGTACAGTGAAATAGAATAGTACATCATAAGCTCGAAGCCACTTCCTGGCTGATCTCCAAGACCAGTCAGGAGCACGTAAACCATTCAAAGCACTTTCAACTGACCATCCCATCCCACTGGACAGCCAGGAACTTCACAAGGTGTGGGCAAGTCAGTCCTCTCCAGATAGTTGGGGCTATGGGAGAGAAAGGCAGATGTAGGAGGATGAGGCCTCCTAAGAATGTAGGGCATGGGGAAGAGTGATGCCCACGTAACTAGTAGAGGAGGACACATCTACCTGTGGTCCAGACAGATTAAAGATGAGTATTACCATTTATGACGTTTTTAATAGGTATCCTCTAAAACTGGTAACTCACTTGGTTCAGAAGAATCAGATAAAAGTTTTCATCAGGAAAAGGTTGGCAATTCTTACGGCACACAGTAGGCTAGTGGAGAGCAGAGATGTAGACTGGCAGTGGCTTGTCTGCATTTGAGCCACAGGCACATTTTATTTAGCCCACACAATATTTTTTAAGTTTTGAATGGCAATCAACATTTTAAAATCTGGAGATATCACATTTAAAATCAGAGATTTTAAGTTTCTCATTGAAAAAAAAAAAATCTGGAGCTCTGTTAGTGCTGGATCTACATTTTTACATGAAAGCATCTGGAACTGAGAGACTACCCATTTATACAGTCCTTACTCTTCAGTTCCCTCTTAACTACCCCTTCCCCGCTCTCATACAAGGCATGAACATAGCAATCAGTCAGTCTGTATAACTTATGTGTATTATCCGCCTAGCCCCTGTGGGACTGCTGTTATTGTTAGTGCTGTCCAGGTGGATACAACTCATAGAGATCCTATGTCAACAGAACAAAACAAAATATTCAAAATTCTTCACTAACACCATAATTCAAAAGCATCAAATCTTTGGTCTTCCTTATTCACTGTCTAACTTTCACATGCTTATGAGGCAACTGAAAATACCATGGTCTGGATCTTAGTCCTCAAAGTCACATCTTTGGTTTTTAACACTTTAAAGAGGTCTTTTATAGTAAGAGTTGCCCAATGCAATACATCATTTGATTTCTTGATTGCTGCTTTCATGGGCATTGACTGCGGATGCAAGCAAAATGAATTCCTTGAAAACTTCAATCTTTTCTGTTTATTGTGATGTTGCTTATTGGTCCAGTTGTGAAGATTTTTGTGTTCATTATGCTAAGATATAATCTATACTGAAAGCTGTAGTCTTTGATCTTCATCAGTAAGTGCTTCAAGTCCTTTTCACTTTCAGCAAGCTAGACTGTGTCATCTGTGTATCACAGGTTGTTAATGAAGTCTTCCTCCAATCCTGATGCACGTTCTTCTTAATGTAATCCAGCTTCTCAGATGATTTGCTTAGTGTACAGATGGAATAAGTATGGTGAAAGAATACAACCCTGGTGCACGCCTTTCCTGATTTTAAACCATTCAGCATACCCTTGGTTCTGCTCAAATGACTGACTCTTGGTCTTTGTAAAGGTTCCTTAAGAACACCATTAAGTATCCTGGAATTCCTATTCTTTGCAATGTTATCCATAATTTGCTATGACACACACAGATGCATACCCTTGTATAATCAATAAAACACAGGTAAATATCATTCTGCTTTCAATTAAGATCCATATGACATCAGCAACAATATCCTTTGTTCCACGGCATTTTCTAAATCTGGCCTGAGTTTCTGACAGTTCCTGTGGATATATTGCTGCAACCATTTTTGAATTATATTCAGCAAATTTCGACTTGCATGTAGTAATGATAATGCATGATTCATTTATGCAATATCTGCTATGGGGGATACTGCTGATAAGCATACTTTTGACAGCTGAAAAGGCTTTGCCTGCCATCTGTATTGTTGTTGTTAAGTGCCCTCAAGTCTGTTCCAATTCACAGTGACCTTGTACTGGGTTTCCAAGGAGCGGCTGGTGAGTTTGAACCAGCAGCCTTGTAGTTCAAACCAACCTTGTGGGCCAGTGCTTCATCTCAGTGCCACACCATGACTCCAACCAGCTATAGAAGTTTCCTTAATAATGTTCAGCCTTTCTTTTGAAAAATCACTATATCTACTAATATCTAGTCCACAAAAACAAAATACATCATCTGTTGTTGTTATTGTGTGACACTAAGTTGGTTTTGATATACTGTCACCCTATATAATAGAATAGGACTGCCCTGCACAGTTTCTTAGGCTGTAATCTTTATGGAAGTAAACTGCCACATCTTTCTCCCTCAGTGGGGTTTCTTTATAGGTCAGGTCCCAAACCAAAGCAGTTCCCATTGAGTCAATTCCAACTCTTAGGGACCCTGTCAGACAGAGTAGAACTGTCCCAACATGTTTCCAAGGCTGCAAGTCTTTACAGAAGCAGACTGCCACATCTTTCTCCCATGGAGCAGCTGATGGGTTCAAACTGGTTATCAATCAAATGCTTAACCACTGTACCAAATAATTTAAACTTCTCAATTGCATTCTTTTATTGTTAACAATATCCTACACTAAGGAACGACAATCACTGAAAACTTTTGCTAAAACAAAGGCACTCCCCACCCCCAAAGTTTCAGATTCAGTAGGCTGATGTGGGGCCCTAAGAATTAGCAATTTCAGGAAGTTCCCTGGTAATGCTAATGCTGCTGGTCGGGGACCACTCTTGAAGTGCAACTGTTATTCACTAACCTAGTACTTTTCTGTTTAACACGTTTTCAAGACAGTTTCTCACACATTTGCTAACTATCTCTAGAACAGCAATATCTTAACTAAATGTTCTGTGATGATAGACACATTCTATATCAAATATTGTTCAATATGGCAGCCAGTGACCACATGTGAAGCACATGAAGCGTTACTAGTGTGACAGAAGAAGTGAATTTTTATTTCATTTAATTTTAATTTAGCTAGCCAATATACTGGACTCCACAGGGACCAGAGGAGGTTGAAATAACAGAGAACTTTCATATTAGCATAAATAACAAAACCCATAACCATGTACATATTTGGGGGCACAATTCAAGTCATAGCAAGGTCTAATTCTAGCTTGCTTGCTTTTTCATCAAATAATTCTTTCATGGGATTTTAAGTATATCAAGATCATTTTTAACTAAAAACAACAACAACAAAGTTTTTTTTTCAGTGTTTTCAATTATGCCCAGAAGTAATTATGGCATATTAAAGGAAAAACTGTTTCTGTAGCATTAGGGAAACTACAGTGCCTCTTCATACCACTTAACAAAAAGAAAAAACAACAAGTCATCAAGTTCATGTCTTTTTACCTTTCATTCTCCTGGGAACCACAGTCACCCAATCAGGTCCACTGGAGTTGATTGGCATTTTGATATTGACACCACTTTAAAAGGAATAAAAATAACACAAGCTTAGATTTAGGAACATTTATTTTCAGTTATGTATCTTTATTTGCAAATGAAAAAATGCGTATAATTTCAAAGAGCGTTACTAACAGTAACAAGACAGTGAAACCTGGGAGAACCAGACCTCAGTAAGACTGCCTTGTTTTTCCAGGTCTCACAAGTTTTCCACCTTTCACAGGGGCAGTCTGGCCACTTCTCTAATATTCGTTTTAATGAAAAATGTTTGAGTTTTCTTTCTCTGACAGGGTTCGCCCTTATACAGGTTCTGGCTTTCTCAGATTTTACTGTACTTTTAAATGTTAACCAACACAATAATTAATTAGTAACCTTTGTCGTTGCTAAGTCAATTCGACTTACAGCAACCCTATATAGGGTTTCCGAGGTATGGCTGGTAAATTTGAACCGCTGACCTTGTGGTTCAAACTAACTTTATGGTCCAGTTCTTATCCTACAGTGCTGCACCAGGACTCCAATTAATAACATAGATCTCTTGTAATAAGCAGGTTATGTGTATGTATGTATATGTTGCTGTTAAGTGTTGTTGAGTCAATTCTGACCCATAGCGACCCTGTATAGGGTTTCCAAGGATCAGCTGGTGATCTTGAACTGCTGACCTTGCAGGACTCATATATATATATATATATATATGTGTGTGTGTGTGTGTGTGTATATGTATATATATACATAGAGAGAGAGAGACAGAGACAGAGAGAGAGAACAGGAGTTAAATAGGTCTTTAATACTTTTTCACACTGACTACTATTTGTGAAAAAGTATTAAAGACCTATTTAATTTCTGTTCAATTTACATACATATACAGCTGGGGAGTCCTGGTGTAGTGCTGTAGGATAAAGCCCTGGAACACAAGGTCAGTTTGAACCAAAAGGGCATCAGTTCAAACTCACCAGCCACTCTTTAAAAACCCTAGACAGGGTCACTATGAGTCAGAGCAGACTTGACAGCACTTAACAACAACTTAACAGCTACTACTTAGCCCATCCTAAGACTATAAATTCAAAAATAACCAGTAACTGGTTTGAACTATTTAACCAAAATCCAAATTAAACCCATTGCTGTAGAGTCAATTTCAAGTTATAGTGATCCTGCAGAACAGGGTAGAACTATTCTATATGGTTTTCAAGGCTATAAATCTTTATGGAAATAAACTGCATCTTTTTCCCACAGAATAACTAGTAGGTTTGAACTGCTGACCTATTGATTAGCAGCCAAAAGTCTTTAACCTCTGCACCACCAGCCCTGCTCACTGAAATACTTATTACCCTTGGACTAGAGAATGGTTCACACTGGCCAGAATGTCCATTTTATAAATACTTTGTCTTCTCATTACAAGTCTAAGCAATATTATGTCAAATATGAGATTTCTTAGATCCTGCCTGATCTCAGGTGAGTCCCACTGGGAACACCTGGCCTAGATGTGCTCCTGCAGCACTCTGTTGGTCATTACCACGACTTTTTATTCTATGTCCTCCTGAGTGAAAATCTACGCCTCGAAGACACAGACTGTACCACATTCACCTTTGTATTTTTAGCACTTAACACAAAACCTGAACTAGAGTAGGCACTCCATAAATATTTGAAGAAGAGGCTGAATGAAAAATGAGGGGAGAAACTGATTATAGTAGTAACTGGATTATAATTACAATGCTTACCTATAGACTTCAACCAAAAACAAACCAAAAAAAAATGTTAACTTTCCAAATTATTGATACAAGAATTGATGTCATGGCTTCTTATATTTCCTCAGTCTCAGAAGAAATTCACTCATTCATTCAACAAACAATTCTTCAGCACCTACTATGTGCCATACATTGTCCTATGCTAGGGATATAAAGAAGTCCTGGTGTGGCCCTATAAGGTGAGCACTGGACTATAAGGTCGGCAGTTCAAACTCACCAGTCTCTCCTCAGAAACCCTATACAGGGTCGCTATGAGTCAGACACTACTCAGTGGCACTTAACAACAACAAAAAGAGGGATGTAAAACCAAACACACAGCATCGCTCCTTTTGTGGAATTGGCATTCTAATGGGAAGATAGCTAAGAAAAACAGAGAAGTGTAGAGAGTAACAGAATTTCTTAATTTAGACAGGGTGACATTTAAAAAGAGAACATGGCTTTTAAGAGAATACAGAAATCTACTTTACTTTTAGACCTCTAAGGTAAAGAAAAGAAGAAAACTTCATCCTATAGTTTTTCTGAAAAAAATGTTTAATCTGAATCTAGTTGTATGAAGAAAAACAAACCTAAAAATTCAAGCAAACCAATGCCAATGTCATGAAAAAAGAAATAAATTTGACAACTGTCCTGGGTTAAAGGCGATTAAGAAGATGATAAAACATATTGTGTGATCATCAATTAGAACCTAAATTAAAATTTTAAAAGTGGCTTTACAAGGTATTATTGGGACAACTGAAGAAAAGAGAATTGCTGGTAAGTGCCATCTACTATAGGGTTTCTGAGGAACGACTCATGAGTTTGAACTGCTGACCTTGCAGTCCCGTACTAATCCTACAGCGTCACACCAGGACACAGACTGCATATTAAATAACAGAACTGTTTCAATAATAAATGTCCCAAATGTACAAGTCCTGATTTTATTCTTAACCCACTGCCACTGAGTTGATTCCAACTCATAAAGACTCTTATGTTAGCAAAAAAACCTCATCCTCCCTAGGAAGAGCTGCTGAATTCAAACTGCTGCCCTTATGGTTAGCAGCCAGCCCAGTGTGTAGGAAATGACACCACCAAAACCCCTTATCTTATTCTTACTGCTGTTATTATTAGTCATGGTCAAGTCAGTTCCAACTCATAGTTCCAACTCATCAGGAGTTCTTCCAATCTGTTGACCAGGTAACTGGCTTCCAAATTTCTTGGCACAGATGAGTGAGTGCCTTCAGTGTTGCATCCGTTTGTTGAAACATTTCAATCTGTATTCCATCGATTACTGGCACCTTGCTTTTCGCCAATGTCTTTAGTGTACTTTGGACTTCTTCCTTCAATACTATTTATTCTTGAAATGGCTGAACATAAATAGACTAATTCTTTTTGGTATAGTGACTCTATGTACTCCTTCCATCTTCTTTTGATGCTTCCTGCGTCATTCAATATTTTGCCCATATAATCCTTCAATATTACAACCAGAGGCTTGATTTTTTACTTGAGTTCTTTCGGTTTGAGAAATGCTGAGTGTGCTGTTCCCTTCTGTTTTCTGGCTCCAGGTCTTTGTACATTTCATTAGAATATTTTACTTTGTCTTATTAAGCTAAAGTAAATTTTATGTTCAGCTCTTTTTCTTCATCATTTCTTCCCTTCATTATAGCTTCTCTATGTTCAAGAGCAAATTTCAGAGTCTCTTCTAATATCCAATTTGGTCTTTTCTTTCCTGTCTTCCGGTCCCACCCCCCCTGTTTTTTAATAATATTTTGCTTTCCTCGCATATGATGTTCTTGATATCATCCCACAACTCCTTTGGTCTTTGGCCATTAATGTCTAATGCGTCTAAGTTATTCTTGAGATGGTCTCTAAATTTAAGGAAATATACTCACAGTCCTTTTTTGGCTCTTGTGGACTTGTTTTAATTTTCTTCAGCTTCAGTGTGAACTAGCATATGAGCAATGGATGGTCTGTTCCACAGTCTGCCCTGGCCTTGTTTTGACTGATGATACTGAGTTTCTCCATCGTCTTTCTGCAGATGTAGTCTATTTGATTCCTGTGTATTCATTTGGTGAGGTCCATGTATACAGTTGCTGTTTACGTTGTTGAAAAAGGTATTTGCAATGATTAAGTCATTGGTCTTGCAAAATTCTGTCAGGTGATCTCCAACACTGTTTCTATCATCAAGACTATATTCTCAGTTGCCAATGATTATCAAATATCTTGATTACATGTTTGATCAAGTTCAGACTAAAGACACTGGTTGTTGTTGTTGTTGTGTGCCATGGAATCGGTTCCGACTCATAGCGACCCTGTATAGGGTTTCCGAGGCTATAAATCTTTACAGGAGCAGAAAGCCACATCTTTCTCCCACGGAACAGCTAGTAGTTTTAAACTGCTGACCTTGCAGTTCACAGCCCGATTTGTAACCACTACGCTACCAGAGCTCCTTAAAGACACTGGTACTGGTAGAATTCTTCAAATTCTTCTTCACTGGTTTTATTAGTTGGCACATAAATTTCAATATTAATTAGATTAACTTGACTTTCTTCTTGTTAAATGCCATTGAGTCAGTTCCAATTCATAAAGACTCTGTATAGGATTCCCAAGGAGCAGCTGGTGGGTTTGAATCACCAACCTTGTTGTAAGCAGTACAGTGCTTATCCTACCAGGACACAGTATACGATCACAGACAGCATTCTACTTCAAGATAATCTTGAAATGCTCTTTTTCACCTATTCTTACTCCTCGCTGCTGTTGTTGTGTGTCATTCGGTTAGTTCCGACTCATAACGATCCTGTATAGGGTTTCTGAGGAACAGCTGCGAGGGGTTTGAACTGCTGACCTTGTGGTTAACAGTCCATTGTTTATCCTAAGGCACCACACCAAGACTCCATTCTTATGTTTAAAAACAAATTTCAGGGTCTCTTTTGATATCCACTTTGATCTTTTCTTTCTTTAGTTTTTAATAACTTTTTACTTTCCTGATGTCACCCCACAACTCCTCTGATCTTTGGTCATTAGTGTCTAATGTGTCAACCTATTGAGACGGTCTCTAAATTCAATGAGATATTCTTAGATGTATATTTAGTATTTATGGGTAAACTGCCACGATGTCTACAACTTACTCTTACATAGATCAGGTACAATTTACTCTCACATAGCTCAGAGAAAAAAATATTGTACACACAGAAAGAAAAAGCAAATGTGGCAAAACATTGATGATGATGAATTTAGGTTGAAGGTATTTGAGTGTACACTGCTATTATTTTTACAATGTTTCTAAAGATCTGAAGTTTTTCAGAATACACAGTTTTTTATAAAAAGAAAGAAAGAAAAAAAAAAAACAGAAAGAACAGGTAATGACAGAAATGGATGATGTCATGAAAAGAGGTGTTGGCAGGGAAGGGAGCCCTAGATTAACCAACAGAATAGGGCACTACTAAAGGAGTCCTCGTGTGGCTCTGTGGGTTAATGCACAGACTGCAAAGCATTTGAGCTGCAAGGTCAGCAGTTCAAGAAGCTCACCAGCTACTCTTCAGAAACCCTATACAAGGTTGCTACAGGTTGGAATTGACTTGACAGCAGTTAACAATAACAACATATTAATAAACCCCTCACTGTTCCCTTCAATTTCTTGGCACCCAATGTAAAAAACACTGATCAAAATGATTGTAAGCATAAGTCATGCCGAAATAAAAAGTTTTTATGTGATACGTTCGTTATTTCAAAAGGCATTTCCTCACAATAAAAGGATTTTTAAAAGCAAATTATTGTCCATGGAACCCTTAGTGTTGGGCTGCTAACTGGAAGGTCAGCAGTTCAAACCCACTAGGAACTCCTTGGGAGAAAGCTGAGGCAGTCTTCTTCTATAAAGATTTACAGCTTTAGAAGTTCTATGGGGCAGTTTTACTCTGTCCTATAGGGTCCCTATGAGTCGGAATCAACTAGTGAGAAGTGGGTTTTTAATGAAAAACCAACACTTTTTTCCTTACAGGTAAAGAACAAAGATTACAATTGCCTTAACTGTACAACTTCATTAGGGAACCCAAGATCAAGGCCAAGCTGCTGAAATAATCTTGTGAGGAAAAAGTAAAAGTGGGTATAACTCATCAATATGTTCAGATCAGGAACTCAAAACAATAAACCCAAAGATTCCTTGAAAGATCAATTTTAATCTTTCTAGTATTCTTTTCATATGGTCTGGTGCAATACTTTAGAACTTTAACAAAACAAAAAATAAAATCACTATCAAGAAAGCCACATTTTTCATTTCTAAACGAACATACTGTCCCAAACACTGTTGTCTCAGCAAGTTCCCAAGTGAGGAGGATTTTGTAATGATTCTACCTGCCAGTTTCACCCAGCTTATCCAGGTTAGGGCAGAAACAAAAACATTATTCACCCATTTAAATGGTAGGATTTGTTACCAGGCATATTTTTAAATTTTTTAATAATCTCACTCTCTAACCTTTCAACCACTTTTATCCACATGGAATTTGAGGAAATTATATAAGCTTCATTTCCTCACCTTTGCAAGGACACTAAGTACATTGACAACACAAATCTAATTTCAGGAGATAACTGAGTAGCTTTCACACATAAGCAAAACATGCACATAAATAAAATAATGTGTCCACAGTCACTGATATAAAAAGAAAAAGAAAAGAAAAATTATTTTGTCATACATAATCGTAGGCAATCATGGTTCAGTAAATATAAGTAGTGCTCCCTCTGCTGGACTTTTAAAAGCATAGCATGAGCCCACCATAGGTACCTATTACATTTAATCTGATAAAACCAAAAGATAATTCCACAAGGAAAAATTAAAGGATTTAAGCCATGGTGGCATAGTGGGTTAAGTGTTGGGCTACTAACCACAAGGTCAGCAGTTCAAACCCACCAGCTGTTCCATGGTCTATTCCCATAAAGATCTACAGTCTTGGTACTGGAAGGGAAACAACATATGTTTATTTTCTCATGAGGACATTCCGTTGGGAACTTTCCCACAAATGAAAAAAAAAGGAAAGGGAAGAATGGGAAAATATAAATAATGGAAAGAGACAAAAAGCTATTTGGAAACGGATAGCAGTGATGGTTATACAACATGGGGATACAGTCTGTGTGGCTAGATTATACATGGGAAAATGTTTGAAATGGTAAATATTTTGATGTATATTTATTATTACAGTAAAAAAAGAATAAAAAAGTTTAAAAACTTGAAAAAAATAAAAGATTTATAGTCTCGGAAATGGAAAGTACAGCCTTGGAAACCCAAAGGAGCGGTTCTCCTCTGTCTTACGGAGGCCAACTCATTGGCAGTGGGTTTGGTCGGGGGTTTCAGTATAAACCACATGCATTATGGTACCAACTCTTCCCCAGTCAAGAATTTAACAGACACAAAACATTAAATTGTCTAGGGTGTCCAGATGTACTCAACAAAAATACTTCTCTGCCCGCAAATGTTCAAAAAGTATTTATTTAATTGAAAAAAAAATTTAAGCATTTATATATGCTTTCAAATAAAGATTTGCATACTACAGCTTATAGCTCTCATTTCTTTTTCATTTTTTATGACTTTAAATTTACTTCAGAACTGTATGAAATCTTGAACACAAAGTTTAATTCGTACAGATTCCATTTATTCCATCCTGTACATTATTCCATATATTGATCATTATGTTCAAATGTTTTAGGCCTGGGTTCTAAACAGCAATTAGGACACAACACTGCAATGATTTAAACAATTGTTAAGTTTTTTTAAAAATACAGTTTGTGCTGATACTCCTTTATATAACTTTAAAAACTGGTATTGTATCATTTAAACAATTTATTTTATTAACACAAATGAAAATTTGTGTTCAACATTCCATACAGCTCTGAAGGAAAATAAAAATCCTAATAGAATCAAAGCACAGGACTCATGGTCCTACTCTGTTCTGTGAATAAGTTATCTTGCTCATAGGTACGCTGTATATTCAGTTCTGAAGTAAAACACAGATACGAAGTGAAAACCAAGAATTGAAAAGTAAATGTTCTTTCATGTGAACTTGGACATGCATGCTTCACTTACAGTAAACTACTGTTGTTGTTAGGTGCCGTCAAGGCTATTCCTACTCATAAAAACCTTATGCACAGCAGAACGAAACACTGCCCAGTCCTGCACCATCCTTAAAATTGTTACATTTCAGCCCATACAAAGTTATTATAAAACTAATTGCAAAATATCAATCTGTATTTATTTTCTTACACACCACTTTTCCTGAATTAGACTGAGTTTAGAAAGCTATCAGGAACACATAACCGACACAAGAAAGCGTCTCCTAAGTGGGGCAAGGAAAGATCTCTGTCAGTTGCCCCCTAGAATCAGATGCACATACCTCTGAAAGAAAGCACTCTCTGTGGAAGTTAGGAGGCCCTTCAGGTATCCACCTTTGAAATGGTTAATTCTGCTGCTGCAAGGGAGCTTCTTTGGTTTGAAGCAGAACCAGGGTTCCCCAGTGTAAAGATCTGTGAAGTTACATAGGGGCAGGCCCTCAGGGAGGCAAAGGTTGCACTCAGTCGTTTCAGAAATTCTTCCTGAACGGAATAGACTCTTAAAATAGACCCTGTCTGGTTTCTCCTGCTGTAGGTGCTGAAGAACTTTGATTCCTTCACTGGGGTGGACAAGAGACACAGACACTTTAACTTGGCCTGGCCAGAGTAGATTGAAAAAGACCTTGTAAAACCCATTCTGGTAGTCTACCACTCTGCCCACAGCCCCTGCCTGCAGGCTGGGAGAGTGGATTCTGGCCTGCAGGTAGTCTCCACCATACTTTTTGGGCTGTCTTTGAAAATCCTGTACATGAACCATCACCTCCAGTTGGCTCCCCACCTTGAAGAAGGCTGCAGAGTTCAAGATGACAAAGTAGCTGGAAGAAGGGTCAGTGCTCTTAACAAAGGGGACTGGGCCCATGTCAGGCACCTGCCTCTGTAAGGACGCCAGCAAGGAGTCCTCCTCCACACGCTCCCGGATGGACAGGGTCTGGTGCTCATAGCCACAGTAGGGATTCCGGCTAACTCCTGTCACCTGGGAGGAAAGAAGTTGTCCACTGCTGTCGATGAACGTAGCAGAAGCAGTCTCATGATCCAAGTACTGAAGACAAAGATACAAACAACAGAAACAACACATACAATAAATCTCTTTATGCCCAACCAAACAAATCTCTACCTCAATTTAACATTAATTATGCAACTGGAATGATATTGTTTTGAAAACCATAGCACATAGGTCTTACAGGGCTGTCTTACTGGAATACAGTAAAACCAGTATATTGTTGTTGATAAGTGCCGCAGAGTACATTTCTAGTCATAGCGGCCCTGTATAGGATTTCCAAGGAGAGACTAGTGGGTTTGAATGGCCCTTCCTTGTGGTTCAAACTAACCTTGTGGTCCAGTGCTTATCCTACAGTGCCACACCAACACTCCAAAAACCAGGATAGGAATATGTAAAGAAAACTGAGGTACATTCTAAAGATGACTGTTATCAGAGGATATTGCAGTCCTATTGAATATTGAGGTCCTAACTCTGGTAGTGTAGTGGTTACAAATCGGGCTGTGAACTGCAAGGTCAGAAGTTCGAAACTACCAGCCGCTCTGTGAGAGAAAGATGAGGTTTTCCGCTCCCGTAAAGATTTACAGCTTTGGAAACCCTGTACAGGGTTGCTATGGGTTGGAACCGACTCGACGGCACTTAACAACAACAGAATCAGAAGAGTAAAATGTAAAAATGATTTTACACATCAAACTGGTGTAATCTTTTATTATGTAGAGGAGGAAACTGAGATCTACTAACATGCTGACAACCATCCAAATGGTCAGAGTTAGACCCAGATCTTCTGATATCTGTCCATGTGCAAGTTAAATGACAGTCAATTATTGCAATTAAATTGCCTAACTAACAATACTATCTCATTTATATCTGATCTATTCAAGAAGAAATTATCCTTCTGAAAGATTTCTTTTTAGGAATGGCTTTTGTAGTAATTATTTGAATCCCTGTAAGAATACTAGCGGACAAACGGCTATTCTCCAAAATGTGAAGATGACGCACAGCCCCTTTCCCATTTCATTATTCTGATACCAGCCACCCACATGGCACTCTCTTTTTCAGACCCTAATACTTAAATTTGGATCTCAACACGTTAAGACTCTATCCTTCCAGGCCCCTGCCAAATAGGCAAATGCAGCCTCTCCATTGGTTCTACTATGCTCCCACGCCACACTATGGGTTCAATAATCTGCTAGAATAATTTACTAAATTTATTAAAGCTATTATCTATAAAATTACCCTTTTATTATAGCCAGAAATGATAAAGCATACAGACATATCAGGAAAGGTATGGAGGGATCTCAGCACAGCACGTCCACTGTTCCCAGGGATATGCATGGAAAATAATGTATCTTGACTACTTTATTTTCAGAACCCAGAATCAAGGACCAAACTGAACCATTTTGTCCCACAAAGCTAATTTCACTTCTATCACTGATTCAACTGTTTGTATCATAATTGAAATTTCATAATGTCATGGTCACTATTAGGCATAATGCAGAATACAAAGATGAATAAGATCAAATTAATCCCTCCCTCCAGGGAGATCGATATCAATGTTAGTTCTACCAATCATCTGGAAAGCAATGAGCATTAAGAATTAAACATTAAGGGCCCTGGGACCATCAGTGGAGAAGAGTGGAGAGCGGGACCCCACCCAGAGAAGCAATGAGGCCTGAGATGAAGACAGAGAGGATGACGTGAAGAGATGGAGTGCCTGGGGAGTTGAGACCCAGAGAGGGAAAGGGGCTGGGTGCTGAGGACCGTGGGGGTGGGGGGGATATGCAAGGTATACCCTTTTTCGTTGGGGGATGATGCACGGACGGGATGGTAACTAAGGCAATGAAACAATATAGGATAGAATGAATGTAAAAACTAATGTTCCCCCATGTAAACTATTACTCAATACACAATAAAACATTTTAAAAAATGATAATTTTAACCTTAAAAAAAAAAAAGAATTAAACATTAAAAACCCATGTTTCTACACTGTTGCTTATTTCCTAGAAACCTGTTTCATAAGCCACAGCAACACATGTGGAAAAACTTTTCTTCTAGTATGATTACAATAGTCAGACTTGTACATTATGATACACAATGTTTGTGCATTAAGAAATTATCCTCCACCACACTTCCTCATATGGCATTGTGGGATAATGCACTGGCCCACAAGATCAATTTGAACCACAAGGTCAGTGGTTCGAATTCACCAGAAGCTCCTCAGAAACCATATACAGGGTCACTGTGAGTTGGAATCAACTTGACATCACTTAACAACATTTCCAAAGGAAGCAAAATACAATCTTTCTGACAGGGCTGTTTCAAAAACATATCCAAAAGACATTGTGGGGCATTTAGCAACAGGTATGTATTGATCATTACTGGTGAATGGAATGCAAAGGTTGGAAACAAAGAGGAAGGATCAGTAGCTGGAAAATATGGCCTGGTGATAGAAATGATGCTGGAGATCATAGGATAGAATTCTGCAAAATCAATGACTTGTTCATTTCAAATACCTTCTTTAGACAGCATAAGAGATGATTACACACATGGGCCTCACCAGATGGAATACACAGAAATCAATTGACTATATATGTGGAAAGAGAAGATGGAAAAGTTCCATATTATCAGTCAAAACAAGGCCAGGGGCAGATTGTGAAACAGACCATCAATTGCTCATATGCAAATTCAAATTTAAGCTGAAGAAAATGAAAACAAGTCCATGAAAGTCAAAATATGACCTTAAATGTATCCCACTGAATTGAGAGATCATCTGAAGAACAGATTTGATACATTAAACACTAAAGACTGAAGACCAGAAGAGTTGTGGGATGACATCAAAAACATCATACATGAAGAAAACAATAAATCATTGAGAAGACAAGAAAAAAGGAAAAGATAAAAATGGATGTGACACTGAAACTTGCTCTCCAGTGTAGAGATGCTAAAGCAAATGGAAGAAATGAGGAGGTATAAGAGCTGAACAGAAAATTTCAAAGGTCAGCTCAAGAAGACAAAGTCAAATATTACAACAAAATGTGTGAAGATCTGGAATCAGAAAACCAAAAAGGAAGAACACATTCAGCATTTCTCAAGCTGGGGAACTGAAGAAAAAATTCAAGCCTCAACTTTTGTTATTGAAGGATTCTCTAGGAAATTTATTGAATGATGCAGAAAGCATCAAAATAAGATGGAAAGAATACACAGAGTCACTGTACCAAAGGGAAATGGTTGATGTTCAACCGTTTCAAGAGGTAGCATATGATCAAGAGCCAATGATACTGAAGGAAGAAGTCCAACGTGCATTGAAGGAATTGGCGAAGAATAAGGCACCAGGATGGAATAAAAATTGAAATCTTTCAAAAAAGTGAAGTGGCACTGGAGGTATTCACTCATCTATGCCAAAAATTTTGGAAGACAGCTATCTGGCCAACTGATTGGGCCCATTCCAAAGACAGGTGACCCAATGGCATGCAGAAATCATCGGACAATATATTTGATATTCAATGCAAGTAAGGTTTTACTAAAGGTAATACAGAAATGTCCGCAAGCCTACATTGACAGAGAACTTCCAGAGGTTCAAGCTGGATTCAGAAGATGGCGTGGAATGAAGGATATCATTGCTGATGTCTGATGTATCTTGGCTAAAAGCAGAGAATATCAGAAAGATGTTTACCTGTGCTTTACTGACAACACAAAGGCTTTTGATTGTGTGGATCATGACAAGCTATGGACAACATTGCGAAGTGCTGAAGAGCAAAGATGTCAGCTTGAAGACGAATGTGCACCTGACCCAAGCCATGGTGTTTCAATAACCTCATATGCATGCGAAAACTGAACAGTAAATAAGGAAGATCATAGAAGAATTGATGCTTTTGAGTTATGGTGTTGGAGGTGAATATTGAAAGTGTCATGGGCTGCCAAAAGAATAACTAGATCTGTGCTGGAAGAAGTACAGCCAGAGTGCTCCTTGGAGGCCAGAATGGCCAAACTTCGTCTTTCATACTTCAGACATATTGTCGGGAGGGACCAGTCACTGGAAAAGGATATCATGTTTGGTAAGGTGGAGGGTCAGAGAAAAAGAGGAAGACCCCCAGCAAGATGGATTGGCAATATGGCAGCATCAATGGGATCAAGTGTTGCAACAATTGTGAGTTTGGACCAGGACCAGGCAGTGTTTCGTTCTTTCGTGCATAGGGTTGCTATGAGTTGGTACCAACTTGATGGCACCTAACAACACTTTCCAGATTGCAGCAATCTAAGATATGATTAATCTACCAAAACTCAAGACTTGTTGCTGTTGTTGTTAGTTGCCATCAACTTGATACCAACTCATAGGGACCCGGAATACAACAAAATGAAACACTGCCTGGGCCCATGCCAACCTCACAATCCTTATCACACCTGAGCCCATTGCTGCCGCCATTGTGCCAAGCCACCTCATCGGGGGTCTTCTTTTTCTTCAACCCTCCACTTTACCAACATGATGTCCTTCTCCAGGGACTGGTCCCTTCTGATAATATATCCAAAGTATGAGAGATGATGTGTGGCCATCCTGACTTCCAAGGAGCATTATGATTGTACTTCTTCCAACACAGATCTGTTTGTTCTTTTGGCAGTCCACGGTACTTTCAATATTCTCCTCTAACACCATAATTCAAATGCATCAATTGTTCTATAGTCTTCCTTGTACACTGTCCATATCTCACATGCATATGAGGTTACTGAAAATACCTTGGCTTGGATCAGGCACATCTAAGTCCTCAAATTGACATCTTTGCTCTTCAAAACTTTAAAGAGGTCTTATGCCTCAGATTTGACCAATGCAATACATCCTTTGATTTCTTGACTATTACTTCTATGAGAGCTGATGGTTGATCTGAGCAAAATGAAGTCTTTGACAACTTCAATCTTTTCTCCACTTACATAGTTGTTATTTATTGGTTCTGTGATGAGGGTTTTGTTTTCTTTACATTGAGGTACAACCCATACCTAAGGTGCAACCCATACCTAAGATCTTTGGTCTTCATCAGTGAATAGTTTAAGCCCTCTTCGCTTTCAGCAAGCAAAGTTGTATCATCTAATGAGTCTTCCTACAATTCTGATGCCATGTTTTTCTTCATATAATCCACCTTCTCGGATTATGTACCCAGCATACAGACTGAATAAGTATGGTGAAAGAATACAACCCTAAAGCACACCTTTCCTAATTTTAAGCCATTTGGTGTTCCCTTGTTCTGCTCAAACAATTGTCTCTTGCTTTATGTACAGGTTACTCATGAGCACAATTAAGTGTTCCGGAATACTCATTCTCTACAATGTTGTCCATAGTTTGTCATGATCCACACAATTGAAAGCCACTGTGTAGTCAATAAAGCACAGGTAAATCTGGTATTCTCTTCAGCCAAAGATCCATTTGATGTAGCCAGCTTGAACCTCTGGAAGTTCTCTG